>NC_031799.1:9253556-9420730 GCF_001522545.3 Parus major
GGCCGCGCGCGCCCAGATGTGCCGGCAGATGCTGCCCCGCGGCGGGGCGGCGGCCAGATGTGGCAGGGTAGCGGCAGATGTGCTGTAGGAGTGAGGGGACATCAACACACCGCTGCGCTCCCGACCCCCCGGCTGCGGACAGCGCGGGGAAGAGGGGGAGGAAGAAGGGGAGGAGGGTGCCTGCCCCAGGGTGAGGGGGACGGAAGGTGGTGGAAAGGTCCGAAGCGGCGGGGGTGATCAGCGGCTCTCGGTGCACCACCACTGATGCTTTCCAGATTCGGCTTTATCTCAAATCTCGTCCCCAAAGGAGCAGAGTAGTTCAAAGCATCTCTGCTGCGACGGCTGTTTATCCTTGTGTACAGCTGCCACTTCCCCACCATTCATAAAGACGGAGATTAATGACATCAGACTCTGATAAAGCAACGCATCGGGTCTGGCCCGTTATACCATATCCTCTTTTCACGGTTAAACTGCTTGGGACCGGGGAAGTGAACCTGCAAAACGACCGTGCCTTTGCAAAATGCTGGGCAGACGCATTGGCTTTGATCATCACATAACTTCCTACAAGTACCAAAAGCTCTAGGGACACGATGAGGAGCGAATCAACCTTTCTAGCACTTTCACCTGCAGCATAAAAGACCTCATTTTGCAGTCAGAAAAATCAGGGAAATGTAAGCAAAGGATTGTACTCAAATATCATTTCAGCCAGAAAAGTCAGGGTTATGCAAGGCACTGTAATTCCTTAAACCAGCGCAGGAGTAATAAAGGGATGTAAGACTTGAGTAACACACTTCTATTTTTTCCCCTGCCACAGGCAACATTTAAACAGGTTTTTTTACCATTCTGTGCCTCAGTTTCCCATGTCTCTAAGAGGAAGTTCCTGATAACAAAATAAATAAATAAGCAATGAAGATCCTCATATATGAATCAGTTATGATTAAGCTGTTAATCCCTTTGGTATGCTGTCCACTACCCGGAAAAAAACTAATGATAGCTGGACTGGGAAATTTTGGGATTTCTCAGAAGTTTTTTCTCACTTGCACATCATCCACTGTCACTATTGTCTCCCTATGCTGTGAACTGCCAGCTTCTAGGTATTTCTCTCCTCTAGGCAACACTGCACATTGTCTCTCCTCCTGTGCTCAGCTAAGCAAAGGAGCACTGAATAGCAGACTTTTTCCCCCACTTGTTTTGGCTTTTGCTTTGAACAGGATGTTTCAGATGTTTATTCTGTCATAATTACTTCTTTTTCCTTTATACAATTAATGAGTAAGCAAAGACAGGACTTTCTGTCTTGAAGCCAGAGAAAGCTGTGGGTCTTTCTCAGCGGACTAAGCTGTCACCTCTCCCAGGCAGCCTTTCCTGATTGGAAGATAACAGGAACAAAAGTAAGACCTGAGTGCTTGGACCAAAGAGCTAGGGAGACACCTGTCTCCGCATCGTGTTCCTTACCCTCCCACTCCAAGCAGAAAGTATCCAGTGACAAGGTCTGAAATGAAGAGAGGTTTGCACTGCTGTAACCCCTGTGATGTCTGTCTATAGATAACAAAGGATTTAATTTAACACATTCCAGAAGTGGTCACCAACCCTCCCAAAACGCTCCTTATTGAATCCCAGAACACAGAGCTGAAATCCTTTGGATGATTTCCAGCCCAGACCCAAGTGTCATGAATGCAGAAGGACTTTGATTTTAAAAGGCCTATATATAGGCCTGGTACAAGTATGCTTCCAAAAAGATGTTTTTTTTCCCAGAACTTTTGCCACTCAGTGCAGACCTGATTCACCTGAACTACTTAACTTGTCTCCCTGCCTATTCTTTAATCCTTGTCACCCACGTAGCACTGTATCAGCACACTGCTATCTTTTTAATTATAAAACATTATGTTTACTTACTTAAATATGGATTTATTTAACCCATGCTAACAGCCTTGCTAATTTAAAAATGGTAACCTGCAGCAGTAGCTAATCCTGTACTCAACTGCTTTGCCAAAGCAGAGCCCAAAGTTTTATATTCAAAAGAATTTCAGAGTGATCAATAGTTGACAGAAAAGAGAAGTTAAACAGTACCATACTTCGCCATTGGTAACTATACTGCAGCTGAATACATTAAATTTGGAGGTTTGGTCATTCTGCTTCTGAGCTCCATCTCAGCTTTAATGACCATGCAGCCAGGGTCATCCTGAGAACAAGGCTTTCCTCCTGAAAAGTGTTGAAGGGTGACGGTGGTTAAGGAAACATGGAAAAGTTCCTGTTGCCTCAGGGAAGGAATGGTTTGGGCTGTTTTCATATATAGTAAATAAGCAGAATGGGATTTCTCGTGCGAGGGATGCTTTTCCTTGTGCAGGGTCATGTTAGTTTTGACTTGCCCAACTCAAGCACGTATGAAGTTGATTAAGCTGCACACTAAACTTTGGAACACTCTCAAAGAAAAGAATGAGGAATTCAATGCAGTAAAGTGCTTATCAGAAGTTTTATTTATACTGTTTACATAGGAAGAAGATGCATTGTTTCCTGTGGTTCATTCATAATGATGTTGTTGAATTAATAATACAAATTCAAGTTTCTTTTCTGGATACTGCTGGTCACTGGAATTGCCTAGAAGCAAAACTTGATCACTGCCTCTTAAGAGGCTTTTTGTGTAGTAGGAAAGCACAGCCTCTGAACATGAGGAGAAGGGTGTTCAGAGTGCCCCTGACTCCTTAGAAATACAGTTTGTTTGCACGCATGTAGATCTTGAGCAGTTATTAATTATCTACTACTCACTGATCTCCACCAGGGCAGTTGTATTAGGCTCAATACAAATGCAGACATGAGATTGGAAACTTTGATAGTGATCCTAATCATAGAAGATTATTTGTACCCCCTTTCTATTCCCACCCTTAAAAGAGCTATGACCATGATGTTTGGAGAGGAAGGGTGGATGCAGGGAAGCACAGGAATTTTCTTGGTTGGTTGTTTGTTTGTTTTTTTCAGATATTTCACTGCAGTCTTCAGAAGCATGCACTGTGATTATTCTTGATCCATTTAAAAATGACATTTTCATTGATGTATTTTCCATCTGCTTCAAACATAAAGCAAGTAACCAGTTTCTGTAAATAGTCTTAATCCCACTACAGCATTGTGTTTGGATCAAGTACCAGGTCTCCAGCTGTCAGCATGACATGTTCAGGGACATCAGAGCAAGGCTGAAGGTGTAAACAGATGGAAAACAGAGATTTTCAAGAGATCTTGGGAGGATACTTTGTAAGGCCTCATGTTGGTCATTCATGGATTAGGCTCCCTTCCAGGTGAATGCCCAAACTAAACCTGGAAGTCCACATGCAGACTTCCACTCTCAAGGAATATTTCACAATCCAATCTCAGATGCTATATATTCACCCAGGCTTGGGTAGTAAAAATTTCCCATGCCACAGGAACTCCAGTAGGCACCTAGAGCAGTGTTCCATTACAGAAAAAAAAAGTCAGACCCAGATAACAGAGAAAAAAAAATTCCTGAATGATTGTGTCTCTGTCTCTCACCCTAGATAGAGGCAGAATTTCTTCCTAACCTCTACATGATCAAGAGAGTTATCCTGCCTGTAAAAGGTTGTATGAAGCAAGGAATAAACAGGCAGAGCAAAGGCTAGGAGTGAATGCAAAAGCTCTCAGAAAGGATCCCCCAGAAGCAGGTTTGGGACAGGAAGGAGGAGGGAGAAAGTGCAGGAAAAAAAGAGAGAGGAAGAAGCAAAGGAAAAGCGGGGAAGAAAAAAGGCTGAAGAAATGTTAGGGAACCGTAATGTCTGCCTGGGGTAAATGGGTATTACATCCTGAAAGATGATGGTAGAGCACCCACCAAAGCATCTGCCAGAGCAGGGAAAAGGTACAAAGAGTTGAGAAAACAGTGGCATAGCCACAGAAGCTCCATGTTATGTTTGGGTGGCAAAGAGCAGAGGACAAGGTGACGTGGGACTGAAAACTGGAGAAAGGCTGTTGATCTTCTTACCTCTTTGTTCCAGCCATCCTTTTGCCACTTGAAAAGATGTGAAACTGTGAAAGTTAAAATAATCTATTTATTTTGCTTTGTAAGTTCAAGGGGCTGTCCTACTCTGTGCTACAGCCCAACATGTAAAATAACCAACCCGACCTGCATTCAATAAAAATATTGAGGCAGAGAACGATACTTCTCATCACAAACACTAGAATGGCACTTAATCCATCTAGGAGACTAAAAGTCTTTGCTTTTTTATCAGAGGCATTTTTGGTAAAACATGTCAATGAAGGACATGTTGAAATGTGATGCAACTGTTTTGAAAATAGCTATGGAAAAAAGCATGTCAGAAAACATGAAATGGCGACCATCAGGCACTATCTCCGGAGAGCATCACAGCTACAGAAAGGAATTGCTTCTATTTCACAGATAATTACAGGGCTCATCTTAGATTAGCAGCAAAAATAAACACCTTTTGAAAGTATCAGCTAAAACAATAACACTGCTGACCAAGAAGAAAACACATAAAGAGAGCACTAATCCACCAAAAACAAATCCTGATGGATGCACAGGACATGGCATCACACTAACCAGACCTGACTTATTTTTTTGGGGTTTAGGTTTGAATTCCATTTTGTTATAAGAGATTAAAGCTGAAGAATGTGAAATCTTCCATGGCATCCCAGCTATCAAACACCATTGACCTCTGTAGCTCATATGTGCTCCGTTTTGGTCTGGGCTCCTTTGAAGGGCCTGGGACACTGCTGTAAGTGCATGGACAGCAAGAAAAACAGACCCCTTCTATCCAGCCTCTGTAAAAGTCAGAATGAAGGCACTGTGCTTCTGAAGTTTACAAAGTTATCCACCTAAATTGCTCCTTTGATGAGCATCCCATGGCAGTGTCATGTTCTAGAAGCCCTGGTTGCTGAGAAGGAAGGTCACTGACCCAGAAATCAGGCACTTCTCACATGTATGTAGAAGAAACTGAATAAGCGGGGAACTAGATCTGGTTATACAAATTGAACTAAAATTTGAGCACTTGTTCTTTTATTTGCAGAGGCACATTGTGGTGGCAGCACAGAGGAAGATGGTCCTGGGAAATATTCCTTCTTTTCCACAAGCCAAAGGTGTCCTTTGACTAAAAAAGCTGTGGCAGTCCTATTCCAGCACACAACCTGTTGGCAAAGGAAGTGCAACACTCAAGTCTGCTGTGTGTGCATGCCACAGAAACAGCCTGTAAATGTCCAGACTGACACCATCAACCCATTAGGATTATGATGGATGCCCAGCAAGGCATTGGGGCTTATTTTGCAAACCCTATGCCAAATAGTGCAGAGGCTAGAAACAGAGGCTTGAGCAAGAGACTACCTTAGTGAAAAATCCATGCTAACTGGGAAATTTACAAATAAAGGGTGGGATATTTTGTTTGTTTGTTTTTAATAACATATGGTTAACTGACAAGCCTTTATTTTGCAGTACAGAATACTGCTCATAAAGGAAAATAGCTTCTTGCAATGGTTTTCAAATGCTAGGAAAAATGTTCCAGTGACTAAGGCATCAAGACACACCTGTAATTAATAAATAATAAAGTCTAAATAATAGATAATAAATAAATAAATAGATAAATAAATAAATAAATAGATAATAAATAAATAAAATATATTAAATATAATAATAAAGTCTCAGGTATTTATTTTTCTGACAGTATCATCAGATAAATAGATAGACACCTTTAAAACTGAAAAAAATGCTGGGTATTTATAGAAATTATGTTTCATCCTATAGAATATTAGCATATGTAACAATAATTTCATACTTGCTCCCAATGCAGATTTCCTCAAGGAGTTTGTACACTGTCCTTCCTAGCTGCAAAACAAAATGTTTAGCATGTGGATGGGTTGTGAGCCCAATCCACAGCAACTTGCAGACAGTTCAATTATCTGCTGTGGTCTGGAGCCCATAGATGGAGCCTCCCACAGATTTGCCATCCCACCTGCAGAGCAGGAAACATTATCTCATGGGCTGTGCAGCTGTTTTGCAGCTATGGCCTGACACAGCTCTGGGCAGCTCAGGTACCTGTAGCTACACCTGTGAGAAAGCTGCTTCTCCATAGCTCACTGCAGCATTCTGTCAGGGTACTCCCATACTTGGAGCTATGCAGGAGAGCTGGGGAAGGCCTGTGACACTGGGGGAAGCAAAGCAGCCCTCATGCTGCTCTGCTGATGGCAATCCTTGGAGCCTGTGCCAAAGCAAATGCAGCCTGGAGACTCTGTACACGTGTCCCTGCTGTGGCATCTCCCCCAGGACGTGTTTTCTTTGGCTCAAGCTCCTGTGGAGCCGTGGGCACTCTCCAGTGGCAGATGCATTAATACAGATGCAACTGGATAAAAATCCCAGTTTTTGAGCACTCTTGGGGAGCAAAACTTCCTTGTTCATATGGCTATGGAATCATAGTTTTGTAGCTATGGGCAAAGCCAGGTGCAGGGAGGCTTCGGAGATGATTGGTATGCCACAGATTGAAATCTGCCTCTCCTGGGGTGCTGACTGCACCTGCCCTCCTTGGAAAAGCTGGGCCAAACACTCATGCAAGCACAACCCCTCGACCTTTACTTTTAAATCTACCAAGGAAGGAATGTTTTAACTCTCATGTAATTTATAAGTGGGCAAATGAACTTTACACAAATATAACCCCCCACACACACTCACAGACTTGGGCAGGTTATTTAAACTGAAAATCAACCTGGCATATAGTGAAGCAACAATTTTACAGTGACATTGCAGCTTTCTATGACATGGAAATGGTTGTATACTTTATGTTTTTAATCTCCTGCGTGCTGGTTTTGTTGCATTATTAGTTCTGATACATTTTTTTTCCCATCCGATTTCTTTTTAAATAAGGCAGCTTCTATTGAGGAGTTTCATTCTGCCCTATGGAGCAACACATGTAACTCATCACAGAAATGGGCTTGATTCAGACCAGTCACCCATCTCATTGAAGTTAATCTAGCAAAACACAAGCAAAAAAAAAAAAAAAAAAAGAAGAATACGACCTTCACTCCACAGCTTGTGACAGCTCACTCACTGCTTATTTATTCTGCACTCCTTGCAAAAACACTCCACACATTCAATCACATCTCAAAGAAAGGGGTCAAAAGGCAAGTGTTTTTAAACTGTCTCAGTTAAAGAGTCCCTTCCCATTAAAGCTGTGCTGGTTGTGTCAGAGATAAAAGGCTGTTTTCTGTAAGGACTGACCACTCTGACAAATCAACAATAAATTACATAGAAATAGGCTCTGGCATATTCATTGCAGGAAAATGAATCTCCAGGCACCCTCCATGATTAACAGTGAATGCTCCCTAATTCTGTGGATGGTTGTGTGAAACGTACACAAAATTATCTAAATCTTTGAGTGTTTATTTCATGATGGCCAAAGATTGAGAAGTTTAAGGCAGTGGTATGGATCACCTGAAGGGAAGAAAATCAATGGTAAAAAGGAATTGTAAAAATTTATTCTTTTGAGCTTTTAAAGCACTGAATTTTTGTTTTCAGTGATAGATGTGGGAGATTTCTAAGTCTGTCAAGAACACGCAGAAAGCAAACTGAGCATGTTGGGAAAGATAATTCTCCTGCCAGAAAAGGGGAAAATCCACATTCAGATGTCCATTTATTGAGGTGTTAATTGTTAGGATAAATACAGAATTTTTCCTTGAGAAGGAACTTTCTCCCCAAAACAAGCAATTTATATCTGGTTTGACTTCAGGCTAAAAGAGTCCTAATCTTTGTCTGTCCTGGGAAGGCTGATTTGCCACAAGGAGAAATTGTGTGTGCTTTATGAATGGGAGGTACATTCTTTCCACATTTACCCCTTTGCAGGTCCTTTAGTGCTACAGTCAGGCAGGGCTTGATCTTCTACATCTTGCAAGAAGGTCACTCAAAACGTTTGGCAGTGCCCAGTGATTTATGATGTGCATGTTCCAGGTGTCCTCAAGGAAATACACAGTGAGGTGTCTAGGGCCTCAGGGCACTGTGATAACAGGGATCCAAGTTCTTGCGAAATGAAAAATAAATCAATCATCTCTATTAAAGTGCTTTACAATGTTCAGCATCTCTCAGCAGCGGTCTGGAAGGACCAAAACACTGGAGAATTAAGTTACACTGTTCTTGTAATTCCACATGGTCTTTTGCAGCCAGAATGCTGTATTTCAAAATCGCGTTTCTCTTTTTTTGCTATGTATCAAGTAATAGCTTTTCCAGGTCTGTATTTCAGTTCAAAAAAACCAACAAACAACAAAATCCAAAAAAGCAAAAAAGACAAACATACAGAGGAAAAAAAAAATCTGTGGAATGGTATTTAGTTTATATGTAGCTTGATTTCTTAAAGAGGTGAGGGGGATGTCAATACTTCAGAAAATGATGTTTCTGTATTATACCTCTACAGCCATTACTTTTCAAAGTTAGGTCATCTATTTTTCTGTCTAAAAAATTATGGCCAGAAAAAAGGAGCAAGCAAAGGAGCAATCACGATAGTAACTCATTTCCACTGAACAACAGGGGAAATTAGCAATGCATACCTTGGCACTTAGCTGAACCAAGCTGCTTTCCCTAACTGACTCTTCTTTCAGGCATCTTGTCAAAATATTTCCTTGAAATACGTTCCTAGTGTGTGCAGGAGCTATTTATAATCTACAACACTTATTTTTGGATTAAATACATGTAGGTGGCTAGTTGCCATGAGAGCAAAGGGGGTTTTGATGAATTACAAGAATGTGTACAGAATGTTACCCTTGGGATAACGCCTTTCCAAGCCGAGCAGCCCGTACAAGCAATCAGACTGTCAGACGTGGTGTCAGAGCAGGCACAGCATGGAAACTGGCTGTGGGATGCATCAGCATGGCCTCACCCCACTGCTGATTTCTGCCTCTCTTTCTGAGGCAACCTTCCAGATCCTGTCCCAGGTTCTAGGCCAGCACTGAGGATCAGCCAAGGAGCAGCTCAGGAGGGCTCCTGTTTATTCAGTACCTGCCCTGGTTTTAGGCAGTGTGTCCATTGGCTGGGGTCAGCCCCATCAGCAGCCAAGAGCCTCTGCAGAGGAGAAGAAATGTCTGTCTGAAGACTCCCACGTGTGGCCTGGACAAGACAACCCTGGCCTCTATGCCATTCATTGCTGGCTTGCTGCCTTCTCCTCCAAGCATTTTTCCTCTCTGTCTTTCCACACACCCATCCATCCCAGAATTCCCACTCCCTCCCTGAGTTGGTGTGGTGACTACATGCCCCCCAGCACTGGAGTTTGGAGCTGGGGTGACAATTCCCCTGAGGTGTCGGGCTCCCGTTCCAGGGACTAGTGGCATCAGCCACTTCACACTGGGTATGATTAATGTGTAAACCCAACAGCACCTTCCCCCCTTAGCAGTTCAGTCAGAACAGAAGGGAAAACATCTCTTGGCTAATGGTTAGATACACCAGCTGTGCTACTTGTGCTTCTCCTTCTCTCCTTCTCTAACGAAGGGTGGGTAATCATTAATAGCACAACACACTGGCAGACTAGTTCATATGTGGTTACTCTTCGGTCACTCCTGATTTACTGCAGCCTTTACCAATTTCAGTAAAGTAATTTGACATTCAGCATATGTTGGGCAATCCTAGCTTGTGCTGAAAAAGCCCCTGGTAATTTGACTCTCAGATGCTGCCAAAGCCCTGGTGAGCCCTTCACAACTGAAATGCAGCACAGCAAGCTTGCCTTTCCTGATATGAAAGAAATGTGGTGATGAATTATCTATCTATCTATCTATCTATCTATCTATCTATCTATCTATCTATCTATCTATCTATCCGTCCATCCATCCATCCATCCATCTATCCATCTATCCATCTATCTATCCATCTATCCATCTATCCATCCATCCATCCATCTATCCATCCATCCATCCATCTATCCATCCATCCATCTATCCATCTATCTATCCATCTCTCCATCTATCATTTCTATCTGCTCCCCTGGACAAGTCACAATCACTGCTCTGAATGTTCCAGATTGTCCCATACTGGAGTTTTCATGAGAATTTGGTCTCTCTTTGCTCTACAGACACTTACCTGGAAGTTGGCATTTAGTAAAAGGCTGGGCTAACCTTCAGACCAAAGGGTTGTGTGAATGTCATAGAAATATATCATGTCTCATACAAAAGAACCATCATTAGTGCAGCAAGGGAGAAAATATTCACAAGGATCAATAAACTGGACTTGATTCAATATCACTTTCTCTTCCTCTGTATTTCTGTCTTCAAAAAAAAGCATTAAGGCTGAATATGGTCAAAATACTGCCAAAAGAGTTACAAACAGGAAGTGCCCAGCTGAATTTCAAGGGCTTTGTTGCTTTGAAAAATTAGATCTAGGCTGTAGGTGAGTAGAGGAAGGGAAAATAAGATGACAATTTTCAGATGACAATAGCATCAGCTATCAGCTGGCCCTGGGAATCTGCCTGCTCCCATGGATGTGAGTTGGGGGCACAGTGCAATAGTGAGAGCCTAAACCCCTAGCTGGTCACAGCCAAGCCAGGAAGGCTGAAGGAAGGGGTAAGACTTCCAAGGAGGACTTCCAAGACACCTGTTCAACTATGTAATAATGTAGAACATAAAAACCTGCCCTGTGTGAAGACTGCAAGAATAACCAGACTGAAGTTACAGCAGAGTTTTCTAAGTGTTACTTTGTGAGCAAATCACAAGCTTTCTTATTCAAAATCTTTTGGATCCATGCAAATGCCTGGGATGCATCTATTTGAGCTGCAGAGAGCAGAGCCAGAGCAGAGGAGAGAAAGGGAAATACTAGAAACGTGTGAATGACAAAATTTCTGCATGAAAATGAAACATGCAGACTTAACTGGGCACAATGGCAGTGGAAAACTGCTCATTGTATTCCTGTGTTTCTGAGGACAACAAATTAGGAGAAATATGTCTTCAATATGTCTTCTGTCACCCCAGCAATCAAAAATGGGAATAGGAGACAAAAGCAATAAATTAGGACTGAATACAAGAAGGATATTTTCCCCCTCCAAACTCTATAAAAATCTCAGTTTAACAGCTGTGAATTCTTAAGCTACACTCTCCCAGCATCCTGCCCACTTCTGTAGAACTTTAAGTATGAAAATCTCTATGGCAATACTATCCCTTCTTTTGCCCCTTCAGCCACTGGGGGTTGCCCATGAGCTGCTGGTGGCATCTGACATCATGTACAGGTGGAGCCCCAAGGGAAGTGAGCATCTGCAGCCCCATGGTGAAAAAAACACCACATGGAAAAACATTTTCTCTAGAGGATATCCTCCTCTGCTTCAAAGCAGTTGCCTGTGACGAGGGAGCAGAGATGGAAATGGCCTTGTACCCACCACAGCTCATCCCATACTAGTGTATCCCAGTAGCTCAGCTTTCCACACAAAACCCTTTTCACTCCCCCAGCCATCACCATAAAACACTTCAATCCTCCACATGCAGTGGTGGGAAGGGGAGCTCTCCTTTCACAGCCCATGAGCTTCAGACAAAGACCAAAATGGAACCAGAAGCTCTGCCAACTTTCTGACCCAGCTTGCTTTCTGGCTGTGAGATGTCGCTGGCTCTTCTTCAGAAAAGGCTCCAATGACAAAAACCACAAGGTCTTTCTCACAGGGCCTTTCTTACACCCAGAGGCATCCCAGGTTTTGCAGAAGTTCTCCTCATCTTTTCCTCACACTCATAATTTTTTTATTGACCTGCCCCATTGGTGTGGAGGACCAGCTGCCAGAAACAAACAGCTGAGAGAAAGACGTTGACTTAATTTCATCACACACGGATTTATCATCATTCCAGACTCTAAATGCAGCAGGAAGGGAGAGCATGGAAAAGAGAGATGAAGAGGCCATTACAGACACTCAAGTCCCAAAGCCAGGGGTGGCTCAGATAATGTGAAAAACATGATCAAGGTAAGATGAGCCCAAGTAAAAGAACAAATTTCTTTCCAAAAGGGACATAGATGTTAAACTGATGTGAGCTTAGCTTTTTAGCCTAGCTGCCTGAGCAAGGACACCCTCCATGACAAGAATTGCCGTGGGCTATGCCTGGGACATGCTTGGGACACTAACCTAGTGAAACAATTACTAACAATTTGTTAATCAACTCAGGACATCAGTACTGTAAGATTAAACAAGTGCCCATAGCTTTGCTGACACTTCTGCAGTGAGTGGGTGAGAACCGAGCACACAGGATGTGGTAAGAGCCAGCAGCTGTGTATGAATCTAGAAGAGGCTGTTGAGAACTGAGCCTTTTGGGTTGTAAGCAGAAGTTTTGATGACTTTTGCTGAATGGAGATTTTGCTGCTGTCTGCAGTGACTCTTACACATCACACATCTGTTGAGTGAGAAAATGGATTTATGCAGATGGGAGCACTAAGCCTGATTGTGGGAGAGGTTTTTGTATTGCCTCAGGAAAGGCAGAGTTGAGTAGGAAGAGCAAGGAAAGAAATACCAAAGGAGAAATAGCATTCACAGGTTCCCAACTCCATTGCATTAAATTACTTAAATTATTAAATTGCATTAAATGGGTTCAAATCCATCAATCCCAATCCAAAACTGGGTGCAAATGAGCTGCTAAACTGTGAAAAAGGGCAGGCAGGTAGGTGACATCACATTTTATTTTGTTGAGATGAAGACTTTCAAAATAATTCCTGCTGCCTTATCTCTGCAATTCTATACAGAAAAGCTATTCCTCCCATTTTCTGCAGTTCCTTTTGTACTGGAAAAATCCCCTTGCTCTTCCCGACTGCTGTTGTGCTGTACAAGTCCTTTAGGACAGACGTTCAAAACCTAATTACTTAAACAGTTACTGCATTTGTACAGCAATGCTATTCTTGCTGGAATTGGCTCAGAGGAAGACCAACCTAAAAGCAATTTAAGATCGTGTTTTAAAGTTCATCTTGGGCCAAATGCATTAAACCCTAACTGATAGCTTCCTTTACAAGCAATCAGTTTAAATTACTTCCTCTGACCTCCTGTTGGCAACTGACATTTCATTCAAAATGATCAAAGTTACACAAGATTTAACAGAACTTCGTCCCTAGTGGAATTTCGGTGCTCAAGTGAAAAATTGAATTTCCCAGTTGTGCGTGCACTATCAAACACAGGGACAGAGTGCTCATTTGGGTGTAGGAGGATAAATCACTCCTAAAAATACACTGTGACCATTGGGCATGCCGGGCCTAAGCCAAGGTGACCTTGGGTGCAAATCAATTAGGACCAGGGAAGATCCTTGGCCAGGACTAAACAACTGCAAGCTTGAGGAAGCTGGAAAGAAACATGTATGTGCAATATTGCCAGAAGCCTCCTGTCCGAAGGTTCAGCCTAAGGTTCAGTCAAGTAGGCTGGTAGGAAGAGGTCATGCCTGAGTAGTTGTCTCAACTCACTCTTTGCTGGAAACTTTGCACACACTGACAAACTCCAGTCTGTGCTTCTTGTTCTCTGGCCCTCTTACTGCACAGAAGAAAGCCCTCCCTTTTGACCCATAACCCTTTTTTACATGCTTTCCCCAGGGCAGAGAACAATTTTCTTTACTATATTTAACTTCCCTGTGCATATTTCCAGAGTGACTTTTTTACTGCCAGCAGTTATTTCTTCGAAGGCTGTGCAGGGTTTCTCTTCCCCAGAGGAACAAGTCCATAGCACTGACCAGTCCTGAGTCTGCAGCACTAAACAGGGATGCAGTCAATTGAACACTGACAGAGTGATCTTCAAGCACTTTGAGAATTTCCTTCATTTCATTAGAATCATTTGCACTCACAGGGGCCATCCTGTGCATAGCTAACTTTAGCACAATGTTGTCTGTTTTCTTTAAAGAAAAGGATTTGAATAAATATGTAAACTGTTTATGTCAGAGAGTTTGAATGTGAATTTAACTTTTCAAATCTTGAGGGAATTAAGCAACTTAATCTCATAGCTAGACCATTTACCCAGTTGGGCCATTTAAAAAATTCCTATTTCTGTAACTACTGCATGTTTATGCAGCCATACCCTTCCCACACCCCTTTACTTTAGCCTGAGATGTGAACCATAGTAGAGATACAGTTTTTTAAGACCATCTTCATTTTATGCTTTCTGGATATCAGACATGCACACAGGACTGCCACTGAGTAGGTGCAGCAGGAAAGAGAAGTTACTCTACTTCTTTCTCCTGAGATCATCAAGGGGATTGATGGAAGGAAGACAAGAGGATTAAGAGGCTGCAGACTGACTGGACAGTAGGACAGTGTGCCATGCACTTCATGCTCCACAGGCCTGCTGAATGATGCTCCAAGGAGAGGGGCTAGCAAATAATCATCACTTTAAATCGATCAAGCAACAATTTGAAAAGTGCAGCCATTCCCTGGGTGGTGCAGAGTTGATGAAAATGCCCACTGTAGTCCTTCTTCAGCTGCAGGGTTTCTTCTATCCAGATCTGTCTTTGTGCATCAGCCCCTGTGCCCCATGTGTGCTCCTGGACAGCGGGGCACCAACCAGATGCATCCAGAGCATCATGAGCCAGGGATGCAGATACACAGAGAACAAGGTCAGGGGAGCTGAATTCAGGTCCAGTGAGAGAAACACAGGGTGTGCATGTGTGTTCAGGGCAGCTCCACAAAGCGCTCCACAAGGTGCAGGAACAGAGCCAGAGCAGGGGCTGCAGAAGCAAGACACTTCTCACTGTTAATCATTTACTGTTTTTCCTGATCATTAACAGAAGCAACAGTCATATTCTTGTACAAAGCTCAGGCAGAACCGTGGCTCCCTCTCTGTGGGATTTCCCAGGCAGGATCCCAGAGGACTACCTTGAACACCAGCTGTTTTGCTCGTGGCCAGCTGGATGTGGCTCTTGAGGCTCAGGCTTCAACACGGCTAATAACTGGCAGAAAAAAGACATCTCTTTGCTCAGTAGAAATATTTGAAGACTTGCTGAGAGCATGTATTTTTCCTGTACATAATAAAAATGCATCAGGAAGGGTGTTTAGAAGGGGTTTCTCAGCAGAGGAGGTGAGAGATCATGCTGACAAACTTTTTTTTCAGAGTGCCACAGGCTGCATTTATTTATTCTCTTTTACCACTAAGAGAGGTCAAGCTACAGCCAAAGGAAGACCTCTCTAAAACTGGAATGCAAAATTGTTGAACTTCTGTTTAAAAAAGCACCATTAAGTTTAATGACACGGACTCAAGAATGTTTCAAGTTATATGCCAGTAAAATAAAAATGTGTCCCTTTATTTGCTTACTGACTCCTGTGGCAGACCAGAGCAGGGATATGAAACACTGCAGCACTTCAAATAGTCAAAAATTAGCCACATCTGCACACATTCTCTTCAGCAATGTAATTTAAATACATTTTTCAACATAGGAACAGAAAACCTTTTACCTTCTCTCTGAATCTAATAGGAGCCAAGCTTACTCTTGAATTTCCTTTACTGTCAGCAAAGCCATTAGATGGCAGTACATCCCAAATTATTCCTAGCCACACCACAGTATTTTGGTGGCGCTACAATACATTTACCATCTGTTGATGGTGCCATTATGAACATCACAAACATTTAGCATGATTCAGGAAAACCATTTATCCAGATAACAGCAAATAGAATGTGAATGTTAAAAACCACCAAACAAAAACTACCAACAAAATGCACGAAGAAAGGAAAGAGCAGAAAAAGAATTTGATGAGAGAAGCAGGTTTATGATAGGAACTGTTCCATTCAGTCTGCAAATGGAATGTAGAAAACATCCAAGCTTTAAAAAAAGCCCAACAAACAAAAACCCACACTCAAGCCAAACTAATACAGAATAGCCCAGTTGTCAGAGATATTTGCTAGTGTTGCCACAGAGTCTTTGAGAACCAGTCTCATATCAGGACACCTATTGCATGAAGGAATTTTCTAGCGCAGGATGAAGGGGACAGCAAGCAGGAGCAGGTCCTGTCCCAGGGCTAGAGCCAGGCCCTGTGCAGATGATGCAGTGCCAGCATCCCAGCACCGCTCCCATGGGAACCCCCAGGGCCGCTGCCTCGCACACATCTGCACTTCAGGCACATTTCATCACCAGCTACTTCAATGTAAATTACAAGGATGTTTATTACATTGCAGGGAGGAAACATTTGACCTGCAGATTTATACCACTGTGCTATCATAATTCTGTGGGAGGTCACTACAAGTTAAGCAGTCTGCCTTCTTAACCTATCCTTACACAATGTACAGTGGCGTTCATCACATTTTATGTCCATAAAAATCCCCTAAGGAGTTGCTAATCATGGTAAAAATGTTCTCATCCTGCCAGGCTATGAAAAGTCACTGCTAAATGTAGATTTGGTTTAGGATGCCCAGAATCCAGAAGAAAGAGACCCTTGGTCTGTTCCTGATGCCACTGACTCTGGGGTCAAATGCAAAACTATTAATGTCAGAGAGGGAAAGGACATGGGAGAGAAGACAGGCTCTTTCTCCAACTTTCCAACAGGATACACAAAGACATTTCCTTTATGAGCCACTTTGCCCCTGAAAACTGTAGTTTTATTTCATCTGAAGTAATTCTTAAGTTTAAGCTGAATTTTACACTTCACAGTTGAGCCAGAAAATTCATATATACAGACATAAAGAAAGAAAAAAAAGCAGAGAAAAAAATAAATACTTTAGGTATCAATATTGGAAACACAAGCTACTGAAATTCACTGAGCTAGAGAAAGAATACTTCTCAGTGGGAGTCTGGAGTCCTAGTTCTTGAAAACCTCATCCCTGCTTTTATTAAAAATGCCTTCCTTCTCCTATATCCTAGATTCAGACTGAGCAGCTATTCACTTTTAAATCTCCTTATAGACTACCAATTGTTCATGATATCTCTACTTATATTAATCTGAAGGGAGACTGAAAAACCTCCTTATGGCAACTGACAAAGTGGTGTCTTATCAGCACACCCAGCCACCAGCAAGAGAACTTAACCCAAGGTCTCTACTGACACTGTGTGAAGGCAAAATTTTTGGTACAAGCTGCCCCTTTGGTTCTTCCCTAGGCACACAGCAGACAGGTGTGCATTCATACACATTTAAAAAAAATATCAGTGTGAATATTCCATTGACATGCTAAATCACAAGGTCCATGTAGTTCATTATTGCATTAACTGCTATAAGAATGCAGGGAGTCTTTGCATTTGAGAGTATATCTAAAAATGCACTGTCAGACAATGTATCATATGTATTAGGATCTCTATTATTGTAAAGGTATCATCCCTATAAAATATGGAGGCATTTAGTAATGTACTCCCTTGCTCTTACTTTAGTAAGGCTTTGGAAAGCCCATCTACTTGGTGTCATTCTGAAACTACAACATACAGAGCCACAGTCATTCACGTAAGTTGTGACTTTATTGCCATGTCCTTTTATTCAGCATTTCCTTGCCATTTTTAAATCACAAATCTCTGAGCAAAAGCTATGTGACAAGCATCCTGAAATACAAGGCAAAGGCCAGAGAAGTCTCCATCTTGAGCTGGCTTCTAGGGGTAGATGCACTGAAAGTCAGATTTCACAGACAAAGCAAAGCGTCTGCTTACACTTTAATCTTTTCATACTTGGAACTGTGCCTCATTTTAAACTTAACCTCATTAATTAACCTTGGAAGGGGTGAAAACTCTCAGGGGCTAAGCAAGAAAGCAGGGATTTGAGCAGAGACCGTGCCAGAGATGCCGGACAAGATCTAGCCTTGAAACAGAATTTATAAAAAGATAAATAGATTTAAAGAAATTTAAAGTGTGATGTTTGGAAGGAACAGCTGATGAAAGGAGGTTTCTGAATCCCATGAAACCATTGAAATTCAATGCAGTTTTTATGGTATTGTTTCTGGGCTGCAGTGAGCTGAGAGCTCTCCTTTGAGCTTGTGCAAGGAGAGCAGCAGTGACTAGTGCCAGACAAGGAAGGGAACAGAACCTACTGCAAGAGGTCCCCAGGAGATGCTGACAACATTCCACCCAGCAGTTCCATTCTGAGCTCCCTCCTGCAGAAGGATTAGCTTCAGAGGAAGTTGACAGGAATCATCTCAGCACTCGACCTTATGTTACACCACCAACATGGCCAGGAGAGAGGAGGGTCTAATTTTGTATGCCCTGCAGCTGGAGAATCCCAGGGGTGAAATCCAGTCTCATCTGCTGCCCCATGGGTGCTGTGTGCCAGGCAGGATACACAGGAGCTGCACAGTACCAGACCAGCACATAAAAAATTCAGTAAAGCAAACACTGACAGATCAGGCTTATTTTTTACATCTTAAGCCATCTCCAAACAAACAGCAATATCAGGAAGCTGGGGGAATTTGTGTTTCCCATGTTAGGTTCCCTGCTCTCCTTCCAGCACAGTATTTTTACATGTGGGGCTGACAGACCTGAATCCCTGTGCCAGCCCTGGGCAGAACAGCAATAACAGCACCCATTTCCATAGCAGAGTCATGAAACATCTAAATCAGCTGATATGTCACTGGCCAGAAATCTGGGAGCCCCATGCACAAAAACAAAGAACCACCTTTTCTTTTTCACCCAAACAGGAAAATATTTAAATTCTGAGATTGCCCAGATTGGCTGCAGCCCATATAACCTTAAACCACTGTTGTATCAATGATGAACTCATTCATCATTCTTTCATAGTCTTGTAAGACCACCACCAAGAGCCATATTCATGCTTGGGCTTGTGACAACAGCTGATCAAAATGGAAAAGTGGCAAAACTTCTTGTGGGAGAAATAATTGCTTTTCCTTTGCTGGGCACCATAGCAGGTAGATCCCACTTGCCCTCCTCCTGCTCGTTATCTCCACCAATGCGCACAGTGTGTGTAGCTGACAGGAGCTGGAGACTGCTGAGCAGCAGGAAAGCCATGACTCAGTCATGGAAATGTGGTGGGATGACTCTCATGGCTGGAGAGCTGCAGTAGGTGGCTACAGGCTCTTCAGAAGGGGGGCAAGGACAGGCAGTGGGGTGGATCTGTATTTCAGGAGGTATTTTGGCTGTAGAGCACTCAAGGACAGTGATGGTGGGTAAGAATCAAGGGAAAGGCTGGAAAGGCAGATGTGCTGGTGGAAGTCTGTTAGGGACCATCCACCCAGGGTGAAGAGGAGGATGAACTATTCTGTAAGTGCCTGGCTGATGTTCCACCACTGGCAGCCCTCTTTCTTGTGGGAGACATGGACTTGCCAGATATCTGCTGAAAACTTACAGGGGATAGGAGGAGGTCTGGGAGATTCCTGGAGAGTGTGGAAGAGGACTTCCTGACACAGCTGGTAAGTGAGCCTGCCTGGGGTGGTGACACACTACTTCCTGATGTCCAACCTTCAAGTTGGACATCAGGAAGAATTTCTTCACAGAAGGGGTTGTTAAATGTTGGAATGAGCTGCCCAGGGCGTGGTTCAGTCACCGTTCCTGGGGGTGTTCAGAAAACTACTGAATGGGGCATTCAGTGCCATGGTTTACTTGACAAGGTGGTGTTCAGTCAAAGGCTGGACTCAGTGATATCAGAAGTCTGTTCTAAATGATTCTGTGATTCTGAAAACTGCCTCCTTGTCACTCCTGCCCTCCAGGAATGGCAAGTGCCCAATAAAAGCCCAGGAGGTCATTCCCATTTCCCAGCTCTGTGAGTGAGATGTAGCCAGTTGGCTCATTTTCTGAGCTCCTGATGGCAACTGCAGAGAGGAGGGAAGGCAAAGCCTATGCTGCAAAAGCAAGGATGTGTTTCATTCACATCCCAGCCACAGCTTTGCCCTCATGAGTGGCTCATGTCCAGCCACTCATCAAGATCCAGCTCTCTTCCAGGGACAAAGCAGTGCTGAGACCCTCCGCAGAGCCTTGACATCTTGAAAATGCTGGGATGGGTAGGGAGGCCAAGGGATGCCTGAATTTGGCACATCTCCTGGTCAAGTACTGCCAAGAATGCTTCTAAGATCTTCCTGGTGGCAATTAAAGCTGTTAATTCACACAAAGGAACTACCTGTGGAAATATGGCATAAAGCCCTTCTTTTCTTGAAAGCAAATCTCCTGCCTAGCAAGGCTCTCCTTGGCCAAAGCAGATGCTGTTGACATACAGGAAATTAAGCAAGGCTTGGATTTAAGTAGGTTTTTTTAATTTTTGCCTCTTTTTTTTATAAGTAATAATAATATTATTTTAAGTACAGACATTCATTTGGAAAGTTTTAAGCTTAACATGCACTACCCAGCACTCTGAGAGATCTATGTCTGGGTATTCAGGACTGAGTCAGGCCTTATGCACAGTGTTGACATGGATCCCTGCAATATAATGCACCAGGTGACTGCTTAGAGCACTAAGAAAACAAAGGGAATGGTTTATTTCAGTTGCTGGTGAGTTTCTTCCCGAGCTTGCCTAGCACTTTTGAAACAAGATGAATCTTGCAGACCCACTTGCATTGAAGGCAACAGTGATTATGTGTTCCCTCATTTATTGCCAGGAAGCATCTGAATAACAAACACGTAGAAAGTATGCGTGAAAAAGCAAATACAGCATTAAAAGCTATCAGCTTATTACTTGGAATGGACAATAGGATATCCAGGCGCAATACCTTCCAATAATAACATAAAGCTGAGGTCAAGATTTTTGGATCTCGGCTATATTGGCATTTGTTCCTGCAAGGAAGAAGGGGGGAAAAAAAATGTTAAGTGAGGTTCCCACAGACCTTAAAAAGCAGAAACATCTGTTGCTGTTATGAGCAGCTTGGATGCTGAGTTCAGCAGGAGAAAGTCCAGCAGCTAGGCCAGGTCTCTGCTTACCACCACATGCCTCTGTGCTCAATGGGAAATGATCAGAGACAGTTTCAAGGGACATATCAATAATTCAAAACAGCCCAAACTAGCATAAACAAAGAAGAATTAGTGCTCTCTTCTTTCTCCTGCCAGCAAGACTGGAAGATGTTACTGATGCCTTAAATGTGCAGTCTCAAGCACTGTTGTCAGAGCTGTCCCCAGCTGATGAGCTGCTCCACATTGTGCATTTATTTCATTTTTTTTAACAAACAAGTTTGAGCAGAAACACTTCGTAGAAATTCTGAATAAGTGAATCTTGTTCTCAGGAATACAGTCTTCTGGGGGTCTGATGGAAATGGCAAGCTCTTGTGGACTCAGTTTTTCTGTTGGAGAATTGGAGAAATTAACCCCCATTTCAGTGATCCATTATTTGCTCTTTCTAAAAAATCTTCATATCTTGGGTTTACTATTTTCAGCTTACACAATAAACACATCTTCTAACATTAGGTGACATGCAAATGTCAGAGATGCTGTTTTGATAGTGTATTGATGCAAACTATGCTTTATGAAACTCACTAATCAAAACCTCTTTTCTAAGCAAAACCTTTTGGCAAACTGCTCTCAGCATTTGCCCAGCAAGTAGCATGGGTAAATATTCACAAAAACAACACTGCTTCTACTTGGAAAACATCAAACTGCATCAAGGCTTTAGAGACCATGAGTCCAGAAGGAAAATGCTGATGACTTGGCATTTTGTCCTGCCTAATCTCTTAAATATTGCATGTGGAAGCCTCACAGAAGTAAAGTCCTGTCAAAGAAAAGAACTTCTGTATGCCAGATTTCTATGTAAAAACAGATTCCCAAATACAGTGCCTTGTTTTGCTTTGCATTCTTATATAGAAAAACCTTCCAGTGCTGCCCACAGCTCAAAAGCAAAAGGAAATGAAGTCAAGACCTCTGGACTTGAAGGAGTAAATCTTGGCCCTTCTTTCTCCTCACTCATGTGCTGGCATTGACCTGGAGATCTGCCTCCTTGCAACTGCCAGCACAAAGAAAGCCTTGCCCAATTTCCAGGGAGAAGGGACTTATGAGACTGGAAGAAGGAGGGTTTAAAGGAGCACAGTCTTTGGAGCACAGATTTATTCCTTAATTCAGTTACTGATGTTATAAAAATATACTGGGCTGTAAGCAGACAGATTTTTTGTTTTATTAACACATTGAAGGAATGGACTTAAAGATAAGAATACGATGATCTGCAGTTTAGATTTGTGCCACAACACTTGTGATGACATAGGGTTAAAGACAAATATGCCAAGAAATAGAGCTACCAGACATGTAGTTTGACAGTTAGATGCGTATCTCTTTTGGCAACAATGACATTGTAAGAAAAACCCCTTTTTCCTCCTTCCGTCCCCAACCACTCCCACTTCTGTTTTGTTTTGATTTTATGTGTTAGTTGTTGTTGTTGTTGAAGAGCTCCTTGCATGAACACCGGGTCAAACACATCACCACATAGCACCTGGTGTAGTAAAACACAGTACCAGTATATCTAAGGACACCAGAGTCCAGAACTGAGGAGGCAGCAGAAGGCAAGGTTCAGCCATTGCTGCATAAAATCCAAGTTCACAAAAATTGGTTGGGGCTTCATTCTTAGGTCTTTTCCAGAAAGCAACTTCCACACTTATATTAAGTCTGAGATAATTCAAAGAAAACAGGTCCTGTGCCTATCTGCAGACCTGACCCCCTGGCAGCATCATCTCTTGAAGTACCTTCCATCTCCACCTGGTCCAAGGAAGAAAAGAGGGTATGTTAATTTTTACAGAGAGCAAACTCCAAGAGAGCAGCCCACCTACGCTCCTGTGCTCAGTACTGTTTGACAACTCTGTCTTTGCACAGCTTTAAAGGCAAGTGAAGAATCACAGGCGCTGCCAAGTGGTCTGGAGGCACTTATGTTCATACAGCTTGGGACTAGCCCTCTCTGAAGCAGACTGACATGTTGATTTCTGAGCAGTTGCTTCCTTTGGGAAACATACGATATTCCCCTTGCTCTAAACCAACCAGCTGGGGTAGCTTGGAGCGGGAAGAGAAAGAGGGATAAAAAGGAAATTCACTTAAGCATCTGACTTACGTCAGGGTTGTGCTGTAGCCCACCAGTGTGCTGTTCTTACTGTAAGCTGGGGTTATACATGTCATGTGTGCCTAGCAGTACTGACTGGACAGTGAACTGAGGGGCATCACCAGCCAGGCAAGGGAGGGGATTGTCCCACTCTGCTCTGCTCTGGGGCAGCCTCACCTTGAGTGCTGGGGGCAGTTTTGGGTGCCACAATATAAAAAAGATATTAACCTGTAAGACAGTGTCCAAAGGAGGGTCAAATGATGGTGAAGAGACCAGAGAGGAGAAGTGTGAGAAGTGCGAGAAGTGGCTGAGGTCACTTGGTCTGTTCAGCTGGGAGGAGACTGAGGGAGACCTCATTTGCTTCCCTCACAAGGGGAAGCAAAGGAGCAGACACTGATCTCTTTTCTGTGGTGATCAGTGGCAGGACCCAAGGGAATGGCCTCAAGTTGTGCCAGGGGAGGTTTAGGTTGGCTATCAGCAAAAGGTTTTTCATCCAGAGAGTGGCTGGGCACTGGTACAGGCTCCCCAGGGAGAGCCTGGCAGAGTTCAAGAAGTGTTTGGATAGTGGTCTTAGGCCCAAGATAAGATTCTTGGGGTGTCCTGTGCAGGGCCAGGACAGCCCCAAAATAAACAACCTAAACATCCCCTGACACAGTTTCATGTTGTAAATGTAACATTTTCTCTACACATATGTGCCAGTCCTGGAATAGAATTGACTAAGAAATGGGAAGCCACTGCCTAGAGATCTCAGCCCAATATCAACACAAGGTTCTCAGGAAACAACTCTATTATAGGGAAAAGACTTCAATCAGAGACCGAAGTGGAAAGCAAAATTCTCCCACCCTTTCCCCAACTCCCACTGCACCAGGGAGCCTTGCCTCATCCAAAATTAGCAACACAGAGTCAGAAGTCGTGGATAAGTTAAGAGCCTTTACTTGATGTGATACAAATACACTAACAGTGGCCTCTTCTGAGAGGGTCTCTGCAATCTGACCAATACAGGATCTTCTGATCCCTTTCTTTGAGGAATGGAGACATGAAGGAGTAGGGCACTTGCACCTTGTTTTTCACTACATGGACAACAGAGACACTCACAAGCTACTGTAGCCTCCTTAGACATAAGTGAAGAGGGAGCACTTTGCCAAACAAGAAGGAAAAAACCAACAAAAAACAAACAAACACTAAAACAGAAACATAAAACCCCAAAGCCAACCAACCAAAACCAAAACACAAAACCCCCAAACAAAGCAAAACAAAAAACTAATCAACTAAGAAGAAAGAAACAAGGAAGAACAACAAAAGTGACATCTTAACTGTTTATCAGTTGATCATATGAGGAATCATTGCAGTCAAACTGTTAAACTGAATGCTGCAGATTTACCAGCTATAGATCTAAGAGATGAACTTAAGTAACTTCCCAGAATGTTCTCTCTCAGTGCTTCCACCTTTCAGACTTTCTTACTTGGATTACTAGATTCAGTGTTTCTTAAAGTCCCACCTCCTGAAGGCAAATGATTTGAAATGAGAAGAGCAGGATGAAATGCTCTAAGATATTCCATCTGTCTTAATTTCAGAGAGATACAAGATATTGTGATCTGAGCATTGCCAGATGGGAACTCTCTCAAAAAAGTATTTTTTTCCCATTAGGAAATGCTGACTTGTTAAAACTTAAACCCATCAAAAACTCTAACAGTTTTGACAAAAGTTCTCAGATCCAGATTAGAATCATTGGTCATCAGATAAAAGGGATTCCAGAAGCAAGTAATTTGGAAAAATTGCTTTGAGGCATGCATCT
Source organism: Parus major (assembly GCF_001522545.3). Taxonomy (NCBI): domain Eukaryota; kingdom Metazoa; phylum Chordata; class Aves; order Passeriformes; family Paridae; genus Parus; species Parus major. The sequence goes on from NC_031799.1 coordinate 9,278,180, forward strand.
GTGGGCATGTGTTTACACAACCAATAAGACCAAGATCCACCAGCACATGTAATTTATTTGAGTTCATAAAAAAAGGCAAAGGAAGAACTCTAGCCTGTCCATCTTTCTGGGCTGGGTCTAGTTTTCCACGTTGGGCTTTGGGGAAATCTGAGGCTATCAGATTAAATGTTTAGTTTTGAGCAGAATCTAACACACTGGGGCTGTGACTGGAACTCAACAGAAAATAAAATTATCATAGACACTTTTGCATAACTAGTTTCACTTAAAAAAACCCCTCACTTCTCTCATTTCCCTCCCTGACTTCCTCTAAAGTTCACCCACTGCCAAAATTTCTTATTTCTGGCAAGTGTCAAAGGGTCTTCCAGGCAAACTTGTTGACCTAGCAGTTGTGTTCCATTTTGAATTCCTCTGGTTGTTTCAATATAGATGATTCCCACTTGATCTAGGCCTCTTTCTTTAGCTAATTTTCACCCCTATGAAAATGCATATTCTGTCTCTCTGCATCAGAACAAAGGTCACTGGAAAAGAGGGGGAGAAGTTGAAAAAGAAAAATAAAAAAAAGCACTTCACAGAAATTAGCCACCTTCCAACATTTAACACATACAGCCTTGCCAAGCCAGAAAATTAACAAAAATTAGCATACAGTTCAGAAGGCAGAAAAGGGATACTCCTTCCTCTTTTGGTGCTATATTTTCTAACACCCTCATGATTCAGTGGTGTAATATTGGCTGATTAGCAGAATCACTCAGAGCAATAGTCTTGCAGGAATGTGCTGAAAAATCATTCTTAGAAGTTTTATAATTCACCATATACAGGGAAGAGACATGTTTCTGTAATAGAAAGTAGTGTCAAGCATCCCATTCTTGAACAGACTGTAGTTATTGTTTGTGTGGTGGTTGGTATCTCAGAGGTAGAAGTAGTCATTTTGGTGAAAAAAATTTCCCTTTTAAGTCCCAGCAAAGAAGTTCTCAACCAAACCAACACAACATGAACACCACTGGGAGCACACACACTCCCACACTGATGCTGTCAGCAGCAGTCAGCATTTTTATAACTCTGGTGTCCAGAACACTTACAGAACACACAAAGTCCAGCATCCATTTAAATGGCACCAGCATTATTCTCCCAAGTATTCAAGTATTGCTTAGAAAACCCATGTAAAAAGCATGATGCTATGACCAGGTCAAAGACTGAAACTTGAAATTTTGGCAGGTAGTCAAAGTGGCATCAAGAAAATAAGAATTTCCTTTTTGTCTGTGGGTGCTGAAAAGATCAGGCCAAAAAAAAAAAGGTGGCTCTCAGGAGTTCATAATCTCTTAGGGTGTAGCTATGCTTTTTTGGCCAGCTAAAATAAATAATAATGCCATATTTGTGCTGCACAGCCATGAGAAAGCCTCAGAGAATAGAAAGAGCTGCTACAAAGGAATTAGGCAGATACCATCAAGAATACATGGCAGTAGAAAGGCTTAGGAATCTTTGTGGAAGAGGAAAGAAAGGGGCCAAAAGTAAAATAGACATGCATTCACAGTTTTATGAAATCAGTAGATAAAATGCTCTTCTCCCACTGCCCCAAAAAAGGAATCTTTTCTGGGTACTGGCATACAGATTTCCAGAAGATCATTATTCACTGAACAGACTTCAGGAACACAGCACACATATAGCTTCAAGCCCACAGTTGTACCAGTCTTTTAAACCCACAGCACCTAGTATAAAGTATATATATATAAAATTCTGTTTATAGTATAAAGACTACTTAAAAAGAAGGCATTACACCCCTGAGATACGGTCAAAGGCACACAGCTGCCGTGGCAGTGCTCTTGCAAGCAAGCAAGAGTGATTTCATTTCATTCTCATGAATTTGATTTTTACATGAAAACAGCTCTTGCACATACACGATCAGAACCCCAAACAGTTTCAGATTGATTTCTTGTTTTAAACAAATTTATTCTGTACTCATATAGTAGAATGGCTACTGTGCTTTTTCAAGTTATTACAAAATCTTTCAGCATCAGCTATGTTAATCTGTAACATACCCTCTGCAGCTTGTCACTGATAAATCAAACATTAGAATCAAACATTTTACTCACATAAATGTGGCAATTACTGCCATGGAGATGTCAGATATTTTGAAGGAGACAGATGTCACTCATTACAAACACTTCCTTTCACAGAACTGCATTATTGCTTTGTATGCTGCAGACAAGTTTGGTGACATTTCCCAGTCAATGTGGTTTTCCCATGCACAAAAACTGGGAAAAAATTGTTACTGTGGATTATCATTGTGTAAATCTTTAACATCAGAACAAAAATAATTCCTAGGCTAGAACTGCTAGTCCATATGGGAAAGATTTCTCAATACAAATCCACTACAATTTCTCCTTCTTACTGTCCTGGCTTTGTTCTTTCTTGAGGCTTGATCCATGTCCAAGATATGGAGCAGTCCCAAATGATGGAATCAGAACTAACTCTCTCCCCCTGAATTTAAGGAAGGTGCAGAGATCATTTAAGAAGTGATACTATGAACAACTAACCTTGATGTAGCTGGATCAAATCACACAAAGAACTCTCCATTTGTAATTGGTTGTGCTTGTAATGACAATTAAATCAACATCAAAGTGCTCATCAGTGACTCCAAGTCAATCTTTGACTCTTATATTCTGACAGAAATTAATACTGGAGGAGGGAATAGCAAAGTGTGGCTTTTGGCAGTGTAGAAGTTATTCACTCCCCTCCTACAGCTGCATGTGTATAATTTATCACCATAAAAGCATGATGAGGAAATTATTTATTTGTATTCTTCTTCACAGGTGTATGTAAATTAGAAAAAAGATGAATGACCCAACTACTGCCCAACAAAGACTCTTTGGCACATCCAGGTACTGAATAACTTTTCAGCCATTATGCAGGACCATAAAATTATTTCTGAAGAGGAAGCAACATTGTAAAGACTCAAACATCTTGCTGAGTTTTCAAGAACCTTTTCATATCAGAAAAATTCTTAAGAATCCTAATTATTCTATGTAGGAGAGTTGGTTTGCATTCAATACTCCTAAGATAGTATCTTCTACTTGTAGAACAGGTGTTGAAGAGCAGAAATATTTAACACAAAGGGAGTTATGTATAGGCAGGGAACAGAAAAAAGTTACATGTTTTCACAGAAAAGCCACATTGCAGAGGGCTGAAAATGTTACATCACATAACGAAAGGACACCTCCTCACACCTCTGATCAGTTGTTTTGCAGTATATTGTCTTTTCCTGTATGCTTTTCATGGTAATTCAGGTTTAAATCAGATACTAGCCTTTTTGTTTACTTCTTAATTGGAAAACAAAATTATCGGAATGATATAGTCATGCTTTTTTAATTGCAAAGTGGTGAAAGGCCTTGTGAAAGACAAAGTAGGAACTTCATGTCTCTGGCAGCTCCAGTTCTCCCACTCAGGGGACTCATATCTTAAGTTCAGATTCCCCACTGTGAGCAAGAGTACAGGACAGGGCATGGTCAAGGAGCACCCACGATATCTTCAAGGCAAAGGTTCACTTTCAGTCACTCCTAGCTACAAAAGAGCAAAAATCCGTTTGCATGTTATGCAAAATAAGCCATGGGCATTAGTGTCTGGAGTGTGTGTCTGTGACACATCCTACTAAGACAACATCCATTAGAGTTATTCAGATGAATATTTAGAATATCCATCAGGTGGATCAGAGAATGACCAATGTCTGTCTCTTAGTGAGAAAGTTCAAACTTTTTGCAGTGAAACGTTCCCTGTCTTTCTGAAGCCTGCATGATTTGTCACCACGTGCTGACACACAGGAAGCAGCTTACATGACAGCTTCCACAGCTCTCTTTCACTCATGAACAGACACATCTGTAAGCTGCTGGTTAACTAAGGGGTCAGTGCCTCTGCATTCCAGATGTGCATTTAGAAACACGGCCCGACCTGCTAGCCCAGGCTCTGTAAGTGTCTGATACAGAGGCTTTTGGAAGCTGTTCACTGTGCTTGTGAAAGCATGAGAAGACAGTGTGGGAACTACTCAGAAACTCAGATTTATTACAACTTGATATCCCCCAGTCAAAGAATATCCTCTAGAAAACATGCATGTTCCTCTCTTGCATTCACCAAGGCCTCCTACATAAGCAGAAATTAAGGCAGGGCATCCCAATCTGCTTTCTAATGAAGCCACAATCTTTCTGTGTTACCACAAATGTATCCTATAATTGAATTCTCTGTCATGATTTCATTAAGAAGATTATAGCAACACCAAGAAAAACACATGGTCATTAAATTTCACACATTTATGCACAAACCACAAGAGCATCTCTCTCTCTTTCTGGGACACAAGCTCTGATACAGGCTAAGACTATCCGCTAGAAACCACATTCTTTTTACCAACAACCAACAACCCTCTTCAAGAGCAGAAAGAGGAATATAAGAGAAAAATTAAGAACACGTGTTAAAAAAACACCAAAACAATAAATAAAAATGAAGAAAAGGAGACCATAACAGTCACTTCTATCATCCATCTACTAGTTCAATGAATGACCCAAGATCAACCTCCTGAAGTAGCCACACAACAGCACACAAAATGTTCCCCCCACAAAAATGTGCTTGAAATAAAAACATGCAGTGGAAGAGTCATTAAACCTGAATAAACTGACCCAGAGTTCAATAAACAAGCTTTAAGACATTGGTGATAAGAAGTGAAAACATCCAGTACAAACATGAATATCACTGCACAGCAAAACCCCTGAGCTACATGTACACAGCTCCCCAGCACACAGAAACACAGTGACTGTTCTTCCAAATATTTGCTGATATTCCCACTTATCTCGTGTTCAGGTACAACACACTTATGTCATAGGGGTAGTCTGACACATACATTTAGTGTTTGGCATGTTTTTGATTATACAAAGATTTTGATTACAAAGCTGCTGCACTCCAGTCAAGGCCACTCATTAACTCCTCTTGGTATTAATCAGTACTGAACATCCTCAAGCAGAGAACCAAATATAGTGCATTTCCAGTTTTTATCTCCTGGGGGATATAAATGTTTTTACAGCAGCTGCTTTCTAGTAGGTCTAATAGTTTAGATCACACAGCAGTGTTCAGAGTTCAGGCTCTGAATGGACACAGCCCCAGAGAAGCACCAGGACTCAGGAACATCAAACCAGACATTAATGGCAGAGCTAAGACAGAGCATTTTCAGGGAGACCTGAGTGCTCGAGGCCCCCATTAAGGCTTCTGGTTCTACATTTTTAACCCCCTTTTGTTTTTCCTTTGTCATCCAGTGCTCCTTACAGAGTTACTTTCCTTTATTTTCAGATGGGAAAGAGGTCCTGAAGGATGAGCCAGGCAAGGCTGAAAGAATAAGAAGCCTTTCTGCTCCAAAGCACATGCATGAGTTGAACAACACAGCAGGAACTTACACCTGCTGACATTAATCTGCAGCCACAAAAATTAGGTGTGGGTGGTGTCTTGCACAGCTCAGCCCATTCCCAAGCAATGTTTCCAATTCATTTAACAAATTGAAGTCATTCAGTAAGGCTGACAGCGACAGGGAGAAAGGAGAAACATCATTTCAGACTCCCCTTTGCAGGTTTTCACAGTGGGGCTGTACCTGTGACCTAAAAGAGCAAGGGGGAAGCGGGTGCAGAATGCCATGCCCTAAACCTCAGATGGTCACTGCTGCGTGTTATGGCCTGGGAACAATGGCTGTACAGTTTGGCTCTCTTGATGCTTCCTCAAATGACTTGATACAGCAACTTCCCAACAGCCAAGCCTGTGCAATTGAGCTTCATCTTGTCCAAAGTGAACCCTGAGTGACCCCTCCAGGGCTGAATTTGAAATCTCTCGTTTATGTAAATCTCAGTCTCCCCTCAGTGACTGGGGACAATTTCTGCCCAAAAGGACAGAATCCAGCACACATCAAGGGTCTCTTTGGCTGCACCACAACATCAAGACATTTTGAGAAGCAGAAGCTGGACGCAGACATTTTAGTGACACGATGTGATGACTGTCACAGGAAGAAAGAGTCTCAAAGGGAGATGACAGGGGACAACACTTTTTCCTGAAGGGCCATCAGTTCCCTAGTTCACCTGCACAGCACCTAGATATTATTCCTGTGTTAGTCTAAATGTGATTTGTCTGGGTTTGAGTAGCTCAATGTCCCGCTTGACATATGCTTTTGCAGAGACCAAGACAGAGGCAGACACCATCTTAGGAGGATTTCTGTTACATTTGTTACACAGCTTCCACACTAAGTCTCCACTCTCCCACTGCTTTTCCCTTCACTTCTTTCATGCTTACATTTCCTGATTTATGTCTAACCTGAGCAGCTGCTCTGTGGCTGCCTCCTGGCAGAGCACATGATGGGCTGTGTGCCCTGCGGAGCCCAGCCCAGCATCAGCTGCCACCCCTCTCCAGTCTCGCTTTCTGTCTGATGCCTCACAAGGTGAAATCCTGTGACTTCCTTCAGATTTTTTTCTTCCTACTCCTCCCTCCAGGTGCATATTTTTGCGTGGCGTTTTATTGCTTTCCTGGGCTCTACCCACCAGCGCCAGTCGTCCTATACACTAAGAAAGCCCAGGAGTACTGCATTTCCTGCAAAAAAAAAGAGCCCTTATCTCTCCCCCTGCTCCCTAGCTGATCAAAAACAGCCCCGAAGAGATGGGAATGCACTTTTTTTCCCCTCCTCTTTCTTGCAGTAATAGCACCACCTTTTGGTTCCCGGCAATGCTGTGATTTCGCGTCAGCAGCACAGGGATGCTTCTGCAGAACGTATCCCCCCAAAAGACCAAAAAATCGTGTGTGCCTTATCTGTGCTCATATTTCACCTGCAGCAACCATGGTCTGGCGAAGTGAGGATCCCACAAACTACCGGGGTGAGGAGTCAAACCCTCATCCAACCACACCACCCGAGTATTTCTTCTCCTAACCCAATGGCTTTCAGATAAGATAACTGGTTAGCAAGGAATTCCATCTCCACCCAGCTCCGAGCTCAACAGAGCAGGTAGCAGCACGGCTCACAGCACACAGACATTTTCAGCTGTGGGTAAACATACCAATCCTCTGACCCTTCCCAAACTGGCCTCCAAACATGAAGTAATCACATGCAAAGGAACAGTGAAAAGCCAGGGAGAAGCTCTGTCCCACTGTCTGTCCGTGCTGCAGACACCACAGTCCAGGTGCGGGATGTAGAAGAGTGATGTTTTTCCTTAACACAAACTGTGCGCTTCTTCTTCCCCCTCTCTTGTTCTCAAAGCCAGTCTTAAAGGTGCAGAACTTAATATACAACATAAACCAGACGATTGAGGATACCAGTACCATAAAGTCACCCCAGGACAAGTGCTTATAAACCCAACTCTTGTAAACAATCGAGACACAGATGTCTTTCTGGGGCTGGTGGTGCACCTTGGAGAAAAAGGAACACTGGGGAATTTTTGGGGGCAAGGCAGTGAGGATCTGACAGGCTAGAAGGGAAATGACAACACATGAATGTTTAAAGTAAAGGCTCAAATTCAATCTTCAGCCATGCTTGAAGAAGGGCCTGAAACCCCTGGTGTGCTCACCTCCTTTATTGGTGAAATCAGTCCTGCAGCTACGACACAAAAACTGCACACAGACTTTAGTCACCCATCGAATTCCCCTTTCCCTTCCAGCTTTGATAAATCTATCTGACTTTATTGATTTCCACCAGCTGGTTTCTGATCCTCCTGTTTGCCTTCAGGGCTAGCAACAGCAGCAGAGGTGAGGCTCTCCTAATCAGGAACGAAGCAGAACAGATGCACCTCTTTAATGGTGTAGATTCAAACCAGCTCCAGAAAGGAAAGTGTTTTGCTCAGAATTCAGCAGAATGTGCTTTATTTCAGTGATTAACCTTTCCTTTACACTTTCTTGTAATCCCATTTGGGAATGCCTGTGACACGGGAACAAAACCACTTCTTAAAGATCAATAAATAAATGCACCTGCAGATATCTGAAGATGAAAAGCAGGTTACTACTGTCCCTGAACTCTGAGATGAAAAACAATTATAGGTTGACTCATGTTTCCTTGGACTATGACTGTTTCTTGATCTCTGCAGTGGTAGAAAGGGAAGTAATCAGGCATATTTGAAGATACTTTCGTGTAGTGGTTTAGATTTGCCAATTTGAGTTTCCTAGCCAGTGCACCAAATAATGTGGCTCACAACTATCTACATTCTGATTTATCTACATTCTGCTACAGTAGCTTTGAATTGCATCTAGTGTTTTAAATCAAATTAATAATGATTTTCAAGACCTTTCAAAATCAAAGCATAACTATCCAGCAGCTTTCATTAACTCCTTCTCATTCACCTATTAATGATTCTAATATGCATTATTCTGTGTTACTTTTCTCTTAATAAGAGAACTCTGATTCCACAGGAGTAACACTAAAGATTAAACACCAGGGAATGCAGACACCATCACAAAATTGATGTCTCCATGGCCTGGGCTCAAATGCTGTCAGTCTCAATAAAGCTGATATAAAAGTAGATAAAATGCCTTGTAGACTTTTACCTTTCCCAATTCAGTCCTTCCAGGAGCCTGTTCCAATGCATCTCTCAGTGGTTTTTCAGGGTGATAATTTGGCTAACCAACAGCCATCTCTGGAAAGAAAACTTGACTGAAATAAGCATATTAGTCTTCCTGTGAGTGTATCTAATCTGAATCCAAATGAAAAACAAATATTCAATGTTTGTTAAAACAATCTAGATGACCACAACATAGGAAGGAAATAGCAAAGAATTCAGGTATAAATACACAATAAAGTCAGCACAGCTTTTTTCATGGTCTCTCCCACCTACATAGCTGTATCTGGACAGGAAATTTGTAAATAACCCGCAGTACTAAACAGCAGCTCCCAAAGAAATAAACAGAGTTTCGCAAAGGCCATTGCTAATTCGTGTCAAAAGTTTTCCTTTTGCTTCACTTACAGCCTGATCCCAAACTCCTTGAGCTTACAGAAAGGGTCCCATTAACTGCTTCAGGCTTTTATATGGATGCAAGTCCTAGTTTTCTAATGGAAAATATTTTTATAAAATGGGGAACAAATCAATTTTTCCTCTGTTTAGGCATCTAATGAAGGATTTAAGTCCTGATCATAGAGAATGGTTGAAAGGGACCTCAAAGATCAACCCCACTGCTACGGGCAGGGACAACTTTCAGCAGACCAGGTTGCTCAGAGGCCCATCCAGCTTGGCCATGGGAATGGGGCATCCACAGCTTCTCTGACAAACATAATCTGTCTTGGACTTCAGACCATCTGGTCTCATTCTTAGTAAGATTTCATCTTATTACAGTACAACCTGAAAGTACTTGGGCGTGTACTATGCACACAAACCCAACAACATTTGAAGATTTTTCTGCTGATAGCTCATTTTTGCCAGCAACCAGCAGCCTGACAACCTCTTGTGCTGACTGACCTTCTGGTTTCTCCAGCTGGAGCTGGCAGAAACCATCCAGCCCCAAAGCAGTTTAATGCATTTTGTCCTCTTAATTTAGTGAACAGTGTTCACTTAAAGCAGCTCTGAACTGCTGGTTGCTCTAATTCTTCCCCAGTAGAAGTGAGGCTAATGAAACAACTCACTTCAAATTCCCTGGAGACACCTTTGATAAGATGATTGGCATACAGTCATCAGTAGTTTGTTTTCAGCCTGCAGTGGAAAGTACAATGTGATCATGAGAAGGGAAAGCCATCTCAGAATGAAAACAAAAACAACGAGGCTAATAAGGAAACCATCAAGAAAATGTTAATACGTAGACTAACTATCCACTAGGAGCAAACAACTCCCCTAGCAATAAGAAGTACAAATTTACATTGTTCTTTAATTTTACATCATGCTGCTGTTTAAGCAGTGGGAAGAAAATTAAGATCTTCCCATAAGAAACTGGAATTGTCAATCTCCCATTAAACAAACTGAGTTACTATGAATACTGGCAGTGGTTTCTCTGACCACTGCCTTGCATGACCAGTGCTGGTGAAGCTGCTGGGGGCTTGGACACCTCCAGCAGAAATACAGTAAATAAATAGCAGCCTGGCACGTTCTGACACAAGATTTCCTGTAATTTTTTTTAAACTGAGAGCCTCCTTTGATCTCCCTCAAAAGCCCATCCAAATCCTCCCGTCTCAGACCAGCTCTCACACACAGCAGAGGGAGCCAGGCCACTAGAAAATATCTCATGGCTGAGAAACAGGGTATACCATGGTCTGTTCACGGGCCTAAATCTCAATTATTCTTTATAGAAGTTCCACTGTGGTGAGGCCCTCTCTTCCAACTCAAGCACCTGAACACACAGCTGATAATCAGCAGTGCATATGCAGTGCTTCTGACTGCATCTCTCTGATTCTTAAATTTTTTCAGGGATTATATTTTTTAATATTTTTTATTTTTCAGATTTTCTTTTTAAGGATTTTTCCTTTTCACCAGCATGTTTTGTTCTATGTGTTGTATATAAATCCAAGTACTTTAAGGCACTGCAGCAACATTAAAAGCTTTTCCTTTCTGTGGTCACTCTAATTCAACTCCAGATTTCCATTACCTGGCAGCAAGCATGGAACTCTCAAGTGAACATGTCCTCACGTGGTGCTGACCTTGACCCTATCCTAGCCTTGGTCACACCTCTCAGAGACAGGAATTTCACGTCATAAACCCACAGTCACTGGTACTCATGGGGCAGGATGATTTGTGGAACAGCCTTATTGCCACTACACTGTGTTGCCAGAAAATGCTGGGCAGTCTTGCAGCACTGAAAAGATGGTAGATGGCAGATTTAATTAAAAGACAGGCAGCTATGAAGGAGTAGACATGGGCAGGGGGAAAAGAATCCCCTCAGAAAAAAACTCAGCGTCTGTCTTAGATAGCCAAACCTGTTTCCCAGACAATTATCCTCTCTTTGACCATACACAGTCATGTCTAGAAAAGCCAAGTTCCCTTCAATAGTGAATATGGCTTCAGTTTCAGCCAAAGAGCCCCATGAGAACTGTGAAAACACAGAAGGTTTGAAAGGTTTGAAGGTGTGAAAACACCCTCTTCTGTCAGCACCCTCTCTAACACCAGCAAATCCACTGCTCTTCAGTGGGTAAGCAGAGTCACTGCTATCTGAACCTGGCTGAATGTCCCCACCAGGACTCAGCTGGGAAGATTAAAAGGAGGCCTTAAACCCAACAACTCAACCTGAAGAGCCATGTGCTTTATTGAAGGCAGTGGCATCTTGCACACCCTGCATTGCCCAAGTCATGTTGGCCTTGACAAAGTCACCTGTATGGGGACCCCCAGCCAAAAGCCAACCTGCAGCAGGACAGCACCTTTGTGTCTTGTAAGTTTGGGGCCCAGAAACAACATCTGTCAGGATAAAAAATGAACATTTATGTACCCTATGTCAGACCAAGTTGATTTTGTATCAGAATAATTTGGGATGATGAATTTTCGCTAGTATGAGAAAAGACGTCCTACCTTTTCCACCTCCACCTCTTACATTTTAATCCACAAAGGATCACAGAATCACAGTATCAGAAAATTTTGGATTAAAATGAAACTTTTAAGGTTATGGGCAGGGCCATCTTCCACTCCATGAAGTGGGTCAGAGCCCCATTCAGCCTGACTTTGAGTGTTTCCAGGGATGGGGGGCATCTACCAACTCTGAGCAACCTGTACCTTCATTGTAAAACTTTTCTTCCTTTTAACAATCTGAATCTACTCTCTTTTAGTTTAAAACCATTACCCCTTGTCCTATTACAACTGGTCCTAATAAAAAATGTTTCTGTCTTTTTTAGTAAATATTAATAATTGAAAGGACAGGGTAAGTACTACCCAGAGCCTTCCCTTTTCCAGGCTGAAAAGTCCCAGCTCTGTCAGCCTATCCTCACAGCAGAGGTGTTCCATCCCTCTGATCATCCTGGTGGCCTCCTCTGTGCTGGCTCCAGCAGGTCCCTGTCCCTCCTGTGCAGGGACCCCAGCTCTGGATGCTCCAGCTGGGTCTCAGCAGAGCAGAGCAGAGGGGCAGAATCCCCTCCCTCCCCTGCTGCCCACGGGGCTCTGGATGCAGCCCAGGACACGTTTGGCTCTCTGGGCTGTGAGTGCCATGGCTGGGGCATGTCCAGCCTCTCACCCACAGCACCCCCAGGTCCTTCTGGGCAGGGCTGCTCTGGGTCTGTTCATGCCCAGCCTGTGCTGATACCGGGGGCTGCTCTCACCCAGGTGCAGCACCAGCACTTGGCCTTGTTCAACCTCATGATGTTCCCATGGGCTGCTCCTCGAGCTTGGTGGCCTCCTCTGTGCTCCCTCTGGATGGCTTCCTGTCCTTCAGGTGTGTCAAACCACCTCAGCTCGGTGTCATCTGCAAACTTGCTGAGGGTGTGCTTGATCTCACTGATTGTGTTGTTGATGAATAGTCCTGGTCCCGGTACAGACCCCTGAGGGTGACAAGTGATGAGGGACCACTTGTCACTGACCTTCATCTGAACATGAAACCATTGACCAAAACACTCTGGATGCAATCATCCAGCCAATTTCTTATCCACCAAACAGCCCATCCATCACATCCATGTCTCACCAATTTAAAGACAAGGATGTTGTCAGGGATCATGTCAAAGTCTTTACAGAAGTCCAGACAAATGAAATCTGTAACCCTTCCCTTGTCCGCTGATGTGGTCAATCTGTCATAGAAAGCAACTGGGTTGGTCAAGCCAGACTTGCTCTTGGTGAAACCTTGCTGGTTGTCTCAAATCACCTCTGGTCCTCCATGTGCCTTGGCAGAGCTTCTAGGAGGATCTGCCCCATGATATTGCCAGGCACAGAGGTAAGGCTGACACAGTGGTAGTTACCAAGTTGCTCCTTTCTACCCTTTTTTTAAATGCTTGCCATAAGGGTGTAATGAGGAGTTTTAAACAATAAGGAGTTTTAAAAATTATTCAGCTCTAAAAGACGATTCAAGGACTAAACAATGTGGTCTTGATGCAGCAGGGAAGAAACCACAGGACTTCCACAATTTATGGGCAAGGGAACTGAATCACAGGAACAGTGCAATATTTTCCTGAGAAATGTTAGTCTTGTCCTTAGCTGTCCTGAGATTGAACTCATTTTGCTATAAATATGACAACAATGCCCAAAATCCTATTAGAGGACAGAAGTACTTAGTCTCTCAAGTCCCCAACATGGAGCAGTCATTGCAGTTATTTGCTTTAAAAGACCTGTGTGTTCAGATTTGTACATATGCTGTAGATGTGGCCAGTAGATGTCATTTCTGTCCACCCTTGCTTGCTTTACTAAAGGTTAATGGCAGTCAGAGGTATCATTGCTTTCCTGTTTTGGAGAGGAAACTATGGCATGTGCAGAAATGATGTGTTTGACCTCTTGGCTGGACAAGAATGCTCAGAATCAGTTTGATGCCTGATTATTTCTGTATTGAACTGAAGACTTGGACAGGCACGTCAAATTTTGCTTGAAGTCCAATTCTGCAGGGTTTGCCGTTCTGAAATAACTATGACCCCGTCCTTTCCATTTCTACACATCCTCAGTGATGGTAAGCCACAGCAAACCCTCTTGGTCCCCTTCCTGTACTGCTGGGGTATGAGATGCATAGACCATCCATAGTCACTTCTGGTGAAAAATTTCATACCTCTTTCCATTGCTACAAAGAAAACCATAAAGCACTGAAAGATAAATTTCTGCACAGGAAAGTTAGGCCATGGCTGCCAGGATTGGAGTGAAACCAGTCAAAGATGTTTTCCTGTCTGTCAGAGATGCCATTTCTGTATTGCACAAAAATCTGGGGCAGGACTTCAAGCACCAACCTCTACCATCATCAAGCATCAGTCAACAGCCCTGACACACAAAATCTGTCGTGGCTCACCAGGGACAAGCAGAAGGCATTTTATTAATTTAATATTTTTTTTTGGTAGCTTTTATTAATTGTTCCCTTTGTCCCCACACAAGGAAGTTCCATCCCACAGGAGGGTGAGCTAAGGAAACACATGCTTCCCCAGGGACACTTTAGAGCCAAGTCTGGCACTGGCTGCCACTGAAACCTTCTCAGCACTGGTTGGAGATGCTGGAGCTCCAGCCAGACATGAGTCTACCTTTGCCCTTTTGGCTGACCCGAGGGTAACCTCTGCCAGAGGGACACAGCAGCCGCTGCTGCTCCCTGATCCCAAGGGAGAACACACACAGACATGTGGGAATCAACACCCACGTGCAGGAGAGCTCCTTGCTGCCTCCCACGAGGCTCGCAGATGGCGTGAAGCCCAGACACCAGATTAAATCGGCAGCAGCCACAGAGCTGCAGCTGTGTGGGGTCAGGAGAGCTGAACCCATCTGCTTCTCGTGGGCGGCTGGGGCCAGAGCTGGGGCTTGGCTGCCACGGAGATTGTGCCAAGGCACAGGTGCCAGGCATGTTCCTCCTCTCAGTCTCTGGCCTGCTTGGAACACCACAGCTATGAAAACTTCACCATGATGCTGTGAATAACTCAAATAAAGGCAAATGACCCAAAAAAAAGGTCATTTTGCATCTACTGTCCTTTCTGGTGAGGTCAGAAAAATCATCCCTAACTGAGTGAGCTGCAAACCACAACCATACGTCTAAAATTTCCACTCAGGCACCTTCATGATGTTGCAGCAGAACTTAAAGCAGTGTTGCTTTCATGCAAAATAAAACCAGCTGTCTCCAACTCCCCACAGCTGTCCCCAGCTTCTCTACAAAGATATGGCATCAAAAGCAAAAATTTCATTTGTTATTCCCTAATAACTGAAATTATTTCTCTTACCAAAAAAGATCTGACTAAAATTAATGCCCTCTTCCATGAGCCCACACTAGCCATCATTTTAAGCTAGACAAGAGGGAAGCAGCTAGAAACGTAATTTTTATAGACTTAGACAGTTTCTCTGGTCAAGTAGTATCCCTACATACAACATCATACTCTAAAACCAGTTTTTCAAATTCAAACAATTAAAGGCTGCTGTTTCTGCTTTCTTCTCTTGCAGAGATAACATGCAGCTGTTTGCAAACTGCTGACTGGAATTTTTGTTTGCCTGTCTAATAAAAGGGTGTTGTGCCTGCCTCTAAACTGAAGGAAATTGTGCTACAGTGTGAGTTTCAAAAATATAATAGCGCATTATCAATCAGAAAATACTTCTGTGAAGGAGCAAGCTGAATCTGAAGACCTCACACAGTCAGTTTTCCAAGGTGGGATCCAGCCCCTCAAGTCATGTTGCCCAGAGTCCAAGAAATGTGCTAACCTTCTGAAGGCACCTGCTGCTTTCTCATAACTGGCTTGGAGCCCCTTCTTTCAGAGCACTTTTTTTCTCAGTAGCTGCCACTAAGTAAAAGCCTGGGTCCTGAGGCAGGCAAGGCTCACCTACAGATTTTTCAACTCGCCAGCAATGATAAAGCAAGATAAAAGACACCTGGAGAGATCCAGGCAAAGGACAGTGCTTCTTTTCAGCAGCTCATTCAGTCAGATAAACTCCTGACAGAGAAGGTGTTCTTAATCAGACTACAGTGATCTTTGATTACAGCACACAGTAACCATGGAAAGGAACTGCTCAGCCCACTGTACCCAAAGGGATCTGTTACTGTATCTGGTCAGAGAAAACAGATTTATCATCAGTCAGACAGGGCTGAACTGCAAGGTGAAGAAAACCTCAGACATCAGCAACCACGTGCAATTCAAAAAGATACCTGCTATGGGAAGGTTTCAAGGTGAGGGCTGAGGTTTTACACAAAGTTATAAATAGAAAAGATTAATGTACTGGGCTTTGGGGACCTTTGAATATATGTATTTACAGAAGCGTGACATAACCAGGGTGACCCATTTCACTGTGCTTTAAAGCAGGGACTTTTTCAGGATTAAGCCTTTCAACAAGCAAGTAGTATCTGAAAGGCTTGTCACAGGGTCCAAGAATTTCAATATTTATTTTCATCCAGAGTTGAAAGAGTGAGTGCTTTTTTTACTGTTTTTGAATCAGTAACTTAGGGTTTGGTTTGTAAAATGAGGGCAACTGGATACAAAACTCAAGCAAAGCTGGAAAATGGACATGAAGTTTACCAGGCTGAGGGCTGCTTCAGGGGATGACTCACAGCCCTGCTGGGTGACTTCTGGCTGGCAGAGATGTGCCCACTCGTGTGGAATAATAAATTAACCCCCTGCTGAAATGATGTAAAACCTGTTTTCTAGGTTTTACAATCTCCCTCTGAATTATCTCCTGCAAAGCCTTCCTTTTCACAGGATTTTCATAATGCTTGGTTTTTTGTTTCCGTTATTTTTCCTCTCTGCAGAACAGAGCTCTGTTTCTACTCCAAGAACACAGAACAGTCCTTTCCTAGGAGCTAGCTTGTGAAAATCATTGGTAACAGCTCCTGCTGTTGCACTGAGCTCTGTGCATCCCCTAAAGGTTTTGCTTTACCAGTTGTAAGAGAGTAAGAGACCATTCAGGTTTTCGTGTTTCTGTTAGTGCTTCCATGTGCACTGACCCCAACACATGTAAACACTTTTATTATTTACCACTTTATCCCACATTTTTATCCTTTACCACCTCTTGTACTTTTTCTTTCACTCATTGTTTTTTTCTCCTTCATGCCAAAGCAGCTTGAAAGACTCTGGAAACTTCAAAACAACCACCACCACCACCCTACCCTACCTACACCCTTCTTCATGGCATCTTTCACACCTAAGTGCCCAGGAAACCAGTGCAGGCAGCACAGCACTGGAGGTGATACATGGCATATTCATAGGTTGCTCAGGACTGAACTATAAAACATCCTCAGTAAGCACCCATTCTCCCTTGATTCAGAAAGGTGGAAAGGCATTTTGTAGGACTATGCTCTAGATAAATACAGACCACTTGTCTCCCTTCCTCCATCTGGGTTCTATATAAAGGTGTCTAAACAAAGGCTGTGTTTGGAAACTTGTTGCACCAACCTCACTGCACCAGCATCTGTCTATGCAAAGTCTGCTCATGTTCCTCTGAAAATCAAGCTGCTTTCTGCCTCTTGTTCATTTCCCTTTTGTTAAATAAATTCTTCTGTGTAAGCATGACTGATCATTATCATGGTCCAGCTAGTATGAGGAGGGAAACTGATGAAATTAATTTTACCATGAAGAGGCCAAAGCACAGAATTCTGCCTTTTTCAAAGTGCTCCTTACTCTGGCAGTGCCTTTGCTGCCCTGTTGAACAGGTTGTTCACAGTCATGAGGGCATCTTCCTCAAACATGGGGTCAGATATGGACCATAAGTCGTTTCAGGTCCTTTTTGAGTAAACCTGAATATCAGGCTCTTCAGGCCACCTCAGTGAGCAAACAAACGAAATTTTGCCAAAAGCTGTCATCTGCAGCTCCCCCATCCTGGGGCCCAGTACAAACAGTTTTTGAAGATATCTGAGCAGGCCTAAAATGCAAAATAATGAGGTTTTAGAAGTTAGTACACAAATATGTCATCTCCCAAAAGACAAAAACAAAGAGAAAAGGAAAAAATAAAGAAAATAAGGAAGGGGGAAAGAAGGAGGGGAAAAAGGAAGAGCAGAAGCAATTAAACTGGCTGTGTAGTGAAGTCTATTGGCTGGGAGCTCATGAAACTGCAACACAAAGAGTGAGACACCACTGAGAGTTCCTGTGATTATTTCACTTTCCTGTGGCGGGTGGCAGAAGCCACCAGGGAGGGGAATCCACTTCTCTGAGCAAGCAAGAGTGTTCATCACCTCACCCCTCCAGGCACACACACACACAGAAGGGTGGGACCTCTCAGTGCATCTTCACTCCAATGCCTGTTATCCCAGAAATTCGGAGGGGAATTCAAGGGATCTGCAAGCCAACAGCAGAGGAGGAGGAGATGTTGCAAGAGGGCCAAATTTCTGTGGCCATGCAGGTGACCCACTGGAGCAGCAATTTGAGGATATACAGCAGTATTTTAAGGTCAGGAGCCAGTACTGGGGGAAAGGATAGCAACCAATTGATTTAAGTGTTACACTGGGTAATTGGGTTTGTTATATTAAGGCAGCTAAGGAGAAGATGACATATCCCATCCCCTGCTCATGCATGCTTGTCACAATGCCATGAGCCTGGCTCAGTTCCCAGCTCTGTGGGCCAAAGATAAGAACTTAGGGAAGGTGTACAATTATTTATCTGATGATTATGTCCTTCCCTGGGGTGGCCTCTCCTTCGGTTTTTGTCTTCTGTACCAATGGCTTGAAAAAAATCCAACAACTCTCCCATATATGTTTTGTAAAATAAATGCCAAAGGAATAAAGGAAAGAGAAATTACCTGTTGGGGATTTCCACTGAGAGGCTGTGGTTAGGCTGAAGCTCCATGACACAATGGAGAGCAGAAAGTATCAACATTAAACAAAGATTAACCTTCCACCACACCATCTACCAATTTAGTAATGAGCAGAGCTTCTGACCCCACACGATGAGAAGTGATTCCTCCTCTGGTGTCTGTAGGAGGGAGAGAGGCAAATATGATTCCCATAAGGAGTCCTTGGAGTTCTTTTCTTCTTTTCCCTTTTCCCTACCAGGTTTTATATTTTAAGACTTTCTGAGAACATAGTTTAATGGCCTTAATTGAGTGCAGCTTTCTCCACAGTCCCGTTCATATGTATGCTTCATAAACTATAAATGTGTAAAGATTGCCATCCCTCAAAAATATCCAAATTTATTATTTTAAAAGGATCCCTTTTCCCCATCAAAAAAAATTTGTCTTCAATGGCTAATCTACACATAGCAATAAGGATTTGTGATAATTTGGAGCTAAACAATCAGAGAAACAATATAAAAAGGGATTGTGGAGCGGCCTCTTACCCTTTTCTACCATAGATTACTGAAATCTGGAAATATTAATAAAGGCCAAAGCAAAGAGAAATTGAGATAGATTTTAATTGTGTTGGATATTGGCTGAACCATATTTTAAACATGTAGTTTTAAGTTGTTCCATTTCCTCTGTTTCAGTAAATATAAGATCTGTATAGTCCATAATTACATAGACAAGTTTTGATGACTGCTTTCCTCCTTTGCAAAAACATTTTTCTCAGTTTTGTTCTTCAAGAGGCCCTCCCATCAGCTGATTTTCCATGCCAATGGACATAAATCAGACTAACCAAACAACCTCAGAGACAGAGCAGGCTTGGCCTAGGTTTATTTTTGTAAACATGTCTCATCATTCCTGGATTTCTGAAAGTTTACTACAGTTATCCAGCTCACAGATCTTGCAAATGATGCAAATTAGAAATGAGTAATACTGTCAGAGCTAGAGAAAAACAATTAGATCAGAGCTAGGGTAATCAGGTTGCAGGTCACTAACTCCTGTGCAGAATTTAGCCACGCTGCCAAACAGTAGTGACCAAGTCAAAAGTGAAAATGGGTTTGGAAGAAAACTTCTTCTTGCAGGATTCCATATCATCATATTTATTTAATAGGTAGCTGTTAAATGTATTGTCTGAATGAAGGAGCCCTTATATTTCTAGATTGACAGAAACTAGTAAATTAAAAGAAGTGAAAAATTACTGCATGCCCATCTTGTTTTCAGTGGTCCAAGCATCTTTTTTCTCAGATGTCTCATAGCCACATAGGCATGTGTTTGAGCTGCCCCTGTCTGGCAATGCTTAATGTGCTGTGCTGATTCTCTCTAAAGCCCACAGCTTGTGCTTAAATACTTTGCAACTATAGGGAAATGTACTGACCCAGCTATCCCAGAGAACACAGTGACTTTGACCCTCCATTCCAGCAACATTATTGTCAAATGCTCCTCAGTCACATTTCAGAGTCACAGAATGGGTCAGGTTGGAAAGGACCACATGGGCCCGTGAGGTCCAACTTCTCTGCAGGGCCATTCTAGAGCAAAGATTGCATCCAGAGGGTTTTTAAATATCTCCAGTGAGGGAGACTCCACAACCACTCTGGGCATCTGTTCCAATGTGCATAACCCCCACAGTGGTTCTTCCTCATGTTCAGGGGGAACTTCCTGTGCATCAGCTCCTGCCCATTGCTTCATGTTCCAGTTCTGGGCACCACTGAGCAGAGCCTGGTCCATCCTCTGACCCCACCCTGCAGGCACTGACAGACATTGATGAGGTCCCCTCTCAGTCACCTCTGCTCCAGACTGAACATGCCCAGATCACTCAGGTTTTCCTCATAAGAGAGATGCTCCAGTCCTTTAATTACTTTTGCCATCCTCCACTGGACCCGCTCCAGGAGCCCCACGGGGTTTTTTATACTGAGGAGCCCAGAACTGGGCACAGCACTCCAGATGAGGCCTCACCTGGGCTGAGCAGAGGGGCAGGATCACCTCCCTAACCTGCTGCAATTCTCTTCCTAATGCACCCCAGGACACCTTTGGCCCTCCAGGCCACCAGGGTACTGCTGGCTCATGGACAGCTTGTCCACCAGGACCCCCAGGTCCTTGTCCTTCTGCTTTCCAGCAGGCTGGCCCCGGCCTGCAGCAGGGGTTGTTACTCCCCAGGGGCAGGACGCTGCACTTGCCTTTGCTGAACTTGAGAAAATTCTTCTCTGCCCATCTCTCCAGCCTGTTGAGGTCTCTCTGAGGGGCTGCAGAGGCCTCTGGGGTATTGGCCACTCCTCCCAGCTTTGTGTCATCAGTGAATCCTGAGGAAACCTCTGCCTCTTCCTCCAAATTGCTGGGGAGTAAGGTAAACAATACTGGGCCCAGTACTGAACCTTGCATGACACCACCACCCTCAGGCCTCCAGCTACACCCTGTGCCACTGATTATGACACTTTGGGATCTGCCACTCAGCTAGGGCTCAATCCGTGTCACTGCCCACTCATCCAGGCCACACTGCCTGAGTTTTTCCACAAGGACCTTGTGAGACACAAAGTGGGAAAGCCTTGCCACTGGGTGTGACCACACTCTGGTTGTTGGTGGGGATGGAAGAGCAGCCAAATGCATCCAGCTGGAATGACCTTAACTATTAAGAGAAGGGCACAAGAAGGTCTCTCTCTTCATGGCTGAGTGCACAGCACTTCAGCAGCAGGCTGCCTTGAGCACTGCCTCCAAAAAACTCTGCTCTGAAACACGCCTTAGCACCAAACCCCTGGGACTCTGGAGGAGAGCTAAGTAGACAAAAATAAAATAGCAGGTAGAAAATACTTTTTTGTACCACAACTGCAATGCCTAGAGGTTCTGCTTTTATGAAACCTGTCCTTTTTCTTGCTCTGATGACAGCACACCATGTTCTACTCCTGGGAGAAATCTGTAACCACCAAGGTCTTGGTAACATGGAAGGTCACTGGACAGGCTCCACTTCCTGGCTGCCAATGGCACCATTTCTGAGTTTGCATTTTCCCCAACTGCACTAGGTTTACAACTTGTTGAATTTACAGGGTCCTATACTGTTGGGAGGATATAAAAAACAGTAGCAAAATGAAATCATAGTCTGGTTTGAGTTAGAAGGGACTTTAAAGACAGTTTTATTCCAAACTCCCTGCCATTGGCAGGGACACTTTTATCAGGTTGTCCAGAACCCCATCCAACGTGGCCTTGAACACTGTCAGGGATGGGGCACCCACAGCTTCCCTGAGCAACCTGTGCCAGGACCTCACCACCCTCACAGAGAGAATTTCTTCCTAATGTCTGCTCTAAGCTATTTTATTTCAGTTTAAAAGCACTATCCCTTGTCTTATCACTATATGCCCTTGTATAAAGTCCCTATCCAGCTCTCTTGCAGCCCCTTTAGGTACTGGAAGGTGTCAGAACATCTCCCCAGAGACCTCTTTTCTCCAGGCTGAAGAACCCCCACTCTCTCAACCTGTTTTGACAGGGTTATCTTCCTGACCTCCTCTGGACTTGTTCCAAAAGGTCCATGTCTCTATTATGGTGGGGGTCCCAAAACTGGATGCTGTATTCCAGGGGGGGTCACATTAGAATGAATATAGGAAATCACAGTTAAGGATGTTTGCAATCTGTCTTTAGTAATGAACCCTGCACTAACAAAAAAGAAGTAATACTGTTGCTCTGGTTTTAGGCTGGAAGCTGTGCCTAAAAGGTTTTCAGCTTGGAGGTTGCTTTGCCTGTGCATCTGTGAAAAAATGGGATCTTCCTCTAAACTTTTGTAAGTATCAGGTGAAATGTACCATTTTGGTGTTTGCTCCAACTACGTGAATACCTCACATTTCCAACCATTATGTTATAAATGATCTGTATATTAGTAGTGCAATTTGTCACACATTAATAAACATAATAAACACAATAAACATAATAAACATAAACACAAACATAATAATCTCAATAATAATAATAATAGCAATAACAATAACAATGTTGTCAATTCAGTGTCATGAACCAATAATCCTCACCTCAAATATCTTACAACCAAGGGCAGTTAGAACAAAAATAACAACAAAAAATATTGAAGATCAATATGGTTACTGTTTACCAGATGTGCTTAAATTCTATTTTTTTTCTTTAATTTTTGTATGTAGTTGGTTGTTAGGACCTCATTCAGAAGGAAGAGACAAACTGCTGTCCAAAACTCAGAACTGTTGTTAAAAATGCATTAAAATTCAAAAAATAGTTAAAAAAAGAAAAGGAAAAACTGAAGGAATGAAAAACTGGGGACAGGAAGAAAATCAGAAACAGGCACTGTGAAGAATACCATGGGTAGATGAAATGATTATCAGAAATGCCAGTATTAGATCCAGTGCATTGCTTTTTGTACATGCTTCATCATTTGGGTGATAAATTCACAAGAGGGATTCTAGAAATTCTCTAAGCTACCCAGAACTGCAATGGGTCATTGACTGATGGCTCTTGTGAGTCTGTTTTCACATGTACAATACAAAGACATTTTTAACTGAGACTTTTAAAAGACTGACAAGATATTTTGCTTGTTGTTTTGACGGATGATGTCATTTTCCAACTTTTAACAATCGCTGAGATACCACAAAAAGATGTGGTTTTCATACTGATTCAGCCCTGAGCCAAAACTGAAAGTTCATGTTATTTAATTTGACTGAGCATCCAAACTTCTGTGGCTATTTCTCATCTGAGCCTTCTGGGTTTTTAGACTTGACACTATCACTGCCAATTTTATTTGCCATATCTGCAGTTTTGTGGGCCTGTGAACTCCTGGGCTGGAGACCCAGACACCACCATTGCTAGACAGATATACTGAGATTTCTGTCTCATGTGGCCTCTGCTGGGCAGCAGGAACATGCAGCTCAGGGTGCAATGATTACATTGATAGTCCTGAGGCCAACTGGTCCCACAGCCTGTGACTTCAGATTGGGTTCTCCAGCTCTCACCCCTTCCCCTTCCTTCCTGTCTCCTCCTCAGCACAGAATTCCCCTCACCTGTCTCTTTCCACCACCACGCTCTGCCACAACCACAGATACAGCCTGGTCACAGCAGCCTCTCCCCTGCTGGACATCTGAAAGCACGTGACAATCAAATTGCCCTATGTTAAAACCAAAACAGTGCACAGAACAAAAAAACAAACAAAAAACCAAAAAAAACCTTAAAACAACAAAACAACCTGACTTCCTGTGTCTTTGCAGACTGAGAGCTCCTTTCAGGTTCACAGCCTGTGTGCACTTTTCCCCGGCTGCACACCACAGCCCACCACAAGATGATGAAATAGGCAGGAAGGATGGCATCAAGACCACAAAGCATGATGCAACCCAAGATGCTGTCACCTGAAGTCAGCTCCTACACCTGTGCCTGTGGGAAACAGCCCCCACACTTGGTCAGACTGTCCACCTTCTGCGCATCCACACTCCTCTGCTCCTCTCCTGCACATGCGGAACAGGTGGGAATGGTGACAGTCCTGCTGAGGGGCACAGGGCACACACACAGCACCCACACCCATGAGGGAGGCATGGAGCAGCTGACACAGGTCTTTCCCACAGTACATAGGGTCCAGAGAATAGAAACAGGTTTTAAAGTACAAAAAAATCCTTTGTTGTTAAGTGCAACCCTCTTTTTTTCTGTTTCCCCTATTTACTTCTCCTTTATACTCTTTGGAGTCAGACGGTGCATCTGCAAAGAGGTCTCTGGTGAGGAAGAACACAGTGTCCTTACCCTTGAAGGGAGACTTGTTATTTCTCACTTTCTTGTTTGCATTCTTAAGGTCACCCTCAGAGCTTTCCCTCTCACACCAGTAACCAACATCCCTCAGCAGCACAACCACAGCCAAAAGTGTGTGTGCTGTGGGGAGACACACCTGCTCCAACACAAGGCTATGGATACATGGCAGAAGTTTGTCCCCGTGTTCAGAGCCAGCATGGATATCAAAAATCAGCTCTGCGCTGGTTTTGCATTCCCTGATGTCACTTGGAAAAAAACGAAGCAAGATCTCAAATGTGGGGTTCACTCAGCCAAGCGGGGATTGTGACCTGCAGCTGGTGGTGCTACATGGACCTGCTCCCCATAGCAGGGCTCTCCTGAAGCCAAGATGTGGATGGATCTGACAGCTAGGTCAGCATGGTAACAGGAACTCAGAGAGGAGAGCACTCCTCTCTGCGTCTGACCACCCTGTCCAACCACTTCCAGAATCTCCCCCTCTTCTCTAGGGGATGCTCTCAGTCACAGAAAAAACATTGGGAGCCCAAAGGAACTCCTTTTGGACAGGAAGGGACAAGCTTCCTTCCATATCTGTGCAAGGTCACTGCCACCAACACATTTTTTTCTTGCAGCACTTCATGCCTAAGGCTCCTGGGGCTTGTCTGCAGAGCAGCTGTGGGGGACTTCCCATCTCCTGAGAGCCTTTTGTCTCCTCTTCAGAAAAGGGAGAAAAAGTCAGCCCCTTCTTCTCCTCTGTGTGTGTCTGCAAATGAAAAATAAAAAAGGAAATGAGCTCATTTCAGTGCTATCAGTCAAGTTTTAAAGTGAAACTACCTCACAACACTGGATGTTGTCAGCACTCTCATAACTAAATCTGTTGTCAGACTAGTGATGAGTCAAGGGTCCCTCTGCCTTCACAGTTGGTTGCCACCCTGACAGCTTTCACCAAGACACAGTTTCAGTCTGTGCCACTTCTCAGCACAGCTCACAAAGGGACCTCTCGTGCAGAGGTTTCACACTGCCACAATGCAGCGTGCAGATCCTGGAGTGGAAATGATTCAACCTCCCCCAGAAATGTTCTGGTGGCTGGAGGCTACGAGAAACCACCACAATGCTCCAAAAATGGACACGTAATGGCTGCGTGTGTGCTTGTGTGTGTGTGCATGTTTGGGGAAGGGAAAGAACCTGCTCCTATAGCTCTGCCACCTCCTGAGGTCTGGACTGCTCTATTGATCTATTCACAATAAAGTCTCCTACTTTCGTGCCTTTTTGTTTTCCTAGATATTTTGAAGAGATACCTAAATCACTTTTTTTTTTTCTTTTTCTTTACTATAGCGAAGACATGGCCTCAGGATGCACCAAACACACCTAATGGCTTATTCACATAAATCACTGGCAATTCAAAAGGTAGTGGAGATCATACACTTATTACATTGAACATACCACCTACCTTTTCCAAATGTATAGTTCTAATCTTTAGAGGGAATGAAATATCAAAACACGTTTAAAAGCCCTAAAAATTTAAAGGGAAAATGTTTCACGCAAGATATTCTGTTCCACCTTGGTTCAGTCCCTGCATTCCCTTATTAAATCTTTTTCTCTTTTGCTCTAAGTTCAGAGAATCATAGAATCATAGAAAGTCTTGGGTTGGAAGGGACCTTAAAGATTGTGTTCCAACCCCCCTGCCAAGGACAGGAATACCTCCTACTAGACCAGTTTGCTCAGAACCCCATTCAACCTGGTCGTGAACACTTCCAGGGATGGGGCATCCACAGCTTCTCTGGGCAGCCTGTTCCAGTGCATCAACACCCTCACAGTAAAGAATTTCTTCCTGATATCTCATCTAAACCCACTCTCTTTCAGTTTGAAGCCACTCCCCCTTGTCCTGTCACTACATGCCCTTGTAAAAAGTCCCTCTCCGTTGTTCTTGTCAGCTCCCTTCAGCTACTGGGAGGTCAGAGTTAGGTCACTCCTAAGCCTTCTCTGCTCCAGACTGAACAGTCCCATCTCTCTCAGGCCTTCCTCATAGAAGTGCTCCATTTAATACCTTTCCCACTTCATCTCTGTTTTGTGGGATTTAGGGGCACTAAAGAATTCTTTATCCAAACAGAGATTGTTCAAAACCCATCTCAAAGAAATCATTGTTCACAATAGTCTGAAAATGCTCTGCCCATGCAAAATAGCACCTGTCCCATCTGGAGAGCACTGGAAAGGTATGGAGGAGACACAGCAGCACTGCGCTGTGCTACACTGGGAACCCCAGATCACCATGTGATGATTTTCTGGTGTCCAGAAAAGCTTGCTTGGATTCTCTAATTCTTCTTTTCTAGACTTCACTGATTCACAGCAAGTCACCAGTAATGAGCCCTGTGGGGGTTACCAGGTTGCTGCCTCAGCTGCAAGGCAGTGGCATGCCAGAAAAGCAGCAACTGCCTCACAAATGGAATTTCCCTTTTTTTTTTCCAACTCCACGCCTGCTGCATTGACTATACACAAAAATGATGACAAAACGTGGGGGAGGCACAGGAAACAAAGGAACCAAAAAAACAAGGGAGCCAGAAGAAGAAAAATATCTGGCAGAGCAGCAAGCAATGAAGAATTTCAGAAATGGGGCACATTCACATTCTCAGCAAAGATAGCAAGACAGAAAACAGCCGCAGTCACCATCCAAGAGAGGACCTCTGCAGAAACCCAGCAGTAATGGTGCAGCTGTGCTAACACTATGCCTGGCGTTTGCACAGACACCTACACACATGGAGGAGAGCTCTTCAGCAAATACCAGCCTCAGAAACAGCAATCAACACCAATATTTGCTTTACCAACTCCTGCCTCTGGATAGCAGTTGCAAAGACTGGATTTTATGAGGATGTTGTCAACTTCACAGGTGCTAAAAACCACTTAACAAAGTGCCTAGTGAATCTTTCCATCTCTTACAACCTTTTTAGAAAGCTTGAAATCTTTTTGGTGACTACCAAGAGGATGAATTGGGAATGACCTTAGAAAGAGCCACCTGCAGGGGCTCTGCTTTCGCTGAAAACTCAGCTCACCAGATAATCTGACACACCTGATTTAAAACTGATCTTAGTCTAAGACCAAGAAAATTATGTCAACATAGGTTACTTCTAAATACTCCTTGATTAAAGAGCATGCAGTCAATATAAACTCTCTTACACTCCAGCTGTATCAAGAAGTGTCTCCCCTATTCAACCCCATCCTCAACCAAATGCTTCCTGCTCTCAGTAGGAAAACTGGCTGGCCCATTCTGGCTTGGATGGGCACCAGATCAGACACACATGAGTCATCTTTCAGTAGCGTTTTTCAAGTAATGAATTAGTGCTGCCTGCTTTGCACAGAGGTGGTCACGGAGGAAAAGGTGTGTGCTCATCCCTCTGCCAGTAACAGAGCAGTGTAATACATGAGCAACCATGCAGTTCATCTTTTACAAAGAAAATTATGCATTTAAGCTTTCAAGGGAAGCAGGCAAGAGAGAAAAACACAGGAGGGAGAGCCTAAGAATTAATTGTGAGGCATTAGGTAAGATTTAAACAGCACATGAGATCTGTGTGAGTGGGGTTATATTCCAGCAGTGGACGTGCAGTTCTCCTTAGTTTCGTTTCCTGGGTGGTGTGGGATCATATTGTCAAATCAAAGTTCAATTAGCTGGAGTATTTCACTTAACTACCAAAAGCTGCATTAACCTTTTCCCTCACCACAGTGGAGGTGTCAGCAGCACAGCAGCAGCTGCTGGAGGCCAAAGCTTTACTGCAGTTGCCACCAGAATATTATTAACACAGAACAAGGCCATTTCCCTGAAAAGCAAAGTTGAGATTAGTGCTTAAGGCTGGAGGATTTAGGAAGATTTACTTGTAACAGTAAGAGAGATCCCTGGAGGGAAGGTGCCTGAGAAGAGCAATCCGAAGAATTAGAGCGATTTAAGAATAATTAAAAAAAAATACAGCCAAATTAAAAAAATCCCAACAAAACCACCCCTCCCCACCCCCCCAAAAAAAACCAACAACAAAACAAACCACACAAAAACCCACAAAAACAAACAAACAGAAACTTATCCATGGCTCTCATCACCCTCTCTTGGCATGGTCCATGGCAGCTTGCCACTGCACTTTCCTGAAATGACCTTGGTTTGTACTCCTGACAATAGAACCAGTTTCCTGGTCTGGTGCAGACACACGGAGGGATCAACAGGAACTGTTGACTCTGCAGTCTGCAGAAACGGGAAAAGGGAGAGAGAAAAACAAAAAGCTTCTCAGTTAACACAAAAGCTGTCAACATCAGTCTTGGGAAGATGAGAAGATAAAATCCAAAGATGAAACAGTACCAGAGATTTATTTAAGATCTTAGAAGGAGGTGCAGAAACAGGTTGAAAATGATTCAGCACAAATACAAAGTTCAGAGAAATAGCATCTACTTTCCTTTCTCTCCCACTCTTGATTTCGTTTCTGCAACATTCTATTTCCTTTCAGCAAGCCTGCCCACTGTTGTTATGTGTGGTGAAAATACATCACATGCTGTGTTTTAATGACACATTCCTGATAAAACCACATCACCCAGACACTGGTGAAGCTTGGGGCACATTATCTAAAGAGGATTATCTCTTCTCAGCTGTGTAATTGCAATAACTTTACATGGTACTAGGCAGAAATAAACTGAACAGCTGCTCCAGATGGGCAGTGCTCCTTGGGCTGCTGCTTTGCTCCCTGCCATGGCTGTGCCCACTTGGGGCCCGTGGTCCTGCTCAGTGTGGCCACAGCAAGAAACAACTCTTGTGGCTGCTTTGGTAGAGCAGATTCCCAGGGGTCTGTGCTTCCCGCAGATACACTTCTTCATTTAGGGGAATCGAAACAAGAAAGTGTCAGAGCTCACTGGTGGCTTTTGAAACCACAATCGACTTATTTTCGCTAAGCCCTGCTGAACAATTCTATAATTAGCAGTGGCCCCACCATGTGCTGTTCCCGCCAAAAGGGGCTGTGATTTACACATCAGTAACTCCCTCACACACCAGTAAAACCCTGTGAGGATGTGGGACAGATCGGGAACTTGAGGCAATTTCCCTCTAAACAGCAGTGAGTCTCCCTGAATTACACCACTGCACTCAGATACAGTGCCCTGACTGCAGCAAGCTGGAGGCAAGCACTTCATATACTTGGGCTCACCAAAGGCTGGTCTATTAACCCATTTTGCACACTAAAGTGTCCCCTTTTTATACCTTTTATCACCTTTTATCCTTCTGTACTACCTTGTATCCTTTATTTGTTATTACCCCGTTTTTATTACCATTTTATTTATTTTTACGTTTTATTTATTTTAAAATAGAACACAGAAAATAAATGAATGCTTTCAACTCTATCCCAATGATTTTGGCCCTGATAGGAAGGAATCTCTCCCACATATGCCCAAAAGAAGGGCCCATCTCCTTGTGTGGCTGCAGGGGCATAGAGACAAGCTGCCCTGAAAGCTTATCTGCTTTCAGGGTGAGGAAGTGTTGCTGAGCAGGACAGGACTGAGGTTAATTTGGTTTTGGCCTCACTAGAGGAAGAGTAATTTAAATAATTTGCCCAAGTATTTGATCTGTCTCCAGATTCACAAAGGAGAACAAGCCACAGGACATACCTGGCTCTGTCTAAACGTGCAAAATAAATGTTCAAAGTCACCCACACCTGCCAGCAGAACAAGAGACCAGCGTGACCTCATGGCGTGAGCTTGTGGGCACTTTGCCTGCACTGGGCACTGCTGAGCACTGAGTGGGGCAGGAGGGGCATGTGGGGATCTCAGTAAGGCCCCAGCCCCCTGTGCTGACATTCTGGAGAGGCTTCCATGATTTTTGGAGCAGCTGTCAGACTGTGGCTGTGAGATGCAGCCCCAGGCATCACATGCTGCAGACCACCACACCTCCTCCATGAGGGGTGACGCATCATGCAGACATTCTCCTGACCTATTTACCTGCCTTGCCACCTCCTAAAACCCAACAAACTTGTTTTGAAGAAACAGTTTCTTATGTAACAGGAATGACTATCAAAGGCCAGCTCTGCCTGAACAGGGCTGCCACTAACAGGCACATTCATAGAGCTGAGGAGACCCCAAACACATCAGGTCAAGGAAATAAGCCCACATGCCATGTAGGTTATATACCAGCTGAGAGACAAAGGCAATACAGCCTCAAAACCACCAGAAACTTCTCTTTGGCCAACCTAAGCTGCTCTGACACCAGGCCACAATCTGGTAGGGTGCATGGTGTGTACTGACAGAGCCAGTTTACTGTTTTGGGAAGGGCCTTGCAAAAGCCTCATCCAGCTATAGCTTTCACTTAGATATCTCACCCTGAGAAATGCCCTGTCCGTGAGCTGGCACCACTGTCCCTCCCACATGCCAGCCCTGCAGCACCACTGTGCCAGCTGCCTCCTGTCAGGCACCAAGGGGACTGAGGTTTCCTACACAGGGAGAGAAATCAGCCATGCTTCAAGTGTGCCTTCATTCTGGGAAATAACAGGGAAAAGGCTATCTGCACTGAGCTGGTGAGTGATTCCCCTTTTAATGGAACTTCAAAGTCACCAGCATTTCTAGACACTTGACTTCAGAGGCATGTACCCCATAGAATGGAGCCTCTCAACATCCTGTTGTGGTCTGTATTACACTATGACATTTTAAGTTGTGTTTTGATGGGAGAGGTAGCAATTTACTAACTTTCAGCCACAAATCAGTTCTTTGTTATGTCTGACCCATCTGTGCTTTCTTTACATCAAGCAGTTTTCATTTTCCCCTAAAAGCAGAAGTCCAAACCATGTGTCACAACATAAAATATCAACTTGGAGACAGGAGGCAGATGAGTGATCCACCTATCGCTGGCAGCTCTCCCAGTATTGTGCAACAATCACAAAAAACATGAGGGTGACTTTGTTCCAACTCTTGCTTCTTGCAAAAAGCAGCATCTAAAGTTACAGCAGGCGCAGGTAAGTGTGCCCTGGCATGTATCAGCCAGAGCCATGCAGACACTGCACTGCCACAGGGAAGATCCAGCCGTGAGAGGTTGCAAGTGGTACATGAGTATGGGCTAACTTGTTTCCCCATGGCTGGTTTGAGGGCAAGGTCTCCATCACTTTGAATAGAAAGAAGAATTAGAGAATTAGAAAATTGGTGTTGCTCAGCCTGGTGAAAAGGAGGCTCTGGGGATCCTTTATTGCAGCCTTCCAGTACTTGAAGAGGGCCTATGAGACTGGGACAGACATTTTAGAAGGGCCTTTTGCAATAGGACAAAGAGTAATGATTTAAACTAGTGGTGCATTGATTAGATTAGCTATAAGGAAGAAGTTTTTTATTTGTATGGTTAAGTGCCAGCACAGGTTGCCCAGAGAGGTAGTGGATGTTCCAGCCGGGGAAATATCCAAGGTCAGGCTGGATGGGGCTTAGAGCAACCTGATCTACTTGAAGATCTTTCTGTCTTTGTAGCTACAAGCAGCAAAATACAGGCGAGCTGCTCTAGATAACCTTTAAGAAGTCACTTACAAATCAAACTATTCTATGCTTCTGTGATAATAACATGCCCTGTTTCTTCTGTTTGTCCAAGCACTCTCCAGCTCCCCACCTCTTCTTCCTCAGCATCATCACTGCAACCCTGTCCACCTTTCCTGGACCACCATCACTAAAAAGAAAGCCGACCCTCCCATCTCTCTTTTCCTACAGCAAGTCCACTTTGCCCCTCTGCCTCTTCTTGCCCAGATAATGCAAACCCCACCGTTCATCTCCCCTGACCCAGCACAAGCCCAACCCACACCTCCATCCCCTTTTTCCTTAGCAGCCCCCATCCCTCCGCCTCGCCTGCCCCGCGCACAGCCCATCCTCCCGTCTCCTCCTGCCCCGCACGCCGCATCCCTCCGGCCCTCTCCGGGCCGGCAGCGTGGGCGCTGTGCCTGCCCCGGCCCGGGCACGCCGCCGCCTGCCCGCGGGGCCCGGGGGGCGGGATCCCCGCGCCTTTTCGCTACGTCAGGACGGAGGGAAATCCCCGCTGGACTCGCTTTTAGCGCCGCGCTCCGCCCCTGTGCCGGCAGAACGCTGCTGACACCGGCCCGAGAGCAGACAAGGTGTCCCGTGCCCTGCCGAACCGAGCCTGGACTCTCCGTGCTCCACAGAACCGAGCCTGGACTCTCCGTGCCCCACAGAACCGAGCCTGGACTCTCCGTGCCCCACCGAACCGAGCCTGGGCGCTCCGTGCCCCACCGAACCGAGCCTGGGCGCTCCGTGCCCCACCGAACCGAGCCCCGCCGCCGCGATGTTGCCCGGCCGGACCCTGCGCAAAGCCGCCCCAGCCGCTGCTCCTGCAGGTACCGGAGGGGAACGGGACGGGACGGGACGGGACGGGACAGGGACAGGGACGGGACGGGATGGGACGGGATGGGGACACCGTCCTGCGCCCGGGCGCTGCTGCCCGGCTCCAGCACCCCGCGGGCGGCCAGCGCCCGGAGCGGCTGCGGACTCCCGTGTGGAGGCGAGAGGGATAGAGCTGCTGCTCCCAGCGAGTGGCGGGCAGAGGCGGTGCGGGGTGGGGTGTGCTTTATGATGAGCACAAAGTAAAAAATTGGACAAAAAGTAGCGTGCTGTGGGTATCCCGTGAAAGCGGTAACGACGCGCGTTTCCGCAGGGCGCGAGGCGGCGGTGGCGGAGTGCGCCCTGGAGCTGACCCGCATCGGCGACAGGTGGCACCTGCGGCAGAGGATCCTCAACATGATCGCCAAGTTGTTCTGCCCCGAAACGTGGGCTGCCCGCGGAGGCGGCGAGAGGAACAGAAGAGGACCTTGGCTTTGTGGGTTCGGAAGAAGAGGCTCCACAGACAGTGGGAGATGAAGAAACCTCAAATCTCGCTGTGTTGTATTTAGGTGCCCATCGCCGCTGGAGGATGACAAATCCTCCATCACATGATTTGTCAGAAGAATGTTACAGCAATACTGGCGTACGAATGCCAGGTGGGAAATAAAGATAACGATGGGCAGAGCCCCTAAACTGTCCAGTGGTGACTTGAGGCAAGCTGGTACGTGGGGAGATTTGGGGCAAGACTGAACATGCCCTTCACCGTGGTCTGAGAACACTTTCAGGAACCCGGTTTCCCCAGTCACCTTCTGATCCTCATTTCCCATCGCCGTGCTTCACCGAGGACTTCAGCCCACCACCAGGATGAGGCCAAAAAAAGCATCAGTGTGTTGGAACTTGGGATCACATACCACACAGGAAAAGCCAGTTGCTGGATTTTTGACTGCTTCTCTTTTCTAAAGTATGGATCCTGCTGGACAGGGGTTTGGTAGTGGGAGTTAAAATTTGTTAAAGACAACCACTAGCTTTATTGAAAGGTTATTTGTTACAGGATGTTCTATTGCAGACTAAAAGTTGTAATTCTACAAATTAACACAGTTTTGCATAGTTCTAGTCTATATTATAAATATATAGTATAAGTTTATATATATAGTATGTATACACAAAATATAAATGTGTGCACTGCTAGTGCATGTCATGAGTTGTTAACAGAACTATTAATCAAAAGCTGTTTAATCTCAAAACACAGTATGAAAAAATATCAAAACATGACAAAACTCAATATGAAAAGGTATTATATAAACCAAAAAGAAAGCAGATTATTTTCTGACGATAAAGGAACAAATCATGCTTCAGAGAGGGAAGCATACTTTGGCATTATATATGTATCTGAATATATATTACACAAACATAGATATTGAGGTAATTGTGAAAGGATTCTTTCAGTATTGCAAAGAATTTCTTGGTAACAGTCCAGTTCTGCTGTGTCTTTATAAGTAACAAAATAACTTCAATAGAAGTACATCCTAAAGTTGCATCTCAAGTTTTGCTGAGAATGTTATTTATTCAAAGAAAGCAACTACCTCTCTTTGAAGAAATAATATTGATAGAGTTGAGCTTTTCAGTGGTACAAGAAAGTAGTATTACATTTTTGAATGTTTAATTATACTTATGGGCAAAGGTTCTTCCCCTGTATTTTATTTCCCTTGTAGTTTATTTCATTTCACTTCCAGAAAGGTGGGGCTGCTGCAGCACATCCAGTGGATGATGATGCACCATCACCACTGAGGGGTTACGTAGGAGTGACCCATCTCACTGAGGGGATATTACTTTTGGCTGGCTTCAGAGGAACTGAATTAAACATGTGGGTTGCTGTCAAGGCAAACAGTAACCTTGCTAGTCAATTCATGTCAGGCTCCATCCTAAACAGTATTTTTCATGGGTCCAAGACAGCAAGAAAAAGGCTGAAGCTGTTTCATAGCTACCTCTAAGGTCACTGGTCAGAGTTCCTTCTCTTAATTAACTTTGTATATAAGTACATTTGCATTTTATAAGGCTGTATAGTTACACTTTGTTATTTGTGTCATTCAGATTATGTCTTCTCCTGTCTTGTGGTGAATTCTTATTTGTATTTATAATTTATTTTTCTGTTATCTCTTCTTAATCTGCCTTTGCAAAATTGTCATTATGTAACTCTGGTCACTCTCACATCCAGCCCTGCAGGGGTGGTTATGTATGGATACTGACTTCTGTCACTGAGCAGAAGCTGACTGACTGACTTTGCCTTCTTTCCACCTGGAAGATTTAACCCCATCCATCCTGGTGGCGTTACAGGGAGCTTTGCTGTTGGCTTGAGCCACGAGCATAGTTCCCTTCCCTTCTAAGCTAGCCAGTACCTTTTCAGGGAGAAGAAAATGTTTCAAGAATAGTTGTTTTTTATCTTACTACTGCAGAACAGTTCATTTTGCTGACATGTACATAGGTCAGTTTTTCAGGTACTAAAAAGTAAATGCAAAGAGTTTCAGACTAGCAGAACACCAGCTCCCAGGCTAGCACTGCATCCAGCTGGGCAAAACTTCATCAGAGGCAGCTCCAGCTTCATAAGAAGGGTTGCTGTTGTGTATCCTGCACTTGGTGGAGTCTTGGAATCTTCATCCAGGACACTGAACAATGACCATGCCTGTCTGGAACTCTCAGAAGAATTCAGCATTAGCATTCACATTAGTAGCTGAAAAGTATGTGAATAAAACTGTTTTGTTCAATGAATGGTGCTTGCAAAGTCAACAGGAAATGAGGTGTGGATTTTTAGAGCCCACCCAGTTCTTCAGGCTGTAGCACATATGAATATTGCAAAAAAAAGTATACTCATAAATGCATTGTCATGGGGATATCCAAGTTTAGTGTTAGCAAAGTATTTGTCTGCCTAGTTATGCAAAGCCTATTTGCTTTTTTTGAAATGTTTTAGGTGTTTCTGTGCATTGTTAAGAATGGTAGCGTTCAACAGGAACTCAGGAAAAAGGCACAGATGTGAGAGGTCAGTGCCAGTATATGACCAAGCACTTGCTGATGTCTACCCTAGATTTCTTTTATTACTTCTGCAAAAGATCTTCTTTATGGCTTTATCAACGTGAGTTTGTTTTCCTTAAGGCCTGTTCTGGATGTGTGCCAGATGTGTTGCTGTATGCCTCGTGCATGTATGTCTTCAATTCTTGCTAAGATAATAAATACAAAGTGTTTACGAGAAAAATGAGTCACAAAGGTTGCAACAACTTGGGTTTTCTTTTGTGGATGGTGAAAACATGATTGTATTATGCAAATTCCTTTCATGCTTCCATGTCAGCAGGGCAAAAGCACCAAGGCAGGAGCAGAGCGCCAACAGGTATTCTTTGGGAGATTAGGCTTTGCTTTCTGCCTTTAAGAGGAAGAAAAAATAACCATGACCTCGAACTTCAGAATGAGAAACCTATTACAGTATTTTTTGTTAACTACTGGCTGCAGAATATGTGGGTGGAATTGGGAGCCCACTACTTCTACCAGAGTAGCTGCAGCTTTGTAAAGGAGTGTTCCTTGTAAAGGATAGACATCCAAGTTAAGGGTTTCATCTAAAATGCAGGCAGAAAGGGATACAGCACTTTGCAGACCTTTTACTTTCTCCACAGTTTGAAGCTGGAGTCTGGGAAGAGTGGGAAATGACGCTGCTTATCACAAGAGAATAGCAGAGGGATAGTGCAGAGCAAACTCTTCTTCCCTAAACCCAAAGATGTGTCTGTGCAGAGGAGAGCCTGAGATCCTTCCCTGCTATGCCAAGCACATCAGCAGGCTCCCTGCTCGCTCACTGTGCTGCTTTTTCCCAGGCAAGGAACACCATCCCTGTAGCTTGTATTCCCACTGTAAGGAGGACTAAGAACTTCTGGGCCAAAGGCTCTTTTTTCTAATAAACAGAAAAAAACCTGAAGAAATGCAACTCCCTGTTCTTTCCCACTGATTTTTACTTTGGAGGGCATCAGTGAAGTGGTTCTGAGAAGGCCCATCAGCCTGGTGAAAAGTGCTACCGTAGGTGCCACACAGAGGTCTGGTTTTGCAAAGCTTCACCAGCAAATCATACCTGTGTGACTCATCAAACTTGTGAAAACATTCAGACACTCTCACCTGCTTCCCACTGGAGTCTGGCCCTTCTCCAGCCCTCCAGCAGTGTCTAGTCACCTACACAGCATGATGCTTGTGACCTGCTCCTCCCTAAAGGAGGGGGAAAAAAAGGGCAGGGGAAAAAAAATCTGATCACTGAGGCATGGCATTGCAATCTGAGTGCACTTGACTCACCCACAAGCATCTGATATCAAAAAACCAAAAACAAACTCACCTGGTAAAGCAAACTGACAGAGTTGCCACCTTAGAATGCTCTCCATTTACCAAAGCACCTGGCTGGACAAGTGCAGTCCTGGGTTGTGTTTGTACCATGGCCCCCTAGGTGAAAACCAGCCTGGCTCCCTCAGCCGGCTCATGCCTTCACACCTGAGACTGGATGCACAAGTGGTATTTCCCAAACAAAGTGCCAGACAAGAAGATACTTCCTCTTCCCCTCACGGGATGTTTTTATAAATCAGCTGAAAAACAATGTCTCATATACTGCTCAGTATTTTTAGTACACATTGTTGGATGGGACTAAGCTTTATCACTTTCCTCCCATTTAACACAAGAGGCTGTGAGGGCATGATGTGCATCCATGGAAGCGTAAGGAGGCTGGACAGGAAGAGCTGGGGATATGATGCACTGCCTTTCAGTCTGGCAGTTTCCCCTGAAGCAGGTGACTGTCTGATGGTGGGACTGTCAGTGAGCAATAGTCCCAAAAGCTGTTACAGCTGTAAACAAGGGTCCTCACCCAAGCGTGTCAGGACATTGTCTGGCCCACGTAATAAACGGGTCACACCAAGGCTGCCCTGCCTTCTCACGCATGGGCTCTTTGCAATTCTCACCAGGCCTCTGAAAATGTGGAGCTTGGTGTCACTCCTTCAGCAACAGGAGACATCCCATTAAATGGCAGTAATCACAGTTAAAACAGTTTCAGCCATTTCACCTTTGGTGGCTTTGGCATCATTCCCCCATCTCTATGAAAGGATGGTGGGAGCACCA
Organism: Parus major; assembly: GCF_001522545.3. Classification (NCBI taxonomy): domain Eukaryota; kingdom Metazoa; phylum Chordata; class Aves; order Passeriformes; family Paridae; genus Parus; species Parus major. Next base: position 9,315,652 of record NC_031799.1, read on the forward strand.
CGAGGTTCAGAGGCTCAGCTCCATGACATGGTCATCACTTGAAGGCGCAAGGAGCCTTTTTGTACTGGACAGGCCAGCTTGCAAAACTCAGCAGCATCCCTGAATAAGGCCAATAATAGGATGCTGGCACTTTCTCCCTTGGCCCCTGGGTCCCAGCTGGGATCACAGTCCCCTACTACATAGCAGAAATTAAGGGCAGAATTCTGCTTCCATCTTCCCCTTTGTGCTCCTGACGTGACAAAGCCACAACAAAGGCAGGACACCACAGTCACGTCTGCTTTACTCAGGATCAGGAATTAGGGAGACAATTTTTGACAAGAGCAGCTGGATACTGGACATTCCCCAGCACCACCACAGCACATCAAGGAAATGGCTTTGGTATGTAAGGAAAAATCCATGGAATTTTAGCACCATGTAAGCTGTTTGCTCAGTGCAACAGTATCAGACTGATTCAGCTGCACAGAGGGGTGAGGCCAGCACATATGGAACTATCAGTGGAAAGGCAGGAAATTCTGCATTTAATATTGACTAACTCCAGAAAATACCCTGACACAAAAATATCCTTCTAGTCACGACTTTACACTCTGTGGGATGGAAGGGCAACTCCTTGTTTTAGGGAACAATGTTTATTTGCATCAAATGTTCTTTCATATGATCTTTAAAAGTGAGGGGTTTTTTTTAAAGGAAAACAACCTAATTACTGCAGTCGTTCTTAATTTGTAAAATATTTTAGCTAGGTCAAGTGCTTTAATAAACACAGCTACATGAAAGAGGAAATCATGACTGGCTTTCTCTATAGACAGGGTCCAAACCAGGCTTTTCCTAAAGGCTGATGGAGACAGTCTAGTTTCAGCCATTCTCCTGACAAGAAGAAACACCTCATTTTCCAGAAGTGGTTGAGAATCAGTCCTACACAATGCAGATCATTAGCTCCCCAGGCATCTATCAGTATGAGGCTGCTGGATACAGGAGGAAGGTGCTGCAAAAGCAACTTACACAACCCAGTATTGCATAGAAAGGGAAAACTCAAGCACTCAAATTGTATCAAAAATCTCCCAGCACCAGGCAAGGCATGGGCCAGGGACTGCAGCACAGAGGCAGCAGGGTGGACATGCCACCTGTGCAGCCTTGGCTGGCTCTGAGGCTGACCCTGTGTGGCCATGGGCACCAGGAAATGCAGCCCAGGGCTGTGTTCTGGGAAGGTTTTACTTCCCCTTGTCACTGCAGTGACGTGCTGCCCTGTGGCATCAGCCATGTGCTCATGGGTGCCATACCCAGCCACCACCTGCCCTGCTCCTGGCCAGCCACTGACTCCAGGGTGGCCTGTGGCAACCTTCTCCCCAGGGGCTCTCCCTTGTAGCACCTCTGCTTGGAGACAGTGACCATTAACTTTTGGTCAAATGTGGTAAAGTGGCACTTTTGATACATTCCTGGAAATAGAGATGAAGGAACGGACACATCAGAATCACAGACCCTATTCAGATAGCATTCAGTGATGTCAACAGGGAACAGGAGAGCAGTAAAGCTGTAAAAAAAAAAGAGAAATGAAATGGAACTTTTTAGGTAGAATCACATTTCAAGTTCCTCATTTGCCTGTGCCCTAAGGCTTTCACAACTGAGAAAAGTAAAAATTTTCTAGTACTTCACATGTCTTGGTGGATAAACGAAGTCACATGTACTAATCCATTTGCAGGTAAGTTCACTGTGTCTTTTTGCTTTTGTATCCCTCTTTACCTAGCTACTGACTGTGGCATTTAAGATTTCAATTAAAGATAATCAAGACTAATCTTAAAAGAGTCAGGCTGCTCAGAGGTTTGAGCCCTGCTGACTCCTGCTCAGGCCATGTGCTGGAGATACCAGGACAGACAGGAAGATGGATATGGGGGACTCAGTGAAAGAGAGGAGAGGAGCTGGGCTAGGCCAGCACTGGTGACAGCAGTGGGGACCAGAAAAGGCAGAGGAAATCATGACTGAAAATAACTTCCTCCTTTTCCCCATATAGCCCTGGGGGAGAAGCAAGGCTCCACTTGGGGACAGATGTGCTGACCCGAACTTGAGGGGACTGCACACACCATTCCATACCTTCCCATCCATCTTCTTCCCAATCAGCTGGTTTTATGCCTTGCACAGTCTCACCGCATAACAACACAGACCCTGCAGCATCCCTCATCATAGCTGTGTGCAAAGGAGAGGGATGGGGGGAAAAAGGGTCCCAAGGCAGATGGAAAACTAGTGTACCACAAAACTCCTCCTCTTCCCCTCCAGACCAGGAAAGAGTCCACGTGCCCAGAGGGCAGGCTGGGAGCCAGCCACTCTGGCCTTTCCCACAGGATGAGTCAGCAGAAGCTGTGGGTTTATCCCTTCTTGCGAGGTACTTGCTCTCTTGCACCCTCGCAGCGTGGCACGCAGAGAAGGAAACCAAAAGCAAACACAGCGGCTTCTGGGGCACAAAGCTGGGGATGAGGGAAATGCTCCCTGCACCACTGGCATAGGAGAGCAAACGCCTTCCTTTCCTTGCACAAAGCCCCACTGGGCTCTTTTGGCAGCACTGTGCTCAGGAGGAAATAGTGAGGCTTGCCAGGCCTGGCACAAGAAACAGGTGAGTGCCATGGGTACACACCAAGGAAAGGTCAGGACTGCCCTGTGCCACGTGGGAGTGCTGCTGCAAGTGCCCAACCCAGCAGGCAAACACAGAGCAATGCACACGAGCCTGTAGTGTAGATATAAACACTCAAAGTCACCAGGCCCTTCCTCCAGCTCAGCCTTCCCCGCAGTGACCAGGCTGACGTGTCCATGTGCTGCAAGCCAGCGTACGGTCTTGAGCACCTCTGGCATTGCACACACCAGAGTGGCTGAGAGGAGAGCTTTCTGGGCTGGCTCATCTTTCCAAGGCTGGCTTTGGCCTGCTGGGCACTGACCGTGAAGTGACTTGTGTCTAAGAGTGGCCCCACTTGATTGCAAACCTCCTCAGTTTGGAGGCTGTGGTCTCCACCTCCCACTGTGAACTCACTTCAGCTCCACTCCATCCACAGAGTCTCCAGCCCAGCCTGTTCCACCGACTCGCTGTGGCTTTGGAAGGAGCTTTATCCCCAGAGTATGTATGTGGGAAAATAGAACAAACACCAGGTTAGGCCTAGCTGTATAAAATCATTCTCTACACATACAATCCATTCCCCTACAGCCCAGGGTCTGGGAAGGAGGTACAGTTTATAGGCAGCATGCTCCAGGGACTGCTGCTTTGATGAAAACTCCACATTTCCTACAACAGGGACAGGAAAAAACAAGATACCAAAGCAGGTTTTATAAAACACCTTGTACCACTTCTTAAATGCCTGAGTCCTCTTCACACTGAATGGCAGTGTTTAAGAGGGCACTATTTTAGTTCTAACTTAGATGCACATCTGGACAGCATTTACACAAAGTCTTTGCTCTCCCTGACATCCTTGTCCCTCTGATGCCAGTTCCAACTGAGGACCAGACAGACTCTGGCATAACAGAATTAAATATCTAGAGGAGTACTAAGGATACCATTTATTTTCAAAATCACTAAAAAACCCAAGCAAAACAGTTTATAGCAATACAGATTGACATAGAAGAGACAAAAATTAAAAAAAAAAAATTGTACAATCTATTTCATGTTATTGCACTGACTTTTTTATAATATACAAGGCATATTAAACAGTTTTCATTAAAAGAAGTTTTATTTATATAAATAAAAGTGTAAATATACAGTATCATACAATAAGTGTATCAGACTAACACACAAAATCTACCTACAGTGGGATCCCCATTTTTCTCATGAGCTAGTCTACTCTTCATCAATATTTTCACTTGTACATTTACATAACCTAAACATAGAAACAGGTAAACATTCCCATCTGGGAACACTTCCTTCAGAATTTGACAAGAACCACTGCAGAACATTTACCAGGGTTAATTTTAAGTGAGGGTCATTAGGAACTATGAACTTAACAGTTTCTTAATACTTATCTGTCCTTCTATTATTTTTTTTTTTAGCGAGAAAATGATCCAATGTTTTTCCCTCCCTAATCTCAGAGTTTTCAATACAGATGCAGTCCCTATGGAAGCTGGAAAGAGCTTTCAAGTACAAAAGGTTGCAGAACATGCAATGGCAGCATCTCACTGCTCTCATATCCATGATGTGCACCTTCAGCTGCCCCAGGCCTGGATGCACCAAAGCCCTAAACCTTCTCCATCTAGGAGCAAACTCCCCTTGTCTGGAATGCTTTCAGTTCCCTGGTGAAGAAGTGCATAATTTCGTCTTGATTTTTTGGTCTTCTAGGATGCAGCTGTCAAGTCTCTGCTCTCCTAGAGTTTGGCCAACACTCCAGCAGGTTGAAGAATCACCATGGGGACTGATATGCAAACAGCAAGGCCAAAAATGGTCATTATCCTCCTGAACACTGATGAACTAATGCAACGTTCTCCATCATTTTAGCGTGACCAGGCTCTTAGAAAAATAACATTTACTTTGCCAGGTGTGTAACCAAAAGTTTACTACATCTGCTTGGTCTACCCATCTTGTCTGTAACGAAATAGACACCCATACTGCATAAATCCTGGAGCTTTTTCAGGGAATGTCACCCCAAGAGAGATGTCAGGAAATGCTACTGTAATCATACCAGCATCAGTGATGATGTTGTTTTTTTCACAAGGAAAAAAAAAAAGGTATTTTCAGGAACAGAAAAAATCAGGGTTAAATACAACTCTTTTACTTGCTCTAAAGTTAGTAGAGAAGTGTTATCTTTCTACCCATAGTAACTATTATCAGATTTAAAACATTAAACCTATCTTTTAAATTATAGCCACTACTGAATCACACACAAAAATCCCCATTTCTGCTTGCTGTTACTCAGCCAACACTTATCTACGTGCATGTAAAATAAAATACTGAACAGTATCTGATTACTGAAAAAAAAAAAGCCTTCTAAATCACTCACAATGAACAGTACCTGCAAATAAGCATCTGAAAATACCCACCACGTATCATCTTAAGACACCTCAAATTAACTTTAATTTACAAAACGAAGACTTTACCTTTGAGCTCACACTGGTTTAGGAGTGAGGGAGACATATGCCTCCCTGCGATGGAACCTCTGGAATTCTAGACTGTGGACTGAAAAAAATGCCATTTCCTAAAACACAACTGTGATTTACCACATTAAAGTAGCAAAAAGTCAGTACTGCACTTGCACGTATTATACGTATACAGGTATGCATTCACTACGCTGCATTAAATTCCACATGCAATTTATGTATCTATTATACACTCTAGTACAGTCGGATTTTGGTCATTCCTGAACAAGGCCTCACCATTCAGCTGTCACTGCCAAATTATCTTCTCCCTGTTTTTCAGCAAATATGCAGGGGTAACATCTTCTATCCCATCCCAGGCCTGGAATCTGTGTGGTCCCCCAGCCCTAAGAGCTGCATCCTCCTGAAGCCTCTCCCACCACGGAGGTGACTGGAGGCATGGACCAGTCCCGACAGAGTGGCTGAGCTTTGGGTTCACAGGGGACCCGCAGTCCACAGTCACCTCACAGCACTGAACCTGAATTAGTTTCAGCAGAAATCCTGCAGGCAAAGGAGCTGTAGGACTACGTACAGTATTGCCTTTCCTGTAGCCAAAAGCTGCATCTCTCCCTGGATTCACATGCTATATGTCACTGAAAAAGAATTAAACCTATTTGTTCATTTTTAGGCAAACATTGCACAGCTTTTTTATTCATCTGGTCTCAGGTTGCCTCGCAGAACTGAAGTTTCTTCTGCTCATCATGAGCTGCAGTCTAATGAAGCTGTCAGAGAAGAACCCAAGTGAGTGCTCCACTAACCTGGAAGCAATTGCTTCAAGCACTGCTGAATAAATGTAAATAAACTGAACTACAGTATGATCTTGGGGAAGGGCCAAGTGACGAGCCCAGACCTTTTTGTAACAGCTACGCAGTGTCTTGGCTCACTGAAAACAGAGGCAGCACGTCAGACTTGGACTGGTTCCAGGCTGAGAGCTCTTCACCCTGGGCATGTTGGCTGCAAGCAGTCTCCAGCCTAATGTGATGAACAACCTGAGCACTGTGGAACAAACAACTTGTTCTCAGCTGATAAGGACACTGGCCCATTTCCTCCTGTATGTATTTTATGTTGTTTAGCTATCCCAGATGTAGGAAGAGAAATAACAGAGTCTAATCTCTTGCACCCATACGCTCTCCTCCCAGCACAGCAGACTAAGCAGCATGGCCTGCTACTGATACCTCTTCTGTGAGCAGAGGTGAGAAAATCCAAACTAAGCTCCTGTGGCATTGCAGCCCTTTCTCTTTTGCTGTGCCCAGCACCATGGTTTTTCCCACCTACCAAACAGTTTTCAGTTTCACCACCCAGAACCCTCAGTATCAGCCCAATCCTGATGCATTTGGGTGTACTTGCATCATCCACACACATCCTCAACCCACTCTCACACAAGCAAAAATAAATACTGGACAGGAGAAAACAAAGAAGACCAATTAAAAGCCACCACAAATATGGCCAGCTCAGATTTAATCTGTTATAATCCCCATTTTTAGATCACCACTTTTCAGCTTGTGTCTTTCAAGTTGGGCAGCCTTAAACCTCTTGAAGACAAATAAAAGCAGCCCAACTTGCAGACGTTCTTAGTGGTCGCTGAAGTCTGTGGGATCTGTAAGTGCTCAGCACTTGAAATTATCCCCCTTTTTAAAAATATATGTATTTTAAAGGTGCCTAACATTAAAAGCCTAAATTTGAAAATTCAGACCTTAATTTTTTATCGCCCCCATTTTAATCACAACTAATAACTCAGTATACACCTTGGTAGACAACCACTTATAATTTGGACATGATTTTCTTACAGATTTCTACCGCATTAGCGCCAAGTGCTATCAGATACAAGTTGCAACTAGAAGTAGATTCAGTTGTGGTGGATGCTGAGTTAGTTCATTAGTTTTAAGAGGATTTTTCAGCTTTGCAATAAAATGCTTGTATTTTAGGCATACAAGTTGTGCAAAATTATACTCTTTTGTCATGCACTTTTAGCAAAACTGCACTTAGAAGAATAAAGTGAGACTGTTCCAGACATTCTCTTATTACAACAAAAAAAAAAAAGAACCAGACCCTAAGGAAGTGTCCTTAAGTCTTACTACAGCTAAGTGATAAGTCTAAAACCCACCCTTGTCAACAGGATGGCAACCAACAAGTTCTACTACCAACACTCTGCAGATACTAAAAATATCAGGGACAGGCACAGTGTTATTTATCTCAGTCAAAATACTTTAAATCAAACCCAGGAGAGGTCTTGAAGTTCCAATAAAACTGCCACATAATACAAAATTGTCTCTAACTTTTGGCTTCCTTCATCCCCAATCATTAGGTGAGATTTTTGAAGCTCATCACACGCTTGCTCAGTGGTTCTCCAAGGCTCTTAGCACCTCTCTGTAAAGTATTAAGACACTTCTGTGTGGCTTTATAAACAAAGACAGCTTTTAGACAGTTTTAAATGGTTTGTCTTAGCAAGTGTGATTAGACGTAGTGCTTCCATCATACTGCAGTTCTATGTTTTCTGATTAGCAATTGAACAGGCCCCTCTGGCACAGATTTAATGATGTTCCAGGCATCGTAATGCATGAGCCCAATTAATGACTTCCCACTAACAGCAAGAATTTCATCTCCAGTTTCTATGTTTCCAGATTGCTCCGCAGCACCACCTAGAAGTGAAAAGGGGGGAAAAGTCAGTGTTAAAAGAAAAAGAAGTGAGCCCACAAAAATCTGTCTTCCACTGGGATGAAAATAAACCATTTTTTCCAACTGTAACAATTTCAATACAAGTCACTTATGTTCACCTCAGCTCTAGAAAGCTACCCCATGCTGCATCTCACAAAAAAGGCTATTTTAACTAAGATAAAGCCTTGTTCTCAGAAAAGATGCTGGTTTTGAAGGAAACTACATGTATTAAATATGCCAAATGTTATCTCTGTAGCTGTAAGAAACATGATTTTCTTACAGCTACAGAGAAAATAACCATGAATGTTGTATGTGGCATTTCAACAGGGTAGTAAAGTGGTAATGCAGTAGACTGTCAAACCTGGGATGAACAAATCAAACACTGATAGCAAACTGTGGACAGAAACCATTCACAGAAAGCTTCTAGAGAGAGGCATACCCTTTGCTGCTAATGAAAATATGTTTTCTGTAATGACAGTTAAACTAACATGAGCCATCACAGGGAGGGAATAAGGACTATATATAAGTATGTAAATGAATGAGCTCAAAAATTAAACATGCCCTTTACCCTAAGAAGTGCTTTCTAAAGAGGGGAAAAACCACACACACACACAAACACAAACTGATAAGCAATTACCTGTTTGATTTTTTTATCTTGATGAAGGAATAAATAACTGAAAAGTAATTCTGTAAAAATGCTGAGCACATGTAGTTTTATCGAGAGTTTCAGCTGCCTTCAGAAAGGGCCTTATTTTTCACTAAACCGCAATGTGACATATGAAAGTCACAGCATAGTTCTGGGACTTGTTTTCTTTCTGTGTGTGATTCATATAAGTTTAACTGCCTGCTGACAAACAAAGCACCCACAACTGGCAGTTTTTGAATACAAATATCCCATATTCTTAGCAAAAGCTAATATTAACATTTGAAAATTAAAACAAGAAAACAAAATATGGTAAAACTCATAACTGGGCATAAGGCTCAGGGTAGTGCTTCAGTAGCACTGATTATATGCACTACGCCTTTCTTAGGAAAGAGAACTGGATAAGGCATCAACATTTCAACTATATAAATGATTGCTGCTGTAGTCTAATGTCTAGATTAGTGGACAGACCTATACTTAGTAAAGCAGACTGCTCCACATTTACTAGCAGATGCAATTCCTAGCCATTCCCAGGAGTTTTTTTTCTTTTACTAAACACTTTCGCCTAGTAAGTGAGAGCCACAAAATCCACCCTTGCTTCAAAAAAATGCTGAATACAGTAATTGAAATGTCTATACAATGCACAGACTGGAAAAAAAAGGAAAAGGAAAACTGGGATAATAAAAGGAAAACTGAGATAAAACCCACTGCATGCAAGTGGTACCTTTAAATATCCTTTTTACAAGCAAGGGCTTATCTCCAGCAATAGAGGCTTTTCCACCATCGAGACTAAATCCCAAACCAGCAGAGGTTTTCAATAATTCAACACAGATGACATCATTCATGTCCAGGTTTGGATCTGCAATTGAACATAGACAGCATCTTGTTATGTAGATAACAGTAAACTGCATGTTATGTTTGGCTGGTTTTTGCTTTTGCTGCAGCGACAGGACAATTCAGAGTTTGGTTACTCAGACTATGACATGCCATCAAGTTTCTCAGAAGTGAATGTATTCCATTGTAGCTGTGAATGGGAGACAGTACAAAATGCATTTGCACACAAGGGAGATTTTCATTTTGCATGTTCAACAGCAACGTGCCAAGGCATCATTTTTTGTGCAAAAATATAGCTAGCAAATTTAGCAAATACTCTAAACATCAACAAAGTAACTGAAAAATTACAAAAATGGGGAAAGCATTTATTTTTCTTTCATTTGCTCCCTTTGCTTATTCAATGAACCATGTCTTTTTAAGTAACAGGAATTAATGAAAGGTTTCATTAAGCAAACATGTTCCATTCTCTTAAGCAAAAATCTGTAATCACTTACTAGGGTGATAAGTTGTTTCTGGTCTCCTGTCTATGTATTTAATTATAATTAACAGTAGTTGTGCCATGCCTCCTACATAGCAGATATTTCTTTAGTACAATATTGCTGTAGCTGACTTAAAACATGATTCTGCTTAGGAGGAAATAGATCTGCAGTTTTGGAAAACAGGATCCTCTTTGCCTTGTGTGAATGTAATAATTATGCAGTCTGTATCACAAATTACTGCTACTGTTATCTTACACAACTTTAAATGTTATCTAAAACATCTGGAAATGTCCTTTGCCTGGAAGGGTGGAAAGATGTTCTGAATAACCCAACATTATTTTGTTTATGAGATAATGTTGCCCCCTAGCGCCTGGACCAGCAGATATTCTGCATTTGTCAGGGTGCAGGATACAGGGAGTTTAGGGCAGAGAGGGATTCTGAAGTAATTACATAGATAATATCCATGGGAGCAATTCCAGAAAGGCTAATCCATTAATTAACAGAGTGCTTTCCTTTTTTATGTCTTTTTTAAGTGTGTTATAAACTCCTATCATAAAACCCAGCGTAAGCATAAAACAAAAGAAACTGCTACAGAAAAAAAAAATCCCCGTGAGAACAGTAATGATTACAGCCAGCAGATTAAAAATAATTGAGTGTCAGCTCTATGTCCTGGTTTTGGGATGGATGAGCTGAGTGCCTGGTGTTGCCCTAGAGGGAAGGGGAAGCCCCTGGTCATTCCCTGCTCCCACAGGCAGCATCATCCAGATACGTGCTGAAGGGGTTTAGGTCTTAAATCTCAAAAAAAAATTCAGAGATCTCTTCTTAACACCCCAGGTGCAGCCTTTACACCAAAATTCTGACTTGTTCCCAAACAGGAACCTAATATTCCACTAATTCATTTCCACTTAGCCATTTGTCCCTACTTTCCTTTGGGATGGCTGACTTCAATAGTCTTATTTCCCCATTTACTGCAATATAAAAATGTGTTTTTCTATGTTTCTAGTAGAAACAGTATGAAATCTGCTTTTACACAGAACAAGCTCAGTCCCTATGCTTAATGAAAGGGCACGGGGTTTTCTTCGAGCTTTTTAAAATTTTTAAAAATTATTTCTGGTTGTTTTCTTTCTTGCACTGGTTACTTAAGAGGAGTTTATCCTGAATTATCCTGAAGAATATGCTGAACCACTTACCTAAGTAGAAACTGGATTCAGCCCTAAATTATGTCTTCTAAGTTTGCATCTAGTTACAATAATTGAAAAAAAGCCCAACCAAACAACCAAACCCCAAACTGTATTTAGGTTCCAATGAGAACAAATAAAATTCAAAGGTAATTTCATTTTCTCCTTTCAATCACATAAGGCACAGACACTTTTAATCTAAAACACATAGACATTTTTCCCTTCAGCCTGCTCTGCAAAGGAATCCTTCCAACTGTTCTTGGACAAAGATCATACCTGTTCCTATTTCCATGGAAACATCCGTCCCAGACCCCACACATTTTCTGCCAGTAGCTGATATCTCGAGTCTGGAGGAATTGTTTGTTTTGTCTTTTTCCTTCTGGATGACAATGACTGCATATTTGTACAGCCTTGCATGATGAAGAGTATTCAGGACATCCCCATGGACTGAGCTTGCCAGAGATTTGCCATTGATAGACAGAACAAGATCTCCTCGATGGATAGTCCCTTCTTGAGATGCCACTCCCTTTGAAAACACTCTGTGGACCTACAAGAAAGGTTTTAATCAGGATGCTTTAGCCTCATGACCACACACAGCATTCTACACACCAAGCTGAACAGAGACACTCTACCAAAATTTGCAGCCAGTGCCCACTGCCTGGCACACAGCATTTGCTCCAGTGAACACACTCAAAGTGACTAGACAGATCTCCATTTGGGGATGGGGGAATTCAGAAGAAAACATGCTGTTACTGCATGGTCATTTCTAAGCCAAAGATAACCAAAACCAGCCAGGGAACGTAATATCACAAATTACTCATGCTTTCACTGAACTCCTCGAAGGCCTTCAATATTACCATAATTCAAGTGACACAGAGGTTAAATCCACGTCTGTGCCACAGCAGCCACCAAGAACACTGTGGTGTGCAACACCCACTCCCCCACTTCCCACTGACTGGGACATGCATCCTGTGCTGTTTTCAAATGCACATTTCTAAACATCTGTGCACAGAAAGGCTCTGACTTACTGCAGCTGTACAAGTATTTAATTGTTTGCCTCAATCTGGCTGATCAAATATCATGCAAATAGATGGAAAAGGATGATTTAGCGACTTGAAATGCATTTTCTAGAGAAAAAAATACTCTATTCAGGGTGTATTAAACTTTGAGAAAACTTCCAGCAAGTTTAGATGTGTGTCATTTACAAAAAGGAACTGACTAAAAGACTCAAGACCCAGTATTTAAGGACTTGCCTATTAGGCACTCTAATTTTAGCAGCCAGAATATGGTTTCCCATGGAGACAGTACTAGGTCTGCCAAGCAAATGTTCAAAGCAGCAAATCTGTGGACGCATTTCTGCATGACATTATCTTTAGGAATTTTTCCTAATACCCAGACCAGCAGCAAGACATCAGAAGCCTTTTGGCTCCTGTTCCATCTCATTGTAGAGCCATGCTGAGATAGGCACCTGCTCCAACCCCACAGGTCCAATGAGATAAATTTCCAGCTAGTCTAAGCAGGCATTCAAAGCTGGAATAACAGCCTCAATAACAGATGTAGGCATGCAGATGCAAGTGGAATACAGTGGTCATGTCCAAAAAAATCTGCTGCTTTTCCTCGCCTCCTCAGTACCTTTGAAGCTCACTAGGCATTTCCATTTCTGCACCCAAGTGTGGATATAACAGCCAATCTAAGCAGCTCAGCACCCAGTGGAAATCCTAAATCTAGCTGGGGCCCAGAATCCCAGTAGGTCAGGAACATTAATAAGATCCCTTTACACTCTCTGAACAGCAAACATCAGGGAAGAGCAGGAACTGACACTCCTTTGGTCTCATGGCTAACAGAATTCAGGAAAATGACATCATTAGTTCCTCATCCTAGATCTCTTTTTTTAGCTAATGTTGCACCCTCTAGGTAAGGAACTCTATAAGGAACTCTCTGGGGACATACCCTTCTACTAACCTCAGCATTTAATGGATCTCTCTCTTTCAGGGCAGAATTTGAAAGCATATTTTGTGTTAAAGAAACCATCACACAGGAGGACACCAGTTTTCTTGGATTTTTCTGTCTCATTGATCTGTTATTGAGCAGACTTTTTTTATACACCACTATCTTAACAGGACACTATCTTTGGTTCAGAATGTTGCTTAAGGCTTAAAAAAAACCCTAACCAGACAACAACCCTCATTTACTGACCACCCACACATCTCAAAACAAACTTGTAATGTGAAATCCATAATGTTTGCTGAGGTCTGCAACAATCACTCTTGAGATCTGAAAAATCCTTCAGAACTTTGCTGCACAGAGTTTCCTTTCAAGGGCTGGAAATAAAAGTCTCCCCCAAAGGGCTGTGTGCACTGCAGCTGCATGCAGAATTTTTATTTACATCCATAGGATTTAGATCTAGCCCATCCCATCCAGTAACAGATTTTTAAAGCCTGAAAGCATAATTGTTATCCATCTCCAATAATAAAAATTACACTTCCCAGACACTCTGATTTCAGTAGCAGATGGTAAGCTGCTGCTTCTGAGAGACACCATGAATGACTTGCAGTGAGTCTTGATAAACGAGCACTTGATCTAATCACCAGCCTCCTTTAAAGTGAGCTTTGTAGAAAAATGACTTGCAGCCATCACTTACTGTGACTGATTTCTGTTCCAAGTCTATTCCTCCAGCAACACTAAATCCCAGGCCAGCTCCTTCTTCTTTGTGCAAGACTACAAAGTATGTGTCTTCTTTACTCTAGCAGAAAAATGGAGGTGCACAGGAAGGGGAAGAAGAAACAAAAAACCAAAGATCAAGACCAAGTACCCACAGAAATTACAAATTCCCAATACCCACACACTAGGGCAGGTGAAAAGAGGCAACTCAAGGAAGCAAAACTGAGATATTAAATGCATTTCACTTTATGTTACAGAATGAAGCAGCCATCTAGGAGAACTCAGGTGATAAGAAAAGTTTCTTCAGTCAGTTTAAGGCTAGAAAACAAAGTCAAAATTAGGGTAGTGAAATGGCATTATACCTTGGGCAGCCTAATTTTTACAGGCTGTGGTCAGTTTTGCATTGTTCAACATTTTGCAGTCAAAATTCAACATTCCCATACACCTTTCTGGACCAAGCACTGTACTCTTCTGGATAACTTTTGTTATCCAATTTCTCCTTCCTCGAAAGAGAAACATGGATGTAATGCAGAGTATTTGCATCAACCTCTTCTCAGCAGCGCTGGACAATCCTCCAAGGGGCAGTGGCCACATTACTGAAGCTTGGGAAGGTCAGAGGGGACAGCAGAAAGAAGTTGGAAGATGAAAGCAAGGAGCCTCAGGACTAAGCTGTGCTGTTGTAGAAATGGGAGCATCAGTCACAGGAAAAGGATTGGTACAGGTTTGCTTCCAACAAGTTTGACACTGTCACAGAGACCACGTTTTGTGGTGCAAGGGGATCTGTTGAAAGGAATTTGGTGGAGCAGGCACATAGTACCTATCTGTGGGGCAGAGCATCAGATGGGGAGAGTAGAAAGCAGATTTCTCAGCTTTTCCCCAGGAATACTAAATTACTGCCAATACTAAAAGTAGCAGCAAATCATTAGAAGCCAATCTCTTAATCTATTTAGCGTTAAATGATATATTTAGTTCACTAAACTCAACATATTAACTCAGCATTTGCCTTTTGTTTCAGATGGCAAAGAGAGCCACAGATCATTAAATTTTGTGGTGAAAGTCAAATTCTTAGTCTCACTGCATGTTTCTCTGCCAAACAGTGCCTACAGATTTCCTACACTAGAGGCATCCCTGCAATTTAGAGACGCAATGTCAGAAACTGATGTCACCCTGCTCCACATCACTGATCCCTCAGCATCCAAGGAGAGAGGAGCAGTGAGGGGAGAACCTCTTAGTCCACAGTGTTTTGTAAATGCTAAGACCTGGCTCACCTGTACTCAGGTGAGAATAGCTTTATGTCTGGCTAGAAATAATAACTAATGATAACTAGGCTAGCCCCTTTCCAAACAATGGAAACATACACATATCTTTGACTGTTAAGTATTGTAGCAACCCTTTTTCTTCAAGAGGTCACGCTCTTTCCAAACCCTTTGAAACCCTCAGTTTGCTTACACTGATGAAGGAAGGAAAAAAAAGTCAGAAGTTCAGATGTTAAAAGAGGATCAAGGATCATATATGTTGGGCCAGTCAACAACACAACTAGACACTGGGTTCCCATTCCCAAGGTGCATTCCCTCCCTCCCCAGCCCTCAAAAATGCTCCTTGCCAGCAAATGTAATATTGGGCAGAGACCTGGCTGGGGACAGTTACTGCTTTACTTGGACACACAAAGGACACACCAGGCCTCCAGTAATCACCTCTGTTTAGACTGTTAGCCAAAGATACCAATCATAGAGACCAAAATAAAATGCCCATTTTTAAATTAATATTACTAGCATTTATTAAATGCTAGCAGTAAATTCAGCACTGTTTAGAACAAAGGATAGTGAAAAACTCTTCCCAGGGAAGCCTTAGTCCAAATCAGGCAGTCTGTCTCATTTTTCAGCAACTGGATAACTATGAAGAACTGTTCTATTGTGCATTCAAAATCCACCATTTGAATAACATAAAATTTTCCAGAGTGTGTGCCACACTGGGCTTAAATATGGATAAGAAACTATGCAGACAAGGAGTGCATTCCAAAAAGCATTCAGCTTTATAAATATTTGAGCTCTCAGACTTTGAAAAGTGGCATAAATAAATAATCTCTCCAAGACCACATGCAAAATACTTTAGAGAACACTTAATTACCTCTGTCCAGTTGTGCAATCCAATTCTAATTTTGTCAGTAAACCTAGCTAGCCCTCTTGGCTCACCAAGCTTTTGAGAGTTGCATGCTTTAGCTATGCTGTCCCCTAGAAGGAGATAAAGCTGGATATTTTGGGGAGGCCCTTTTCCCCCCAGCCTGTTCTGTTTGAAATTTGATTGAAATTTGCAATCTTTGTGAACAAACTCAAGAACACTCTAGATGCAGCCCAGCCAGCAGTTATGCAGACCAGATGGCAGTTTCCCTTCTAGTACTGTCATTATTTTATCAACTTCTGTTCTAATTTAGAAAGGATGTGGATGTATCCCACAAACAGAAACACCGAAAGCAAGGAAGTAATGTTCTGACAGGCATTTCACTTTGGAAGCCTTCTTCAAACACCTAGATAATGAAACAAGTTATCTTGATGCAAAAACCAGCTTCCACAGAAGAGAACAAAAAGGTCACAGAAGTCTCTTATAAACCCTTCAGCAGCTGCATTGTGGTGCTCAAGTTCAGCACGGAACAAAATAAATTCAATTTCTGTGATTGCAGCTTCTAGCAAAAGGCACCAGGCACAAAGAGAAGCAAAGCTTCCCCTGCACGGTGGGGAAATGGACTCTGACCCAGATGGCTGGTGGAAAGCTAAATTCTGATGTACAGTTACTGGGGAGCCGAGACAGAAGAATACTTTTCCACTTAAAATAGGTCTATTTATTGTGACTCACAGCTGCTTTTGAACTTCCTTATTCAAAAGGCCATTCAAATTTACCACAAGTTTATAGCAGGCATTTAGTAAAATTAACTGCAGTTGATAGTAATAGCTTGTCATGGGACTACTACTACTGGAGGAGCCCTGAAACGGTTTGGAAAAGATTTTACCTACCCTTAAGAAAACCCTCTAAAATCCACCAATAACCCAGTTTTTATCTTGTGGTTTTTACCTTTACTTGTGCTTTGACTTCTTGGAGCATAGCAGCAACATCACATTTTGGTACTACCACTGACAAAACAGATTGCAGTTTTTGCTGGTCCAGGCTTGAGATGAGCAGCTGATCCAAGCTAAAATAAACATAAAAAGACAGAAGAGCTCTATGTTTCCCAACTCTGTAGAGATACATTTCATGTATACAGTGTAGGCTGCATTAGAATAAATGATAAAGAAAGAGTCTTGAAAACTGGTAAGAAATGGTGTATGCTGGGAGAACAGGAAGGGGCAAAGAAGATTATTTAAGAGTAACTCTGAAAGTCAATCCCTGTTCTGTTCCCCTCATCCTTCCCTAATGGTTTTATCAACAGCCACTAAAAGGAGACAGCTACATCTGAAGACTGCTTCTGGCAGGACAACAAGCTCGTTTGTCACCACAGGCTGTGCTGGCAGCCAGTGCTGTGCAGCCTCTTCTCCACCAGTACTGCTGTGCTGTAACATGGCCAAAAACTGACCAAAACCAGATAGAGGGGTCACAGAAAAGGAACCCAGCCATTCCAGGGTAAAATGTTTTATCCTGTTCTGAAACCAAGACACAGCAGCCTGGCAGCTCCAGGGCATCAAGGTCATGAATGGCACCCTCAGACTCTGAGGGGAAGGCAAGCTGGGGCCACAGCTGAAACGTGCTTTGGGGCAGACCTGTGGCACAGTGGAAGCTTTGCCTTGGCTAGGGATGAAACAATAATATTAAAGCTGACACCAACCTGATAGACCAGCTGTTTCCCCCATCCAGAGAGCTGCCATGGGGCATGTCATCATCTGAGGCAGAACCTGGTGTGCCTGAGCCGCTGCCCCGGGAGCTGCAGGTTCCCATTCCCATGGCACCCAGCTCTGCGGGGCTGCAGTGGGCTGGTGGAGCTGCTGTGCCCTGGGTGGGTGTGCCAAGGGCTCTGCGGGGCGTGATTTCCAGTTCTGTCTTGAAGCAGGTGGGCTGTGGGGGCTCTGAGAAGCCCTCTCCACACAGCTTGTCCAGGTCAGGCATACTGAGAGCTCTCAGCTCCCGCAGCCTGGAGCGGGACAGCAGTGGCCGCCCCAGGCCCCGGCTGCGCCGCACCTGCGAGGCCGAGGTGGGGAAGGTGGCCACGTCTGCCCCAGTGCCATCCTCCTCGCTCCTCTGGGGCTTTCCATCTCCTTTGCCACCCTCAGCCACACACGTGGGCTCTGTGCCAAGGGGAGACTTGGCCACGGCGTTGGCTGGGCTGGGGCTGCCACCGTAGGAGCTCAAGCTGCGCCGCAGTGCCCACGGTGACTCAGCGGAGCTGGATGTGGTGGCCAGCCCACCACATGACCTCCTGGCAAGGGGCAACCTTGCAGCTGAGCATATGTCAATGGCCTTCACAATGGGCCGGTCAAAATTTGCCAGGTTTTCAAAGGATTTGATCCTCTGTTTGACAGAGAAGGATGAAATTGGCTCATGTGGCCAGTTCAGCTCATAGTAATAGTAATTCCGCCTGAAGCTTCTCAGTTTATCAGCAGTAGGGTAGCTGATGTCACTGGCTGAGGGGGACATGTCATGGACCTTCTGGGCACTTTTGGAGGCATAGGCCTGCTCCTTCCCACTCTGGCTGTTAGGCAGATTCAGGTGAACCATCTTTAACATCCCTGTTGCTGCCTGTGGGTATCTCTCCTCTGTAGTTTGGCCCTGAGGGCCTTGCACAGGGTGAACCTCTGCAACATGGCAGTCCTCCCTCAAGTGACCCGATAACTGGGATGGCATTGAGTAGGTCCTTGTCACAGGTTTCGATAAGCCACAGAGACGTCTGTCTCCAGCAGTATCTCCTCTTGAGAAATACTGCACGGTCCCCATCTCCTCTGCCGGCCGAAGCACTTCTGCATTCACCTCTTCTGTTTTCTCCAGCAAGGGCAGCCGCAAAAACGATGCTGGTGAGGATGAGGCAGAGGAGGAGGAGGAAGGGGATGATGAGGAGGAAAGCTTCACTTCAATGAAAGTCCGCTGGATCTCCTGCCCTTCCAGCTGCTCCTGCTGAACTGAGGGGGACCCCAATGAAGAAGAGCAGGCTCCAGCAGACGTTCCTATGTTTTGCAGATCTAATTGCCTAAGGTCATCTGCACTATAGACGCTTTTAATTGTGTTCAGGTCTCTTCCAGGGTTATCAGTCCTCCCTTTCACATATTCAGCTTTTGGTATCCCCTGAGGAGGTGAAGTGACTATGGACTGACTGTCTCTTGCTCTGAAATTATCCACCTTAGCACCCTTACCCTGACACACCATAGCCTGCACGGAAACTTGCTTCTCTTTTTGCTTTCCCCATGACAGCTCCCCACAACCACATTTCATTTCACCACTCGTGGTTGGACTGCTGCTGCCATTCAGGAGAGGCAGAAGTGAATCTTCAGAAATTACCAGAGAGGGTTTATTTTCTAGCTCTGATTTCAGAGTCTTTGAGGCTGTTGAAATGCTCTTTCCAGGATCTGAGTTTGTAGGTGAATTACGGGACAATGGTGTTTTCTTTCCCATGAGTTTGGGGGACAGCTGTGGAGAAACAGAAGCCCTTTTCTGATCAGCCCCATTGACTTTGGTAGGAGTAATGCCAGAAGAATCTGAATTTGTCTTTGCTTTGCTTTTGATGGTGAACCCTTTTAGCTTTGGTCCTGCTTTAGATTTCTGATTATTTAAAAGGGTGTCCATTATACTTTTTTGTGCCATTGCCTTAGACTCCTGACAGGATTTCTTCTGTGAGGATGGGCTGTGCGGTACTGCAGCTCCTTTGCAGTGATTTGTGCCTGAGCTTTGGACTTTTCCATTTGAAGTCCTTCCTGAAGTCACAGAGTTAATTTTCTCATTTTTTCCTGGCAATTCATGAGTTGCATTAGCCTTTGGATCTTTAGATTTAGTGGGAAAGGGTGACCTGAGTGATATTCCTCTTGTTGATGATGCATTCACATGATTGCTGTCTGGTTTAGACAAGGTGGACAAACTGTTGGTTTCTTTCTTCACCAAGCAATAATTAACAGCATGATTACAGTCATCAACTGCCATTTCACTTTCAGATTTGGATCTCTGCTCATCATGACATCCTTCTTTCTCAACCAAGCTGTTCTCCAAGACACTGACATTTCCAGCAGAGCAAAAGCTTGTCTTTTTGCAGTGCAGAGATCCTTTTTCTTCAATGGATTCACAGCATTTCTTATGTTCATTACTGTTTCCCAAATCCATCTGTTCTTCTGTACGTAAGGCACCATTGTTACAGAAAGAGTAAACTTCAGGGATACTGACTGAATTCTTTAGGATGTCTTCTTCTGGCAGGAGAACTGAGGAAGGAGAACACAAGGATGCGGAGGACACATCTGGACACTGTGAAGAACATGGAGTAGGACCACCATGATCTTCCAAACCTAGTTTGTTGATGCTTGTTTCCAGTGACCCACACATTGCGCAGCCCTCCTTCTGCAAAACTTTGCCACTGTAAGGGTGTAGTGGGGACAGTGAGGATGAGCTTGTTCCAGAGGTGAGATGCTGCTCCTGTGTGGGCTTCTGTGGCTCGTCATTCATACAACAGATCTCAATTTGCTCCTCATCCGATTCTGTTACAGTACAGCCCGTAGGGGCGTTAGCAGCAGCACGCTGCCCAAGCAACGCTTCACTAGCACTGTCAAAGGCTTCCGTGACAGACTCTGCGTCTGAGTGAGAATCCTCCGCAGCCCCATACATTGACTTTGGAATTAGGTCACTTCTCTTACCTTCCAGGGAGTTTGCTGCAGGCAACTCATCCTCATTTAAACTGCTAAAATTCCTAGAATAGTTATTTAAAGAGTTTTTATTCACAGTAAAAAGTTTGCCTGTGTTGATGGAGTCCAACACAGACAGCCCCAAAACCCCTTGTGCGTTAGCTCCAGAATTCACATTTTTTTCCAGCAGCTCCTCCTTGGGTGCTCGTGTCTCAGACCCGGGGCAGCCCTCGTCAGTGCCACAGCAGCACATCGTGGTGTACTCGTCTCGGAGCGGACTTTCTGCGCGCGACGGAGTGCGCGAGGCCCTGCTCTCGGGGGCACCCATCTGGCTGAGCAGGTCATCGATGTCAGTGACAGGGATGGCCGTGCAGTCCTCGTCACGGCTGCCCTTTGGGGTACCTCTGTGCACGTCCCTGCTCATGGCATCAGGCGGCAGTGTTGCTCTCTCTGCCGCGCAGCCGCTGACAGCAGCTTGCAGACCTGCTCTTTCTCGCTTCCCAGAACTCTGTTCTTCCTCTGTTGTGAGGATGCTGTTGACATTGGCCTGATTTTGAGTGTCTACCCCTGGAGACAGGATGAGGTTTGTAAATCTGCTGACAGCTGCATCACAATTTAAAAAAAAAAAAAAGAAAAAAAAAAAAGGAAAAAGAAAATAAGAAGAAAAACAAAAAGGCAAAATCCTGTCAAATATAAGAAGTGATATAGAAAACACCAGGTTTTATTACAAAAATAGACACCCACATAGACTACATGTTTTCATTTTGATCTGTACTCCCCCTCTTCCATAATGATGTTTACAACAACTCAAATTAATCACAACCATGTGTATTTGAGCAGTGCACAGAAGGGAGCAATCCACTTATCCAAGGTGAGTAGTCAGGATCTGTTTAACTCTCATCTTCCAGATTGCAGCAGTCAAGCAGCCAACTACCAAAGTGTCAGCATGCAGTAAGTCAAGCTGAGCAGCAGCACTGCTTCTAATCACTTGATCTCTGAAGTCTCCAATAGAGACTCTGGGGAGCACAGAAAGCCCTGACATAGCAAAGGTGACCAGATAGCACAGTGACAGTCTGCGCATAAATAATTTGGCTCTGACCCCTCAGCACCTCTGCAGGTGTTCAATGTGACATGCATGGGTGACGTTATGCACACATTAAGCACATGGGCTTTACTGCATTTCTGGCACAGACCTCTCCTTGCTTCCAGTACATGTTTAACCCACTCCTGGGCGACACATCGAGCTCCCTGTCGCTGCTGCACTCTGACACATTCCTGCTCACCCATTTCTCCACATCTTCAGTTTCCAGCACTTCACCCTACACACCAGACTCCACCTCTCTACACTGCTTCTGAGGCATGCATCCCCATTCAAGCTGCCTTCCAGAGGCCAGTTACTATGACATGGGTCCCAGGAAGTATATGGAGAAGGAGAGTCAGAGCCAGTATCATTTCCTGCTCATTCAAAGGTTCCTGCTCATCTCTCTACTTCTCACACAAACCTGCAGGATTATCCACATCATTTAACTTAGGTATCCATGTTAAGAAGTGCTTATTCCTCCTGGAGTCAACAAGGGAAAAACACCTCAGGAGGGAAATCTGAAGCAGCCAGGTTATAATTTGAAGTACTCCTCTGCTTCAGCATGTTGGATCACATGGAGAAGAGACCACCATTTTTGCCAGGGGGATAGGACAAAGGGAAGGGTGAAGTGCCTTACAGAATACTGCCCATGTGTCCTTACCCCAGTGCTATTGGTTTAAAAAGCCACAGTAATACAAAGAGACAAGAACAAGATGCTGCCAAGCCTGGAATTCCTTAAAGAACAATTGGAAGTCAAGCATCTGGAAGCACTTTAGGTTCCCAGGTATTAATAGGTACACAAAGAAGATCATAAGCTAGAACAAAACAAAATATTATGTTCTTCCTGAATTTGAAAAATACGCTTTTCTTTTTCAAACACATTTCCTCACCACATAATTTGTACAGTCTGCGGGGATTCATACATTGCTGTAGCAGCATAAATCAGCCCTGAGCAGAAAGCAATGAGGTATCAAGTATTTCAACTCACACTAGAAAACTTTTTGTAATTAAACACGTAAATAAACATTTTTATAAGATTTTAGTTTTCTGTTTCATCTTCCAGCACTTTAGAGAATTCTGACACATAAAAGGGAAAGAAAGAAAGAAAATAGGCTTTTAGTGTCTTATTGTCCATTCATAAAAACATTACTAGAACTTCAGATTTAAGAGAGAGAGAGAGATTTGATTAAAAGGGGCCAATATATTTAATAAACAGGCACAGCAATAAAATGAGTTGTCAGGACAAGAGTCACTGCCATTTTAGCTCCAGGACCACACCAAATGATCTCTGCAAATAATGGCAGGAGGGTCCTACTCTATGTGGGAGCTTTGAATAACTCACACAGGAGTAGGTTTTCTCCCCTTATCATGGTACTAGAGAGGACCTTGAATCTTGGTTTTGGCGATGAAGTGCTTTGCTTGCCTCACCAATGCAGACACAATGTCCCCCTGTCCTCTTCTCTGAATCCAAGTGTAAAGCTGGGACAGGGCCAGCTGTTCCAGGTACGTTTTGTTCACTGGTACCCAGAATAAATGGTACGAAAGCAAATCTACTTTCTCACCTGATGCTGCCTTCTGGATCTCCAGGGTTACGGATGTGGGAAGACACTGCATAAGCAAGCAGATTTCCTCATACATCATCTTGCTGACGGGGATGCTGTTGATGGTGGTAATTTCATCTCCTACAGCCATCTTGCCCATTGATCCCTGATGCAAAGAGAGATTCAAGGAAATTATAAATACACATCAGAAGCCCTTCCACAGGGGCAAAGATTACAGGGAAGCAATTAATAGCTTGTGAGCAACATCCCCTATTTCACGTCACTGCAGAGCACAGGTACCACTGCTGTCAGTTTGCCAGCACATAAATAAAGAACAGATTGTGTTTCTGCCAGGAGGAGAATTAAAGATCAATCTAAACCAGGAAGGTCAAAAAAATCTGCTGGTTTCTCTGGGAGATAAGTATCAGGATGGAGGACAGAGCCCTCTTAGTTAAATAAAATGGGATGGATCAGCCCTGGCTTCTTCAGGACTAGAACACTGATTTTTTAATTCCATGCATGAACTACTTCTCAGGTGGAACACTCTTAAACCAGTGAACAGACATGAACTGAGCTCTTAAGGTAAAGATTTGCTTCTAAATACAGCAAAGTTAGTCTGAGAAAAAGGCAGGAACAAAACCCAAATCCCCAGATCTCACAGCCCTATTCAGACTGCTATGCCATATCCCCTCTTACTCTAGTGGCCACTAATGAGATTAAAAATGTTGCAGCCAGGTTTGTCTGCCAGGGTATTATTCTTTTTTCTGCACTTCTGCATCTAGCAATTCCACAACCAGCATGAAGCACTTATCCATACTGGTATGGGCATGTATGAGATGCAGAAGAGCAATGTGTTACTGGTACTACTGTAGCTTTTGGCAAACCTGGCCAGCACCTAAAACCTCTTGGTTCCAGAGCCCTGTAATATGGGCTCTAAATAAAATAGTAAAGCATCATATACATTTGTTACCACCATCCTCTGCCACCAGGATTTACTTATTTTGTCTTTGCTCATAGTTAGAAAATAAATACAAAAACTGCATTCCCTCAAAATTGCAATTGCAAAGGGGGATGAGAACATCCCAGTGGATCTGTGTCCTGCCTCTCTTAATTTTGAATTAGACTGGATGCACTTCTGAATCAGAAACGTTTTACTTAGCAGCAGCTCCAAAACAATATGGGGTGAGACATTTTGCTCAGCAAGGACAAAATCCTCAGTTGTGCTTACTCTCAACAGACCAGGTGCTTAATAATAACAATAAAAATAATAATAATCATCCCCACATTGGGAAAGCACATCACTATAAGACAGCTCAAATGACAAATTACCATTTCTGCTGGTCCACCTGGCCGCATCCCTGTGACAACAACCTTTAAGGGCATGGCTTGGATTTCCAAATCCAGGCCAAATGACTCGTGCTCGTTGCGAACCAGAGTGACGACTTCAACCTGGCCCTGCCCAACTGCATCAGGCGCTTCACATTTCTTGCTGTGAGGGAGCATTCTGGCAACAGGCTTGTTGTAAGAGCCATGCTCCTCCGTCCTGTGTCTCTGAAGGCTTCGGCACTCAGTGCTCATCATGCTTTTTACTCTGGTGACTGCTCTGTGCTCAAGTTTTGGCGATCTCTTGGATTCAAGCTGTGCTTCCCGGAGCTCCCTCAAACTCAGGCTGCCAAGACGAACTTCAGGCACACTTGAGTAATCAAATGCTATGATGGGGAAAAAAGGAGATTCAATTTGCTCCAGCGTGCTGTCTGCAGACTCCACAGAGTTGCTGAAGACCGAGGAAGATGTCTCCATGACACTGTATCTCGATGACTCACTGTCCTGGCTCTCATCATCGATTTCTACAGATGAGGTGGTAATGACAACGCCAGCATCCTCCTGGCTCTTGGCCCTCTGGCTTCTGTGCAAGTGGGAACTTTCGTCATCATCACTGGCATCACCATCATAGAAAACAACCCTCCTCTGTCGGTGAAAGGGGCTGCGGGCAGATTTGGGGCTGTCACTGAGGATGCCAGGTCGGACAGATTCCACATGCTTGTTGTGATGGCCAGACTGCCTCCCACTAGCTGGAGAAGCCAAACCATTTGCTTTTGTTACTCCCACATCTCTAGCAGCTAGGGAAAAAAAAAAAAAAAAAAGCTATACTTCAACTGTACTTACAGATGATTTTTAACACCATGCATCTCACTACAGAAGAATACATGTGGCCCTGTTTGCAGAGGAAGCTTAACTCTTACTCACAAAGCAAAAAGCAGGCTTTTCATGTCCTCTATCTAACTACAGTAAATACCAAGAGGACTGCAGGTAGCACTACAATTTATGGGTAATTCCCTGTAGTAGTCAGTTCATTGGTAAGTCCAGTTCTACTTTCAGTTTATTTCTAAGTTATGACTATGACTCAAAGAAGACAGATGCAAATTTGAATGTGTATTTTAGTTTAAACAGCAGATTTTATTTCACATTTTCCTTAAATCTAAGCTTAGGACTGCTGCATTAACTCAGAGAGAGGAAAAATTGCTTTCTTGAACAAAGACTGAAGCACACAACAATCAATTTTGAACTAGCAAGTAACAAACCCAAGAACCCTTGCCACATTCTCCTTAGAAAGAACTGCATCTTACTTTGTGGGAAGTTATTTTGTTTTTATTTTTTTGGTGGCTAGTTAGGAATGTAAAAATGCTTTTAAACATTAAATAATTTCCACAGAAAATAAGCCATAGATAAATAAATTACTTGAGAAGCACAGGAAAGAGAGAACAAATACATCCTTTGAATTTGGGATCAGGTGCATGCCAGTAAGAGCACTTGGTCAGTTACTATGGGGAGACAGACACAAATGCAATATATCTGACGTAAAATTGCACATTTGTTTGTTTTTACATATATATTGACCCTCTCAAAGTTTCTGAAATAGCTATGAACACTCTCTGTAAATGTAATAAATAAGATGATCAGTTATTTAAAAAAAACCAAAACTCTGCAGTGCTGTCAATCTAGTTTCATTCAATCCAATCAAAGTCATTTCCACATTATCAGAACAGGGTTTTGGACAAAATACCATGGAAACAGGCATTTCTATGGATGTTCTGTGGATTTTCCAGAACTTCATGCAATCAGCACTGACTTGCACTACACTGCCTGGCATTTCTTACTACTGCAGCTCTCCTGTACAGGAGTGAGTCTCACTAGCCCAGTGACCAGTGGCATCACTTACTCAGGCTGCCAGGGAGAAGAGAGCCATCGTCCAACCAACTGTTCCTGTTCTTCTGACGGAGCTGCTCTTCATCACACGAGCCTGGTACAGCATCAGAGAAGGGGAGATGGCTTGCACCATCATGGGAGAAGTACTGGGAAAGCTCTGCCTCGGAGCTGACGGATCCCTGCTGAAGAGAAGTGACCCTGGTGACCAGTTGTCCTCGATGCATAACACCCCTGCCTGCATGTGAGCACCCCACAGACCACTCGTATTGCTGTGTCAATAAAGGAAGTTTAAAGCAAATTTTTACAGTAGAGTACTTGTCAGTATATTGAGAGCCAAACTGTTGAAACTGGATGTCTGAAACACTGCACATCGACATGTTTTTAGCGAAATAAAAAGAGATTCCAAATCTCACTGCTTTACAGGTGTGGTTCAGTGCAGAAACAAGGGATGAAACTATTCACTTTTGCAGTTCCCTTTATACACATTCTACACTGAGAGAAGGGAAGGCTTTGTACCTTCAGACACAGTGTCTATGGCTTCCTTGGCTTTACCAGGGAAAAAAGATGTTTTCCACTGCAATGGCTGTACAGAGGGACTTAGTCTCAGCCTTCTGCCCATAGGCTCAGGTCTCTCTTGCTAACTTGATCTGTGTCCCACAGAGCAGGGGTGCCTTGGAGGTGGCAGGAGGTGGGACCCCACAGCCTTGTCTGCCATGCTCTGCACATCACTCCCAAAGGCTACAGTCACAGACAAACAGGAGCTTGCTGCTGTCACAATTTCAATGTGTGACACAAGAAATAAACCCTTTTATGGAGCCCATGTGACAGGGAAGGAGCATGCAGGTTTGGTTTTGAACACCCTGACCAAGTAAGAGCTTCAGTAAAAGCTGAATTTGAAGCAGGCTCTATTTTTATTGCATCTAATCCTTTTACCCGGCTTGCTGGCTCCAAGAAGCGTTTCATAGTCCAGCTGAGGGGAGATGAGGTCTCTCCTTGTTTGGCCTTCACACTAGGAGATGGACTTTTTTGCACAGCTCCTGTTAAATACAGATTAGAGTTAGATGCCAAAAATTAAGGTTGCAGTCCATATAACCAAATAGGTTTCTCATTCATCTTTTGAGCTGGTGGCTGTGTTTAATCCCACTTATTTATTATCTGAATTGCTTTCCTAAAGCAAGATTTATTCAGCATTTCACAAGCTCTTCCTCAGATCAGATGGAATGTTACCACTGAGACGTGTTACACCAGCCAGGCCCATGGCAAAGCCATGAACAAGAGATGAGCAGGAGATGGTCTTCCCCACCTGTTGGAGCATGCTGCCAACTAGGGGCAACCTCAGAAGATAAATTATAAGCCATTGGCAAGGTCAACTCCAAGACAGATCTTAGCTGACACACATAAAAAGGGGATCATAACAAATCTAATGTTTCTGTCTGAACATCACTCTGCCATTGCCAAAAGTTTGTTTTCATCTGCCAGACTTTAGGAAGTACTGGAGTTCAAACACATCACAGAGATGCCAGAGAACATATTTTGACAGGACTTTAAAGATCACAATGGTTGTTAAAACATATAGTCCAGTATGCAACACCTGTATTTTTTCAAATGGTTACAATACTTGGTGGGGGTTTTTGCCATTAAGGACAAGCATACATAGATCAACTAGATCCCCCCTCTTCTTTCCCTACTGGAACATTGTGCTTCCCCTCATCTTGAAAAAAGGTTCAGAACCTCTTGACAAGACTACTTTCAGGTCATGGTAGCCTAGTGAAGGAAAGCAAATTACATAAGCTGCAGAGCCGATCCATCTGAACCGGATGTTTGTGCTAAAATCTCTGCGGTGGATAGAGTGATGATACTCCCTACACTGCTCTGCTGTCTTGAGGGCTCTCAAAATATTAATGCTGGGGAAATTCAGAGCATGCCTTTAAATGTTCCTGCATCTGTGAGAGAACACACTCTAGAGAAGAGAGTATGTTGCTACCTGTGACGTGAGAGGAGCTGGCGTCCTTGCTCTCTCGGTGGGTAGTACGTGCGATTGCTTCATCCATCTCCTGCTCCGAAACCTGAAGTAGGGTGGGAGACAAAGCTCAAACAGGGTACAAGAAATTACAAGAGTCTTACCACTCATCACAAATATGTGAGTCATTTCATATAAGCCACTATTTTTAAAGATGCAATAAGGAAGACCTAGTTGAGGGCTCTTAAGTCCCTGTCCCCTGACTCAGACTCTCTCGATGCCACTTTCCTACAAAAACCAGGAAGCAGAAGCCTGCCAGCTGCATGATGACTGTATTCAAGTGACACACAATATAAAGAAATAAAACAGACTCAAAGAAATCAAATGAAACTATTACAGCTCAGGTCTAACTCAATTAAAATCTCTATATTGATTTGTTGAGAAAATATGACTTTGAAACAGACAAAGACTGCTTTGTGCAAGCGTACATCAGAAACTTAAGCTATTCTAACTTAACCTACCGGAAGAATACCAGACTTCCCATAATATTGTTGTCTTTCTAATTTCCATTTCTCCATGTTTTTAAAAAGAAAACTTAAATCAGTAATTGGTAATTAATGTTTCTCTGATTTAAGAATAAATACTGGTTTACCATATTTGCTAATTTAGCCCTTAATTACTGACATATATTTAATTCTTATTACTGGAACACATATGATTTTATACAGGAGCAACTAGTCTGCAGGCATATATATTTAAGAACAGAAAGCAAATTCATTCTGTCAAAAGTACTTTCTATGCACATTGTTTTACATGAATTAAAATTCAGCATAAATAGAGACTACAAACTTGAGTCTTCCTGAATCATAAAGATTGAGAGATTCTGAAGCAAACTCAGCAGTTTAAACACAGCATAAATGCCATATTCACTCAGAATAACAAGAAGAAAGAAAATTTTGAGGTATTTCTTTTGGAAGTACATGAAAACACCAAAGCAAACATATTCAGCAGCAAAATATACTGTGGATGTTTTGTGTTATAAAATAAGAAATTAAGTATAAAAATGTTCAAAACAACATGAACCTTTGTAAAAACACATCTCTGTTTCCAGCCTCTGTCATGACCTTACAGCAAATTGAAAGTCCTTGGGCTCCTGGGGCACAGGGAGCTCCTGCAGGACATGGACCAGATCCTTAGACTATGATCCATGGCCTTAACACAAACCTTTTGGTAAAACATATTCCAAGAGTAAAAACAGGTCCCAGGCACACTGCAGTACATTTTTGAAGTTAACCAAAATTCCTGACAGAACCAGAGGACACAGTCTCAAACTGTGCCAAGGAAAACACAAGCTGGATACTAGAAAAAGGTTTTTTACAGAAAGGGTGATGGAGTATTGGAATGGTCTACTTGGGGATGTGTTACAGTCACCATCCCTGGATTTGTTAAAAAAAAAAGCCCTGGATGTGGCACTCAGTGCCACGGTCTAGTTTTTGGTGCTAGGGTAAGTTGGACTCGATGATCTTGGAGGTCTCTTCCAATCTAGTCATTCTGTTGAATTCCACGCTTCCGCAAACTCTGCCAGCTTTGATGTTTATGGCTCAGGAAGTTCAAAATTGAAAGGGACAAGTTAATTCCTAACTCAAATTTGCACACTGGGATATTATTAAGATAAAAAAAAAATAAAAATACCCACACTTAATTATTTATATATAAAATTACCACAATTATCTATTGATCTCCTAGTGCTTTCAGAAAATGGGTGAAAGTAACATAGCAATAAATACAGGTTCCCATATGGACACTCCTCCAGAGATCCAACTATGAGAGATTATGGATTCAATACTGCCAGGATTATGGATTCAGTACTGGAAAAATGCTTTAGGGTCTCTCCAGCTCAACTTTTAGCTTTTCATACATTTCTTGGCAAAGGATTTGTTGTCATCTTAAATATCACTTATGGAAAACTGTAATAGGAGCTACTTAATAGTTTCCCTCTGTTACTGAGTAATACCAAGCAATTAGCTTAACTCAGTTCATCCTTTCAGTAGACACCAGGTTAGGTCACTTATCAGCTTTCAAGACCCCACCACAGGAAGAAGAAGGACAGATGAGAAAGGGCAGGCTCTACAGCACGGCATTTTTATTTCATGCTTCTTACAGATGCTCCAAAAAATCTGTATGCCTTAATAATGCAACCACATTGAAACCTTGTTTTGGTTCAGCACAGCACACAGACTCACCAAAATACTGTTATCTTAGGCTAGAAGCCCAATTCTTACCCTCTCCATGCTTACCTTTAAAAGAACCACAGCCTCTTTCTTTCCAGCAGCACAAGGCCTTCCAGCTAAGATAATAAACTCTGGCAACTAGGCCCCTATTTGTTGACTGTATATTTGACTTAGCAGAAAATACACTATTAATTACAAAATAAGAAACCTGAATTCTCCTAGATATGGCTTTATTAAAGCCTGCATTTGTAGTTATGAGTTCAGAAGTCAGAGCTTTCTGGACCCACTAATGCAAATATTTTTACAGCTTCATTCCTGTTTAAACAGGAAGGTTTCGTACACTCATAAAATTCTTTGAAATACTGAAATAAAAGAAGCTGTTATTCCCTATAGCTTGGCTAATAGGCTTTCATCTTCTATCATCAATTTTTAAAAAATGCTTGAGAACACTTACTTTGTAAATACAGCCTTATTTCCAAATTGACCTTTCATGGATCCAGTAGCAGAACGCTCCATATTCTCACATTTTAATTCCTGAAGGAAAACTTTGATCTTTGGATAGATTTTTCTTTATTATAGTTGATCAATTCAAGCTGTTGATACATATATACCTGGCCCTAAATTATATTCTGCTCAAAAAACAAAGTAACTGCAAAATAGCTTTTAGGAGGAAGAGGTCTTGTGCTGCATTTGCGTTGCTATTTCATCCAAGTACCAAGAAAGATGGGAACACTTCATTCAAGCAGTTCCAGGAAAATGCAATTCATCAGTGGGTGACTAAGTGAAAAGCACCAGGGATGGTCCAGCATTGCTATGACTTACAAAACTGGAAAGCATCATTACAATCCAGACATCTTGCACAATACATGCCATAGCGAGAAAAAGCATTTTCTTCATTTTCTGCTTTTCATAGCAAGACTCAAATTACAGTGCCAGATGAAAACAACCCAGGTACACTTACTCATTTTCTCCTCACCTTTGGGTTAGGATGACGACTAATGATTAGGCTGACCGGGCCAGGTCCACACTCACTCAGGATTGCGTAGGCTTCACTTAATGCTGCGTGACGCAGGCTCACAGAATCCGCCTCCAGAATCTGGTCACCCCGGCTGCACAGAGACACAGAGTCACCTAATCACAGCCACCTTCCACACACAAAATTTGTGCTTTCAACTGATGGCCAAGAGTTTTCAAAGACACAAGTGTTCTGGAAAAGACCTGACTTTCAAAGAAGGTGCTGCTGCCAGTGATGTGAATGGTTTAAGTCCCCTTGAGCTCACAAGGGAGGGAGGCTCAGAGATCCCTTCTGCATTTATTGTCAGTGTAAAAATCTCTAATTAAATCTACCAAGAAAACTCTCTGCATTCAGACCAGGGTGAAAGCAAGCTTCAGTTCCACTTCTGCATTCAGGTATTTATTGAGAAGAGAAGAGGAAAAATGAGATTCAGATGGGCTGTTCCTTCATACCATATTGAATTACTTAGCAGAAACACTGATAAGAAATTCATGATTTAGATAGGAGTTTATGAAATGACTCCATGAAAAAAACTGAGCTTGGTAAGCCTGTATTTGCTCAAAATTAACATATAGAACCCATTAAAAAGGAAAAAGAAAAAACAGAACAAAACTCTCCTGAAAGGAAAACACACTGTGTGATTTCAAAGGGTGTGTAGTGATAGGATAAGGGAGTATGGCTGTAAACTAAAAGAGGGCAGGATTAGATCAGGTGTTAAGAAGAAATCCTTTACTGTGAGGGTGGTGAGTACTGGAAGAGGTTGCCCAGAGAAGTTCTGGAAGTGTTTGAGACTGGGATGGATGGAGCTTTGAAGAACCTGATCTAGTGGCAGGTTCCCTGCCCACAGCAGGGAGTTTGAAATAAGATGATCTTTAGCATCTCTTCCAATGCAAACCATTCTATGATTCTATGATTGGTTCTGTTTTCTCAGTTTTGTAACTCTTGCTTATGGTGCTCAGACAGCTGGAACTATTCAAAAGAAAGTATCATCAGCTAGGGGTATCACTAAAGCATTCTCATTAATTCCTGAAACATTTGCTTTGAATAGACACTCTCCAAGAATCTACTACTGCTGGCTTATGTTGGGCTACTTGTGACAATGACACTGTGTTTACACTATGAGAACACACACCAAAGGCAAAGTAACAATTGCAATTCAGTAACCAGAACTTCTGGTACAGGCTCAGGGAAGTAAAGGGTGACGTATCAGTTGTGCAATCATCCCACTGCTCTGCCCATCTTTCAGACTTGCACAAATGGAGTCACTTAGAGAGCCACATGACTGAGAGAGGGAGCTCAGATACAGAGGAGCTGGATTCAAACCTCCCCTGGCATTGCAAAGCCAACATTTGATTAACTAAGTTTTCTAAAAATCAAAACCATCCTGTAAGTCTTGGCCTGTGAAGGCATAAATCGCTGATGGGACAACAGAAGCAACGTCTCAAAGAAGCAAGCTAAAAATCTGGGAAGCATGCCTGGATATAATCAATCACGTAAACCTAATAAACAACACAGCTGTTACATACAGACCTAAGCAGCACTGTAATGTTTTCCAAAGGGGCCTGCAAGTTACCATTAAATGCTGTCTCCTGTAGACTTTTCTGTATGATAGGAACTTCCAAGGGTTTTGGCAGCAATGCCACCATAAAATTATCTTCTTCCCTTATTCCAAGAAATCAAATTTCTATCGCAGTTCTGCTGGTGAGCCAGGAAACAGAAGGCACTCCCTAGCCATGCGAAAGCAAGGCATTTGCTCAGCCTCTCTGCATCAGTGCTCGCACCACACGCTCAGAGTGGATCACACAGTCCCAGCACCTCTTCAGCACAGCCTCTCTGGAGCCATGCTCCCAGCACCCGCCAGCATTTATGGAGGAACACAGAAAGTGGCAAGGTTTCTTCCAATGGTTTTCAAAAATTAAGCCTCTACAAGAGGAAAAGCAAATTTCTGTGACTTAATCCAATATATCAATCCCTGGGATTGATTGCTTCCTAAAAAGACATCCCGACTCCATGGCAGAGTGAGCTGGGCTGGTCACCTGCAGCAATCCTGCCAGACTGAGAGTAAGGGCAGAAAAACACCCCTGCAGCCATGGGCATAGGCAGCTGCAGGAATAACTACCCCAGCTCTTTTCAGGAGAGTTTCAGGTGACTGAGCTTTTACCAGAGCTCTGCAAATTTCCTCCCAGTCTGGGGTCTCTGGCTGCAGCTCTCACAAAAAAGCATGAGGCTGCACTTCCTGCTGCTCCCCTTTTTCAAAGGGGGCTATTAGGCTCAGCTTTCTGTAGAGAGAATTTTTTAAAAAAACAACCAAACAGCCCAGATCTTCATGATCATGCTGGTTCCAGAACACAAAATAATGTTCCCATGGTATTTAATACTACTTTGGAATGTCTTCACTTAAATGTTTTCTTTTTGGTGAACACTTAAGTATAAATTTCCTCTCTGCTACATCAACTGATTGGTGAAAACAACGTCTCAATTGATTTTATTGTAAAACCACTCCAGCATGTTTCTGCTTTAACCAACCTTAATCTGCCATCCATTTTAGCCACTGATCCTGGAGCCAGGCTGTGAATGTATATCCCGGGAGAACTGTTTTCCAGTGTGAGACAACAGGCACCAATGCCAAGCCCAACTCCTGGCTCTGTGAAAAACAAGAAGTACAAAGAAATGTGGCAGATTGTAATCGCACAGGACACACAAGTGTTTGTGTTCCCACATCCCATCTGAGTTCAGGACTTTTGTCATTGTTTCAGGGCTGGCCTTAGGTGCAGTCAGTCAGGAAGCTAAGACCAGCAAGTGGAAATCAGGATTGAAAATAGCTGATCCTGACTTTTCTGAGATTCATCAATCTCAGAAAATACTCTGTGCCGTGGGAACCTCCTGGAAATGTCGCACAATGTCTGATCTGGTCCAAGGCACAAAGGAGTAGGGGCAGCAATCCAATTGAGATGTCATTTAAAATTACTGCAGAAAAAAACCATCAAAGAGGATGCTGCTAATTGTATTGCTCTCTTTCATTAAATATCTGTATGGCATTCCTCAGCAAAGAAGCACAAAGGAAGGTGAGGCATTACCTCTGGTTCAATGGTCACCTCTGTCCACTTTCACCTTTGCTTTCCTTCAGGTAACAACATCCCTGTTACAGAGATTACTGGACATCTTCCATTCTCTCTCAAAATTTTGAATCTGATCTTCAAAATCACTATACTGTAAGTCTTAAAAAATAGGCCTATTTGTCTAGCACATATAACATATGCTTTAAGTTTATAATGAGCAATTATTACTAATGAGAGCAACCCTCATGGATGAATACAAACATCTGGGAACTTTTCAACACTGTGCAGCTTTGCCTTCCTCAGAGATGCCCTTTAAGAGAAGGGCACAGCCTCTTGGGCTGCCACAAGGCTGATCTACATTTTGCCTGGTATCTCACAGCCTCTCTCTTTCATGAGCATGGACACTGACCGCTACCCATAAGAGGCTTCTGATTCTGGAGCAGCAGAATGCAGAAATGGGAACTCTTCAGAAGTTTTTGCATTAGAGGGTACTTTTCCCCCTCATCCTGTGGTTCAAGGTCAAATGGGCACAGGTGGGTGCACCAGACATGAGTCCCCAGCCTTTTCCTAAAAACTCTCCTAAGAAGCAGACATTTGTTCTCCCAGACCGCTTTGACGGACCCTCACCTTTGTTGAGTGTCACATC
This sequence comes from Parus major, assembly GCF_001522545.3. Taxonomy (NCBI): domain Eukaryota; kingdom Metazoa; phylum Chordata; class Aves; order Passeriformes; family Paridae; genus Parus; species Parus major. Next base: position 9,350,736 of record NC_031799.1, read on the forward strand.
CATGACGATCCTGTCCTTGGGGCCAGGTCCTTTGCGGCTGGAGGAGGAGCTGTCGGGCTCCTCGAGGCCAGGGACAGGCACGCTGGCGCTGGGGGAGCTGGAGCGGCTCAGCAGGGTGGGCGTCACGCAGGGTGTGAGGCTGGGGCTGCGCAGCCGCGTGCGCACCGTCAGCGTCACCACGCCCTTCTTCAGTTGCTGCAGACACAGCACAGAACCACCGTGAGGTGACCAATATTCATCACTAAACCTGCACACAGTAACTCATGGCAGTGCAAGAGTATCAAGTTGAGGGTATGAGATGGCAATGAGTGAAGAAGAGGAGTGTGAATCTCTTCAGCGCTACATCTGTGTTACCTTAAACCTCTGGATGGCCTCCTGATGGGTCAGTCCTTGTAGAGACTCTCCATTAACTTCCAGGATTTCATCCCCTGGAAAATAGATATAAAAAATGAGGTCAGCAATATAGAGACTATAAAGATTTAAGACATCTTTCCTGAACATGAGATGATTCACTACTTATAAGGATTTTAGTTACCTATTCAGTAAAAAGCCTTTTATTGTTCTCAATTTATTTTCACTTGTACTAATGTCTCTACAAGTTACTAGTGATGAATTACCGAAGTAAAAACTGTTCCTCAGCAGAGATCCTTAACTTGGCATTCCCATTCTCACAAACAAGCTGAAAATGCTATGGATTTTAACTAAAGTCTGAAAATGTTTATGACATGAAGTCCAAAGGTACCAAAAAACTGCCTTTCTTTTGTAAGCATTAACAGGAGAAATGAGAAACTAAATGAAACACTACAGCACATCACTTCAAAGCCTGTTCAGGGAAAACGAACCCTGCATCCACGTGCAGAAAGCAAATGTGTTCCCTTACTAAACGCCTGCAGACAGAGAAGCGTGTAGTAGCCCACACGCTGTGACAACAAATGTCTTTTTCACCTCAAGGAACATGTCCTGTCAGATTTCTGCCAGCTTCCAGGCTCTGGGTCTCACTACTTACACCCAGCTGTGCTAGCTACCTTAATTTTATTAAAAGGAGTGTCAGCATGATTCAGATCCACTTCCTGCAATTTGACTTGCATCTGTGCAAAATTACATGGGGCAGTATCGTCAGCTAAGTCTACCCCTGCTTTCCTTTCCTAGCCTCAGTAAAGAAAAAAAAAAAAGAAGAGTTTGCAAGCTATGAATAGCCTGCAAATGATTGCTGGGTTTATGGGACAGCTGTTACTTATTGGCTTCCCACAGCAAGTGCACAACCTATGATGCAGGGATGCGAGCTTCCCTCTGGCACAAAGTGTGAGAGTTGGCACCAAGAGCAGCCTCAAATACAACAAGTGTGATAAGACAGAAAGAGGAGAATGATGATATGAGGAGAGAAGTAACACAGGAGCAGCTTGACAGCAGTAACACAGGAACAGCTTTCCATGGAAGCAAAGTAACACAACCCCTGTAGAAGGGTTGTAAACCATGACTTTAAACTCATGGTCACTTTGTATTTTCAACACTAGGAGTCTGTCTGTCTGACACAGCACTCAGACAGTGGTACAACACACACAGAGCAGGCTATGCATTCAGCTCAGACACCAAGATTGGCAAAGTAGTAATAAAATCTGGCTATATCTCCTTCTCTAACCAGGGTGCTCTCACTGCCAATCCTATCTTTCTTTTTGGGGTTTTTTTGGGGGGGGGGGTTTTTGGTTGTTTATTTCAGGGTTTTTGGGGGTGTTTCTTGGGGTTTTTTTGTTTCTTGTTATGATTTGTCCTACCAAAATCATACCAGGAGGCTTAGAGAATACAAGGGCTCAAAAGAGCCTTTCCAGACCAGCATCTCTAAGCCAGATGTTGTTGGCTATCTATATTTTCCTGCTGTCACTGACCCTCTCCAACTGAAAAACTGCAGCTTGCTGTTTGGGCAAATAAAGTTCATGAAAGAGAAAGGGGAAAGCAGAGTGGCCACCACAATTCCGTAGTTCCCCCTTCTCAGTATGAAATACAGTCAAGTTAATTGCTATGAATGATCTTCCATATGATGAACAAACAGGGCATTTTACATTTTCCATAGCCTCTTGCTGCTGGCCAGGTGCCAAAACATAGCTGTACTTGAATTTTCCTCCTGGACTGAAATAATATCCCACTGTGGTCCTTTATGTGAAGTTGGATTCTCTCTACCATACCTTCTTTAAGCCTTCCATCAGCAGCCGCTGCTCCATTTGGGAATATAGTCTTCACAAAAATCCCCATACGTCCACGAGCAGAATCCTGACCTCCCACAATGCTGAATCCAAGACCCTACACAAAAGAGAGGAGAAGACACACAGCTGGCATCTTACTCTATTATCATGTGTATGAGAAAGACAGCCAGCAATGTACAAGACAAGTAAAACTCAAAGATGAAAACCTAAATCCTTCTGATGAATTGCACTCCCAACTTACTCTCTCCTTCCATTTCCTCATTTACTTTCACTCTATTATCAAAACACTCATCAATCCAAAAAATAGCAGCAGGCACCCAAAGCTGATATAGCAAAAATTCTGATGTTATTCTGGATTTTTTCAAAACACTGGCTCAATAGCTCTCCCATTTTAAAAACAGTAACACATTCGTTTTGAATTAACAGACAGTCAATTCCTACCCCTGAGATCTGTATCCAGGATTAACTAAAGGTTTCTCTTATGTCACAGATCCTACATTTCCTCAGGAAGAAGAAAAGCTTCAGAACATGACATAAGGTCAGTGCTGCAATGTCAGGAATGTAGCTGAAAGGAGAATGGCATGTGGGGGCTACCACTCACATGTACATTTTTAATTATTCTGGAGACATACATCACGTTGTATTCAAATAAATCTAGATCAATAGATTCCCCAGGGCTCCATCCATTAGCCCTTACCCCTGCACTACCCCAGCAGGCTATGGGACCATCTTGCAAAGCTGACCTGAGAACTGATGAACACAGCAGAATGAACCTCTCCTCCTCCTGCTGAATTATTTCCCAGACAAATCACTTCCTTGATCCACAACCCTTTCCCGTATCTTTCCCGTATTTCCTCCCTTATCACTGCTGTTCATGCATTTTACAGAATAAAGAGAAAAGTCACCGACCAGGTGGACAAGGGATGTGGAGAACTGTTGTCCTTTAGTGATCTGAAGCCATGGACATTACTATTGCCTTGGGCAGCACTCTACAGCTGAGGATGCTGCCAGGACAAGCACTGAGTTCACAATCCAATACAACAATCAGATCTTTTGTTTCACTACGTGAACACAGAGCAGGCCACCACAGTTATAACCTTCTACTAATTTGATAAGACATGATTTCCATAAAGGAAGCAACTTAGCTCTCTTGTGCAGGACAAAATAACTCCACTAACTGTTCAACCCTGTGCAATTATCAACTGCAAATCAACCTACAGAAAGCAAGAGGCTCCTGGCACTCCCAGGCCTCGACACGGGAGGTCTCCCCATGGCTCCATGAGTGGGTTGGGAGAAACATGTCTACAAAGTACAGCAGTTCCTACACTAGCCCACCTTCCCACTCCACAGCAGGAAACCACCCCTTGCAGATCTACCTATGGATGCAAACCTAAAGGGAAACCCCCAGCTCCCTGCCATCAGCACTGCAACTCGGTGGAGAAATGTTTCAAGTCCCAGCTCTACACAGGGGTAATAAAGTGAGCACTATTGCACAAATTGTACAAGGTGCAACCCCTAACAAAGATCACCCAAGAAGTGGGTGGAAGACACTCAAATTGGCAGCTGCTTTAGGAGGTTCATGATCACTAGGGTCTGTATTCTCCTATCTGCTTCCTAAAACTTTGGAACTAATTGCAGAAAGGCGGGAGGGGGTGGTTTATCCCAGGGGGAGTAATAATCTAATTTCATTAGAAAAATGGAGGGGAAAAAAAAAAGTACATGAAAAATGAAGAAATATTTGCTCATCATTAAAGACCCACAGCTCCCAAACCAAGGAAAGAGATAAAGCAATTGTGAGCCAGTCTACCCATAGAAGTAACTATTTCTAACTCTTTGCTAAAGATAAAGCACAACAAGGAATTAGTTTTGCATTTGAGCTTGAAAGTCAAAACAAGTCGTCTTAGTCCAAAACAAATCCATCTGATGACTTTAAAGACTATTTCACAAAAGGACATGAATATTTTTAGCATATTTAAATGACAGCTCCAATACTAGCATGGATTTGATTAGGGAAAACAATGTATACCTAGGTTAATGCTTATCTATTTTTTCTTAGCATTCAGCCAGCTGGTATCTAGCAAGTGTGTAAACACATTATTGGGGAAGAGAAGAGGACTTTTTGACCCATGGAATTCAGGGCTCTCAGAGAAGCAATCAGCCAGTAACCTTTCTTCAGGTTTAACGCTTAATTTGCAGTAATTTATTTTTTTTTAAAATGCATCCAGATTCCACAGAGGGAAAATATGCTTGTCCATAAATATACATGCAAAGAGGTACTGTTCTGTAGCTGCACTGACTTTGCATAAACATACATATTTAGAGATCCATTATAAATATTTGATATCTCAGTAACGGCAAGATGCACCAAACCAAAATGAAAACCACCCTGTGTCAAGTGGATGACACAAACATCACATCCCCTGTATTTTCCAGGCGTTACTTTGGCATTTATGTTTGGAAATGGGATTTTTGTTTATCATTAGGACTATTACCAGCTACCTTGAGAGCAGCGTGAAGTACAGGAGATACCTCTTAAATGCCAGCTCTTGCTACGTGCGAGAAACATGCAGAAATCCTCACCTTGCCTTGCCCTTTCATCAGGACGATGTTGGAAATGATGGACGGCTGGGTCAGTCTCCATGGAGATTCCACTTGGGCAGCACTGAAGGAACGGGTAGATTTCTTCACGATATGGTAGTCCTAACGTCAACAAACAAGGATAATTGCTCTGATTGCTTGGCACAGATACTGTGGATGTCATACTGGGAAAATTGCATGTGTCGGGGAAAAGGGATGCAGTATCTTAGAGATACATTCAGAGAAATGTTCAAGAGATGAAACCCCACCTCACCACAATCAAAGTGAATCCTGCCATAGTAATTTTCCCATATTTCACACAGTAGAATCATTTTGAAATAAATCAGCCACAATGTAAATTAAAAGGATTAAAGGTAACCTCATGATATACTCAAGTCCTTATTTGCTAAAAAAAAAAAAAAAAAAGAGAAAGGAAAGGAAAAGGCCTACATTTTAAAAATATTAAAATAAAGAGCATTAGGATTCTTTTTCTTTTGTTAGAAGTCCTCAGATCTCTAGAACTGCAAGTCCTAAGATGAACAGCCTTAGGACCTTATGGCTATAAGCAAGCAGTACTCTCCTTCACAATACTCAAAGAAGCTCTCCACAGGAGGCCAACATATCCCATTTTGGTGTCCAGGCCTGTTTCAGTCCCATGACATACCTATGTGATCCTGTTTCATGACCCTTGCTCACTTCTATGAACCCCAGGCAGATAGATGCCACAGGACTGAGAGCAGTGAGTGCTCACAGCCAGCTCTGCCTCCCCACTCACCTGCCGGGCTCCTGCTGACTCCAGCTGCTGGGGCAGAGAGTGCTTTCTTCCACCCCGGGAATATTTCACTGCTATTTCGTAATTTGATTCACCATTTTCCACTGTCAGCTCATCATCTTCTCCCACAGACTCCAAGCGGGATCCGGCACCTAAGAAAAAACACAGAAACACATCCTGCAAACATCTGAGAGCTGCTTTAGCCTCTCTCACCAGCAGGCAATAAGAACCTCCTGCAAATCCCAAATTAAAGTGCCCTAAAACAATGCTACGTAGTTCCCAGCCAGGCAGTTGGAAACCAGTTTCGATCACACTCAACCAAGAACTTTTCCTGCTGTCATAGGTTTTCTGCAATCTTTCAGTGATACTGAACTAATGGTATTAAGGAAAAGTAGAAGATAATTGAGTCGGTAGCTGAGGGACAGGAAAGAAATTCATCTGTTCACACCCAATGGCACTTGCCAGTGCACTAAGCTCTCAAGCTTCATGTATTTAAAATTAAAAGACCTGACATTGCAGCAGTATTCATTTCTGGAGGTGTCATGTCACTTTGAGGGAATTTTTCTGGAATGGAAAAAGTAAAAATGTGCCAAAAAAATGCTATTTTCTTTCCTTTTGGCAACAATTCTAGTTGTCTTAAAGAGAGGAGTGCAGAGTTCATGTAAGAAACAGAATTATTTGTCTTGAAGGACATCCTGTAATTAGCCACAGAGTATACTACTCCTCACACCAGGGCTCCTCCAATTCTCATTTTCTCCAAGGTCCCTGCAGAATCCCCAGTCACAGCAGTTCCCGCACATTTATCCTTGTCATTTCCACACTGCACAGGGAAGGGCCATTAACCCCTATTTTACAGATGAAAACCCAAGACACACACCAAATTTTCACAAGCTGGATTTTATGGCGAGGATTTAAGATTACTTTAAACCAGTTATGTTGGAGCTGCCACAGAGAGCAACAGCTCTGATTTCCTTTCATCCTCACCGTCTGTACCCCAGGAACAAGGAGTCATGGGCTGAGGTAGATGCACTGAAAATTTGCCCAGGAGAGCCCCAAACACATTTTCTGCTACCTCCTCCCTGCCTGGAGGCTGTGTGAGCATCACTGCCAGTGCCAGGGAGGGATGGAGCACAGAGCTGGGGCAGCTGCTTTTTTTCACTCAGCATGAAAGCAATTCTGCTGATGCATCCATAGGCAGAATTTATACCCAATGCCCAGAGTGCAATTTAAACCTGCTCCCTGCTTTGGAATCTGGAATTGGGATCTCTGCTTTTCAACTCCCTTTCCCCCGGCACACAGGCTGCTGCTGCTGCACACAGACAGAATAGCAGTCTTGGCAGGACCAGCATCCTGGCATTCTTTCACTCCCTGGCACCTACAGCTAACCCTTTCCCATCACTTCTCCTTCTCTTCATGAGAACAGTTGTAGTTCTGTGTTTTCTGCCCATCTCCAAATGCATCTACTTTTCTCATGCTGCAGTCCAGGCTGGTGGATGCTCCATTCTCACCCACAGCCCAAGGGCATCAGCAGCAGGGTCTGGATCCCCAGTGAGCCACCAACTCAGCCTCAGAGCCTGCAGGCAGAGGAGCTCCCTGGAATATGCTAAAAATACTTTAGTAATTGGAAATTAGGGTGGACACAGGAGGGAGGGAGCCTCAGAAAGCACTAGGGTTAGGAACATGATAAGGCTCTGCACAAAGGTTACTGTTAAGACTTGGGGACAAAGCAACAGAAAATCTGGGGATTAGTTGCCCACTGAAATACACAGACAATGCAAATAGTCAAAAGTAAAAAAAAAAAAAAACAAAAAGAGAAACAAACCAAAAAAGAAAGACACTTCTAAAGTTTTGCATAATATTTCTGTTCCTACAATAGTTCAGCTCAGGAGGCTGAATGCAACTGTCTTATACTTGGGATTTTCCTTCCAAAATAAGCTAATATGACTTCAAAGAAATCCTATCTCACTTTTACAGAGTTAAAATAAATACACTACATTGAAAAATCTACAATTGTTATCTTTTATCAGTCCAGCCTTACCTTGAGATCGACTTCTGTATTTCAGTATGCCACTTGCCAGAGCTGAACTCTGATTGTTTCCTTTGGACACTTCTGCACAAGCGGGATCTTGAGACTTCTCCGTTTCCATCACCTAAAAGAAATTTTTTTTAAAAAAATTCTTGCAAACTAGAGATGTTGATGACATTTTTCTCATTGTCATTATGAGACAGAAAATTCAAAGCATATCATGTTTGTTTCCAAAACATGTAATTGTATTAAGTCAGCTTACATTTTCTGCAAGTAATTGTTAGCAATGCCTTTGGATATTAAGGTCAGGCATCCTCTGCAAAAACCACACAAACGCCCCCAGAATGCATCCAGCACTCCGTGGCACCTCACTTGGGCACCTCTGCATGTATTTGAACAAAATTCTACCTTTTATTCCCAGTTGTGCTGCTCTGCAGACTTCCAAAGACATCACATCTTTGCAGAGAAAACAACTTTAAAAAAGCGCTGTTTTACTGTTAGTGTCTGCTGAGCACCAGTGCAAAGCTTGATGAAGAAAATCTCATTTAACAGAAAGTTATGACAGCTAAGCACTTAAAGAGCCTGGAAATGTGCAATTAAAGTTTACAGGTGGAATCACAACCCCACCACCCTGAGAAAAGGCATCAGGACAGGAGGAGTCTGTTTACCAACTGTGTTTGCCGGGATGCCAAGTAACAAGGTAAGCAGCGCAGCCACATGTCCTCTGCCTCCTGTTCTCCCATGCTCAGAGACCCATGGGCAGGCTCTGTCCAGCCCCTGCATTTTGGAAGCTGCTGGTGAAGTGCTGGAAGTCAGTTTTTAAAAAAACCCCACCCAAGTAACCACTTTCCTGTAAAAATAATTTCTGCTTCTGCTATTCAATCTTAAAAACGTCAGTCTTTCCCACAACCTGCCTCCCATCCCCCAGTCCCTCTTATACCCAAGCCAACAAAGTCAAAGTTTATCTTTTGTGCAAGTCTAGACTACATGATTTTAGTTTGAACAGTAGAAACTTCAGGAAAACATAAAACTGGCAGAAACAGGAAGCTGGAATACAAACTGCTTTTTATTCCTTCCCCTTCATCATGAACAGCTACAGTTAATTTACACATAGTTTGTACATCCTAGCTAGTAGTTGTTGAAATTTTTCAAGGCATTGCAGCAACTACTTTAGAGTCCACTTCTAACAACAAATGCTTTGCAGCTCACAGCTCCATGCAAACTTAAAACCACCTGATTCATTCATCAGTCTGAAAAAAAACCAGCACTTGTGACTTGGTCATCTGATAAGGGCCTCATTCTAGAAAATATGTAAGACATCAGATTCAAAACCTCATGAAGAAACCCAAACCATCAGCAATTAGGCCATACAAAGCGTCACAAGCTCTCCTTCCAACAGACTTCTGGGATATGCAGAAGATAGCAGAAGCACATGGAAATGAGACAGGAACTCATGGATCTCACAAAGATACATTGAAATTTACTACACAAGTGGGAACACTCTTTATGAAGTGAAGATGTCTCCCAGGTAGAAGGGCAGAAATCATTTGCACAGGCACAAAAATCTCCTGGTGATCTTACAGGTGTACAAATCAATGGGTGCACAAGACCAGTACAAACTCTGTGCTGGAGAAATATGTGAAGCACAGAGATGAAGAACAACAATTGAACAGCTGGTGAGCTGTTTAACTATCCAAACAGAAGGGGATGGGTCCAGTCTGACTTTCCTGGAGCTGAGGCACAACACAGACCAAGCCTGGAGCTGTACAGATGTTTGGTTTCCACAGCCTACATGGACATGGGCACATGATAAGACCACACAGCTCCCAGCCCAAAGTTGGACTACTTCTTCCAGCTCAGAAGAGGGGAGAAAAAAGGACTTTGTTTGTAGAAGTAGGTAGTACTTTGTACAAAGTAGTACAAAGAGATGCTGAAATCATCTCTGCCAGGGGCCAATTTCCACCCTGAGCCCAGGCTCAAGGGTGACCTATTCAGTACACCTTGTGCCTCTGCTGCACGGGGTTTGAGTTTGGTTTGTTGCTGATATGTTGGGGTTTTTGCTGATTTTTATTTTGACTGACACAGGAGAAAAGTACCAATGCATTCTGCAACAACATACATGTTTATCTAGTGGGGTGAGAAAAAAACCAGGATACGGTTGCCATTTGTATTAAAACTGTGCACCCCAAGCTACCTTCCCCTCACAGCAATCCTGGAGCCTGTGAGCCTACAGATATCAAACACCCAAACCCCATGTATGATCCACAGAAGGTCACATGTGTGCGAACACCATTGCTAGGAAAAGCTTCAAGACATTCTCAACAGCTTCCTGAAATTAATAGTTTATCCAACTAGGCTTCAGACTACAATTAGGAAATAAAAACATTTAAATTATCTGTGTCATTAAAAACATTTAAATTATCTGTGTGGGTTTTTTTTATTTTGGCAGAAGTATTTTTCTGACACCAATTATAAACACATAGGGGAAGACACACTAGCATTTGCAATGAAGTAGATATTCTTTAAGCTGTTGAACTTGCCTAATAAACCACCAGGAGTTTTATCATATTCAGAAAACACTTAGAAATCTGATCTACAAAGCTTGCAAGAACTCCCCAAAGGCGTGTGTCTGTAATCTTTGGCTCTCTCATAACCTAGACAAGAAGAAAAATCCAGCTCCACCTTATCCTTCTGGCAGCGAACATATCGCTTTACTGTCTCGAGGTGGCTGCCCAGATTTAACCATGCCATTTTAATTTTCCTCACTTTCAAGGAAATGAAGCTTATTATTTCAGTCCTGTAGGTCTCTTATTAAACTAAACCAATAAATCCCTCCCAATGCGGTCCCAGCATTAAGGACAAGGGGAGCTTTAACACGCGCAGTAGTTTGAAGGGAGATCTAAAAATAGAGCCCATTTTGCCAGTTCATTAAGTAGCTCTGGGATCAAGTGACGGTGACATCTCAATTGATTTCAAAGGAAACGGCATTATCAGGGACACTCGGTCCTGGCACTGCACCAGAACGAACAACTGCCCTCGGAATCCTCGCCTGGGCAAAGCTCCAGCGTGACCAGGCTCTTAATTAGGCGAGATGAGGAGCAGGATTATGACAGTCTGCACTGTTTAACCGCAAACAGTTTGGCAATCCCTTGCCGATCTACAAAAACAAGACGGCACACAGAGGTTGATACAATTTAATAAGTAAACTGCTTTTCTGCTGCCCTTGCAGAGCTCCTCAGCTGCTGCCTTTCCATCAGCAAGCCCACCCGACTCCCCCCGGCACAGCCTGGCTGGCTCTGGCAAGGAGTGCTAGCAGCAGGCAGACCAGTTTATCCTGATGGCTTGGGGATGAAGTAGCGAGAACCAGGCTGAGAAGTGTGCAGCATAACAAATTCTGTCCTACCTGCACTGGCAAAGCAAGTCCACCAGCAAGAGTACTGTCCTTCTTCAGAACAGCCACGTGAAAGAGGAATGGCTGTGCACCAGCACAAGCTCTGTGGGAAAATTCCACATCTTCTCTGGTCCCATTCACACTCTGTCCTGGTCTCCAGACATGACAATTTTTCTTCAAGCAGCACTACCCCAAACATTTAACCATGAATTACCTCAATGCCACTGTCTGTGGGGGAGCCATCAGGAGGAACCCAACAGGCCTCCAAGAGGAGCCAGCACAGACTCTTCAGAGCAACGCCCCACACACCCAACACAAACCTTCATCTATTCCCTGCACAAAGTCTTTCTTTCTAGTCCCTTGAGACAAGCTGATGCTTTAAAGCCTCTAATCTTTCAAAAAATTTTCATGGTTTTTTTTTTTTTTTCTATGACCTAGTATAATTCTAGCTGTTTCAGTTATTTGTGCAATTACTTATTGCTTTATGGGGCACAGCATGCTATAAGCCTTAAATGTATCTGCTAGGCAGGGAACTCTACATGCCCCTTTGCCTTGCACAGAAAGTAAAATACCTTCACTTTTAAATTACCTCTTTTTCACTTTAATTCAATCCATCTCACAGACAAATTACAAACTGCAGCACTATAATTTATGAGAATTAACATTGCAAGTGATGCAGAGAACATGGATTTTGTGATCTTGGACAGCACTGAGTTTTCCATGCCTTACTGCTCTGTTTTAGGGCATGTACACAGCATGCACAGATCCTAGAAGGAGACTGATGAGCAGGGATACACTGCATCAGGGGCTGCAGCACCCAGGGGCATTTTTCCAAATTCCAAAGCCCAGGATGATCCCTAAACATGGAGCTCATAAGAAGTTGAAATTAAATCCAGACTTAGCAATTTTTGGTGCAAGCTAGAGGACACCCCTCTTTCAAAGGGCACTTGCATTGCTGCTCCTCTCTTTCATGACACAAAAGCAGAGAACCACTTGGAGACAGGGAGGGAGGAAAAGACAAGGAACATCACCTCCACATCAACACTAAGTCAGTGTCTTGAACTGGCACCTCTATAAAAACCAGTGCCCTTGTTGCACCCCTAATGCAAAGCTGACAGGGCAGACAGCAGTTCTGCACATTCACCAAGGAGGCCATGGGAGGGCTCAAATCTGGGCTGTGTTTGGCAGCACTGGTGAAACAAAGCCTCCACCACCTTCCCCAGAAGCTCACCTGGGAACTACACAAGCTGGTACCGTCAAGTGCAGCCCATATGTCCTCCTGCCCAGCCAACAGGGATGGGAATCCAAGTCCTCCTTTACTTAATTTTAAAGAAAGTGTTGGAAAACTCTTGGCTCATGTGCAGCAAGAGATCAGGAAATCTGATAAATAGTCAAGAACTGGAGCTGCCCAGCTTTCTGAATAGGTGGAAATGCCAAATAAACAAAACAAAAGCTTTTAAAGTGGTGTCTAGTCTGCCACTTTACCAAATGCCTGCACTCAAAAGTGACCCTAAGCCTTCAGTATAATGCAGTAGTTGCTAGACAGGGTATTACTATTCATTTCAAGAGGCATAAAGCCCCAACCATTATTTTTGTGTCTCTTAAAATCTGCAGAGTAAGTCACACACAAACCTGCACAAGAAACAAAACCTGGCATTCACCAGCAAAAATACAGCAGCAATATCTGTCCATGCCCACTCTGTAAACAGACTGGAAATGCACTATGGCAGAGCTGAGCTACTCTCATCTTTGGTAATGTTCTATTTACTTTTTACAAGACTCTCCAAAACCTTCTTGAATGTGTTTGACACCAGGAGCCACCATGTGCTGACCACTGTTCAGGGTCTCAACTGTGCTGGCTCCAGTGACTCACTGGTCAGAGCAGCTAAGCAAAGCACACTCCATTTGCAGATATCCAAAGAGCCACTAAAATTACTAAAAATGTTTAGAAGAGAAAAACTTATAAAAAATATCCTTTTAAATAGGAAGAAATGTAGGAAATGGCTAACACAGCCAAGTTTTCCATGAAACACATATCGCAGACAACACATGCCTTGGAAACAGTAAGATGCTCCCAGCTAAACAGTTCCCAATCCCTTTTGGACCAGATTACTCTTTTTCTGTAGCATATTATGATTTTCACTAGAAACAGCTTTTGAGCTAAAGCAAATCAAATGCACACAAACAGATCCCTGCTGTTCTCTTTTTTATGCTTTATCCTTCCCCCCCCACTCCCCAAACATCAAAAAAAGCAGGACACATGCTTTCCATGCAGTTTAGATACTGCCCACGAGATGTCTCTATGTGCTGCAGAGAGATCCCAGAAGACCAGTCTTAGTAAACAGCAGAGACCTAAGGGATTCCATGAGTGTACGACAAACATGGAACTCAAGCAGTGTGAAAGCTGGTTCAGCTACTCCATTGTTTTGGTTAATATATGCTCAGTTCATGGCTTAGCACAGATCTGGAGCCTTTACACCATAACAAACAATAAACTGCTTATCTTTTTTTTACTTTCCTTTTTTTTTTTTTAATGACAATCTTTTAATTCCCAATGAGGGACAAAATATGCAATAATCACTCCTCAAAATAAACAGCTCTCCTGAGAACAAAACAAGACCTTCTTAATACTGATGTCAAGCAACAGCTGCAGAGAGCATTCCCATGACGCCACTGGTGGGAGCTTTGGATTTCAGCTCCAAACTGGCATTTCATACCATCCTAAGTGTAGAAGAAGATACGGAATATGCAAGAATTAAGTGTCTTTTATACCTGCATGAAGTATCTTTCATACCTACATCTTCAAGGATCTGAAGCCTCATGCGTTATAGATGCTGCACAGCACATCTCAAATGAGTTCTACCTAATCCCAGCCAAGTCTGGACAGTGTACATGGTCAAAAATTCGCAGATGTGGTACTGAGACATTCACACTAACTAAAATTCTATAGCCTGTATCATCCTTCTGCTAATGTATGTGAACCGCATGGCTGTGACAGCATTTCTCTTGTTCCAGTGCCATGAGGGTGTTATTTTTAGCTTGTTAAAGGCAGTTCATCTCCTTCAAAACTGGGCAGTTATCCAAACAGCCAAAGGAGAGACAGGCTGTACTGTATCTGATGCTTTATGGGAAAAGCCCTCATTCACAAAAATAAAAACCATGCTGAACCTGTACCGTAGATAAACTTGCATTTCTATTACTCTGCTGACTCGGCTTTCAAATGTATGACATGGGAAGAGCAAAGACTGTAACTCTGGGAATTGTCTGCACTGTTATTTATGGTCAAGTGAGAAAGGTTATCTTCCACCAGCCAAGCAACAGGAGGTATTTCATGATTTGCATCACATCTACAGAGAGCCCCTCTAGTACTGGGCCCTGGGTGAAAGGATTTTCTCTGGTCGTGCCTTTAAGATGAAGGAAAAGGCCCAGAAGGGCTGGGAGCCAGGCACAGGGAATGATGCGAGCACTCTGAGGAGCTCCCGCTGAAGAACATGAAGAGCGAGCTCATGTTAATGTCTCCTTGACAGGTGAATTTTACAATGTGTGAAAAACAGTAATTCAGTGACACTGCACCCCTGGAGGCCTTTCAGCACTCTTCCTCCTCCCCAGCTCATGTGCCAACACCTTTCCACAGCCCTGACCAGTGTCACACCACCACAACCAGCCCATCACTGAGCAACCCCCCCTCAACAGGTCCAACTGTAATCGCTTGTTTTAATGTGATAGGGCTTCTAGAAACAACACACACTGTGTGAATAAGATTTGGTCTCCAAGCATTTTGTCATTTTCTCTTGCCCAAATTCCTAACTACATTTACTCTGAAAACTTGCTTCTGGAGTCACTACAGGACGCAGTGTGTCTCATCAGCAACAGCATGAGTGAAAGGCACTGCATGGGCACAGACCCATCGATGTGCTGGGCAAGGCTGCACCTCAGAAAGGTACAGCACAGCCAGACTTCCAACAAATTCAGCATTTACAGCTGAGCAGCAGCTCTGAGCCATGCCAAAGTGCAGCTGGCCCGTGCCCTTGCCTGCCCCTTCCGAGGGTGATGTGGCACATGGCAGGATCTGCAAACATTGCCAGCCATCACCACAAAGAGGAAAAGGAGCTGCTGAACCCTTCCCAGTACATAAACAAGCCCCACACCAGGCTCCTCAATTTCTTCCCCTTCCCCCCACCCTAAGTAAAGCCTTTCATTGCTAAGCAAATTTCTGCCAGGAAAATATTTTTCTTGCTTTTCTCCCAGCCATGCAGTGATGTTTGAGGAGTGAGCCATGTTTCTGTAGCCTGTGTTGAGACTGCAGTGCCCTAATGGGAACAAACACTCCAGTACTCCAAGTAACGAGGGCCCCTCTCCACGCCCTGCACACATTTAATTGTTGAGTTATGCTTCCTGTTCCTTCTCAATGCTAATGCTTTCTCTGAAATTCTCTCTCAGTGTTTCCAGAAGAACTTTTGACCCCAAGACTGTTTTTAAAGTTATGGCATTGTTATCCTGTTCTTCACTATGCTTGCATGGCTACAGGTAATTATGCATGGATTCCCTGGTAAGACAGAAAGGCTCATGGCAGAAAACAACTAGTCAGTCCTACAGGACAGGAAAAAAATATAAATGGAGAGGGAGCAGAGTTAAACAAATGCAATTCTTCACGTTCACCAAACAGGTTTATTTATCCTCTTTCAGCTACACGTCTTACATGAAAACCACAAGTGGGTTTTGGCAGGGATCAGGTAACCCAGATCACGCAGGGAACAGGAGACATCCTGTTTCTGTTGCTGGTGGGAGGGTGAGGACCTTGCAGGGTCATGGCCGTCTCCGTGCGCAATGCACCCAGCACTGACGTGGGAGGCACACTTCAGGTCATCTCAAAATGATTAAATATGAGTAGAAAGGCCCTGATACCCCACAGCAGAGGGCCACGCAGCTGGGGGCGCTGCCAGAGGCTGAGCTTGGGCACAGGGAGGCAAATTCCCTCCCCAGTGTCCCCTCAAAAGGAAAAGATAAGAGTGACCTCTTTTTCTGTTTTGTACAGTCCTATTCTGCAGGGAACAGACTCAGCTCAGGATCCTGCCTCCAGCAACAGGAATGGCAGATGCCCAGGGGAGAACACAAGATTTAAGTACAGAGGAGCAGTCCCTAGCCTTCCATTCCTGCCTCCAGCAATTACAGATCCAAACCTTCTGAGGCAGGCACCCTTTTGCTGTATTTACTAACCTGTGGAAATTTCAAGCCATTAATACGAAGCTGGTTACTGAAGCTGAACATTTAAAAAACACTCAGACCATCAGATATTGAACACAAAGGCAAGTAGCTTTTGAAGCAACTAAGAATGGCACATGCTTCTGTCTAGGGACCAAAAGTCCCCCAAATTCATTGGACACTTTGCAAATTCTTAGAAGATGAGCTTTCACTCAGTTCACTTCCCAGGTTGTTCCACCAGCCAGAAATGCAGTGACAGACTCAGTTTCAAGTAAAAGTGAATTAGAATTAAAAACAAATCATGCAAGGCAAATACTATAATAGTATCCTACTTCACACTTGGACATAAATAGTGGCATTTTAGAATAGAAGTGTAAACTGCACATGGCAAAGAATGGATTGTAGTGGAGGAGTTTAAAATCCCCAAAATGTCTCAGGACCATTTAGGATAACACAACTCTCTGACAGTGTTTTGTATCTGAAGTTTAGGAAAATTTTGGACAAACTACTCCTGAAATAAATTTACTTTCAGGACATTAATGTAATCCTTTTTCTGCCTCGCAGCACACGTCTTAGTTAAGTCAAAACTTTAAGGCATGTTTCATGTTAAACAGGGCTTTACATAAGGAGACTGTAAAAGCAGAACTCCATGTAAATTGTATTATGTGATTTTTATTAATGAAAGTTCACAAGTGGACTTTCAAGTAAGACTTAAAGCGATACTTCTCTTAAATTACAGTTTTCAAGTAGAAAAGAGTCACTAAAATCTTCAGCTGTGTCCTGCAGAAGCTGACTAGCTCAGTCACTCAGAAGCTGACTATTTCCCTGCCTAAAATGCTGAAGAGTGGAACTTAAAAGAGTTGAAAAAAACAAATGCTCACAGGGAAATTTTTTAACCACCAGCATCTAGAAAAGATAATTTTCATTTTTACTACTTTTTTCAGATTTTTTGTAAAATAAGCCAGGTCAGAAGGGACCTTGGAGGGGTGTCCCATTTCAAAACAGTGACAACTTACATCAGTTTCCTCAAGAGCCTTATCAGGCTGAGTTCTAAGTAGCTACAAGCATGAGAATTTGCATACCTACTTTCATTCCAAGTGATTGTTTTTTCTGCCTGGTTCAGCCTTTAGGCAATCAGGTGCTAAAGCAGCAAGTCCACCAAGTCTAATAATTATGACTGTGAATACTCAACAGTGAATTATATTCACAGAGAGAAGTTAATGACAGAATACCTTTGACAAACTAGAAGCTCCTGCAAGTTTTTAGTATCTTCTAGACTTGTTTAAGAATTAGACAGACATTGTTCTGGGTCAGAAAAGGGACAATGAAGCCTCAGCTGACAATAAAACACTCTGAATTACTCATTATGACATAACCATCCAGCACCTGACAGTGTTCCTTTAAGTCCCTCCAAAGCCCCGCAGAGTAAACAAGAAAATCCATTAACCTCTTGTCAGAGGTGAGAAAGGTAACTCCTGGACAAGGCTGAGTTGAGAGTCAGCTTCAAATCTAAGATGTCTGACTCTTAGACTGAGATCACAGTCTCATTACCAGACTCATACCTGGTCCAGGCCTTGAGTACCACCCATCCTGAAAGTCTAATATAATTACATTTGTGCTGATTAAAAATAGTCCAGCTTAGTTCCTGCTTTAATCCTCAGTCACACTGTCATCCCTTATCTACAGTACAGATATAATGGAATATATGTGAGAGAAAGAGAAGACACATGAATATCATCAAAAGCGTGAGAGCAGCAAAGAACAGTGATTTCCAAAGCAATTTTGCAATAATCTATTGGACTATACATTTATATACATTTAAAAATATAACCTTGTGATGCTTTGATTTCATACTGGCCTTGAAATCAGCTTCCAAGCTTTGGTGTGAAAAATCCCCCTCAGTCTTGCCAGGTGGAAAAAAGCCGTATGAATTTTATCTTTCCCATACATTTACCTTCCTCTGTCCTGCCTGGTGGTGGTATGCAGTGTTTGCACAGCCCAGCTCAGCTCAGGCTGCCCGGACCTGAGGGGGATGGATGAGCATGAAGGTAAAGCTGAGAGGTTTACACAATACAGACTGGCCACCCCGGGCTGCAGAGCATCCTGTCTGCACTCCAAGGCTGACACAGCAATTGCAAGGGGAACACGAACAAATTCTGTGCTTTGGATCAGAAAAGCTATGATTTCATCTGCAGATCAAGCAAAAACAGAAGAGGTCCTGAAAGTCACCAATAACTTATTATATTTCTTTAAATTACATCCTTTCAACAAAAGAAATTAATATAAGAAGAAAAGACACTTAAAAAAAATCCTGCTGCTACTCTTCTAAAGTGTTTATTGTAGCAGATTTCTGTGACTTCCCCTCAGCCTTCCAGTGGTGTATTCTGAAAGCAAAGAGCTATTGCCATCAGGGGCGAGAGTGCCTGACAAGCAGGCAAATCCAGCCAGCTCTGAGTTAGTGGCCACCATCACTGCCAGCTGCAGTGGCACGGGCATGGACATCAGCTCAAGTCCAAGCTGAAGGGTTCTGGGAGGCTCATTCAGCTGTGTCCTCGTGGTCACGTGCACCCCAACCATCTTGAGCTTCCCTGAGCACTCTATTAATCTGGAAAGGAAACACTTGATAAAAAAGCCATCACTGGCAACCAGGCAGAGCCTTGTTGGAATAGACATGGGCAAACCAAGTGACAAATAACTCTTAGTGTCTAATAGAAGAGTCCCTGGAATGCCAGGGAGTTTAATCCCAAAGCCACACATAATTAAATTTTGTCAAAATTGATTTTTATATTTAAGTGCTGCAGAGCCATAGCCTTATTAGAAATTACCAGAACAGGAAGCATGATATGCAGAAGAATTCAAATTATTTTGATAGTAAAAAGAATGCTTAGATGCCCACTCAAGTTCACACACAAACACTACAGCAACAGCAGCATGCTAAGCATCCTGCATTTATTTTTTTTTTCCTTTGTCCCCTGAAAAAGGCACTCTGGCACATAAAAAAGAAGATAGTGAAGAAAAAACAAAATTTGCCAGAGTACTGAGATGTGTGAGAGTGAGGACTGTCAATAAACACTGACCCAAGTAAGTCAGAGATGACAGGCATTTAGGAAGTGAACACTAGCATCATGAGACTCATCCTGGGGAGCAGCCTTTTTGCTCAGGTGTAAGAGTAAGAACATAAAATCAAAACAATCACCAAACCAGTATCATATCTGAGCCATCCAAAGGTTGAACTGATTTATTTTAACTGTAACAGAAAAGAGTGGGAAGGGAAGACAAGAACAGAACATAAGAAAGAAATAAAAGCTTCCAATGAATCCACCTGCCTTTCCTTGCTGGAAAACCAGTCCATGAGCATTTCAGATTAGAAACATCACTTTATTTTTTGTCTGTACCATACAAGAGAGGCCCAGAAGACCTATGAAGTTTCACAGAGCTGCTGCATTACAAATAAATAACAATAACCCACTTAATCTCTTCTTAATGCAGCCCTGAAGGGAATGCAAGTAAGATTATCAACCGGCAGCATTTATTCAGCAGAACTTCAACTATGGTTCACAGCCAAAAATTCCTATCCCTCCTCCAAAGTGTCTGTTGGCTTCAATAGAGCAAATACAAACTTCAACACTTGGATCATAAACTGTTAAAGAAGTTTTGTTACAAAAGGAGGGGAAAGAAGAGCATGTAACTGCGTAAGCACGGCAAGAGACTTTGCATCAGATCCAACAAAAGCAGTGGAAGTGGGTGGAAAACAATCGAAGAGCAAAACAAAACCACGATTGCAACATAGGCTGGAGACCTCGAGAGCTCCTGCTCCCTGTGCTGCTGCCTTGCTGCAGCTCAGAAATGGCAGGGACTGTGGTAAATGCCATCCCCTTTCCAGATTCTCCCCCACATCCAGTGCAGAGAAGGGCTGGGTGGGATGGGATTGCCTGGTCCTGAGGAACTGCTCCATGCCAGGCTCTAGAAGAATGTGATAGCTGCAAATGGGCTTTGAGAAAGAGAGTAAAAATGTCACACCAAAACCACACTTACAGAAACCAGTTTTTCAGGAGACACATTCACTCCTTTCACATCTTCTTCTTCTTCCGGCTCTTCATTTTCCTTATTGTCAGTGCAAGAGACAGAGTCTTGGACTGAGCAAGTGCTAAGCAAGTCTGGCAAACTGGTAGATGGATACCTCAGAAGATCTCCTTCAGAAGATTCCTACCCGAGAGACAACACAATATATTACATCATGTGCAGAAAAACACCAGTGTCACAGTAAAACTGCTCCATCTCACACCTGCCCAGTGTGAGCTCCCTGGTAATCCTCCCCATGTTACACACTTCCATGTGCTCAAACCTGTAATGGTCTGGTGACCATTACAATAAAAAGCAAGCTTGGTCTTAAAGTGTATATAGTACACATAGGCCAATACATGTTTAAACCACTTAGATTTCATAAAGAAGAATTTTAAATAAATGCTTCTTCAGCAGCCTGCTCCTCCCCACTTTGGGTTTTCAGTAAATGTCACTGAGAGTGAACTGAGAGTTTACAGACCTCATTATTCATTCCACTGCATCCCAAATCACACCCTGTGCTCCTGTTCCCTTCACATGTTTATCTACCTACACACAAAAGAATACACTGACAACCCTGCTTGGGACAATACAATGAAAACTGACCCACCAATCCTCTACCAACTCAGTCCTGATGCTCAAGCTCAAGCTTCCAGTCCTTGCTACATTTTCTGGAAGGCAAACATGTGCCTCAGCCAAAAGTAGTGGCTAGACAGATTCACCACCTTCAGAACAACTTCATTTTTACTGACCATGCACCAGGCCAAAAGGCAAAACTGCATTCCTGTACTAACAAATAATGCCCAGAGGGAGCTGCTGAGGAACACTTCACCTATCTACACCTTTTAAGGGGCTGCCAGAAATATGGCACAGGCTGTACTCCCTCCTGCTTGCCTTTCCAAGGGATATGAAAACTGAGTGCACAGGGCACAGGACAAACAGATTCACAGCCTGATCAGGAAAGTGAAGTTTTATGCCCAAAGCCAATGCATGATGATTATTTTGATGAGGTCACCATAGGAACAAGCACTTAATTTTAAGGAGAAATAAATGTCTACTACCTTGTGCTTTGGCAGAGTCCAACTGACTAAAGGAAACACAAAATGTACCTACTTCAGGTGAAAACGTGGTGTTTCCAGAATAAACACTTGTGGGGTTAATGCCAGATTCTGACCCTGAAGGTCTTCAATGTCTAACAGAAATGTTAGAGAAATCACAGATGCTTCACTTTGAATATGGTGGAATACAGCCTCTCCTTGAAAAACATGTGCATGCAGCATCCAGGGAAGCCTCAAGAGCATCCAGACATTAAAGCCATGGAAACCATGGCTGGGAAAATCTGAGGGTAAAGCCAAGAAAAAATTTTAAAATACTGACATAGCAGTTTGCTGACACCCTGGAAATGCAGGGTATATGAGGGCACTGTTTGGGCTGAGATGATCCTGTCACCACCTCAAAGGCCCTGGTGACCTCCACCCTGCAGGCAGGTCCTAATTTGAGACCCCTGGCTGCTTTTGGGAGTCGACTGACTACCCACTAAACACCTGCAGCAACTCAGATCTGGGGGCAGCAGGATATGATCCAGGGAGAAGAGAAAATAGAGGTGAGCAGGATTTTCTTAAACAAAGAAGAAAAATATTATGTAATATCCCCTCTGCCTCTTCTGTGATAAAGGCAGAACGAAGAGTCCAACTGATAAATGAGTTCCACTCTCATTTCCCTGAACTTTCACATTCCTTTATCTGTAAGAGCTCCACTCCATGCTATTAACAAGGACAAAATAAGGAACTCAAGCCAAGAGATCATCATCAAGAAATCTCAGGCACACAGAACAAAGATGAGAGGTACACAGGCTGTGAAGGCAGGAAGCAGAAGAGGCTCAGAACAGCCTGCTTTACTTAGCATATAATTTTAAGAAAATGGCTTTTGCCAAAACTTAGGTAATGTCTGCATGAATAAATACTCATCTGCACACTGAGTGACAGTGACAGTACAAGCAAATCATTAATTTGGTCTATACTGTGCTGATTTGCCATAGATTTATGGCAGCTATTGATATATTTCCCCTTACTGCGCATTAAATTTAGAGCAGCAAACATGCACACGTGATTCCCTGTGGAAAATATGCCCTTTTCACACAGCACTTGCACAAACATTTGTGGATGTACATTTGTGAGACCACCCAGGAGATGGCTGTACCTTGCTAGAGACCACCAGCTGCACCAGGCCAGCGGCCGAGCGGAGGAGGGCCACGGCATCCTGGTGGGAGAGCCCCACCAGCGACTGCCCGTTGATCATGAGGAGCTCGTCGCCGGCCATCAGCCTGCCATCCCTGCAGAAACAGAGTGGGAACAGGGAGCTGCAGGGTGGTTCCATCACAGTGCTGGGCTCCAGTGGAACATGGTGGGATGTGGCGGCATGGAAAATACATGATCTCACTTAGCTACGCTTGCACTGATCAGTGCAGTATTACTTTCTAGAAAAAGGGGCTCGGAAAGGTGTCCACAGGAAAGCATTGTTATAACCAGGGCATTTCACCCTCTGCAGGGCTGAGAGCCCACAAGTCTTCTCTGTGACCCACTGGATTAGGTCAGTAAACAGCAAAAAAAGCCCCATCTTCACTTCAGGGCTGTCAGTGAGCACCCAGGGGTTGTGCAGCTGATCCCATGGGAAAGGCAGATCTTTTAAAAAGGGACCTGGGGGAAAAACACTACAAGCCATCAGGCTCCTTGGTTTTCCCTCCACCACCAGTGTTTGATCTGTCTACAGTTTGGACAAAACCTTCTAGAAGAAGCTCCAGTGATCAAACAGAAAAATTAATCTTTAGTCTGACAATGCCATATTCTCACCCTCACACCACGGGAGGGAAAAACTCCTAAACTCTTCTTATGAACCCAGATAACAGCGATGGCCACGGATATTCCATCACACCCGCCACCATGAAGGCACCACTGTCGCCTCACCTGTGAGCAGAGCCGCCTTCCTCCACATGGGTGACGATGATGCTGTGAGGGGACCGCTTCGACCCTCTGCCTCCTGTTATCTGGATTCCCAGCCCGTCCGTCCCCTTCAGGATGTGCATCTTCCATATGCGGCAACCTTCTCGCTGAGAGAAAACGTGCAGAAAGTCCTTCAATTTGGATTTGGAACACCAAGAGAGGGCCGGGAGGGTATGGGAAGGAGCTATTTAGCACCTTGCTGCCCATCACCACACACCTGTATAGCCCAAGCTATACTGGTGTTTCTGCTGAGCTTTGCTATGTTAGCTGTGGTCCAAGCGAAGGAGGAAGAAAGAAGGCAGCACAGAGCAGGGTCAGCACGAAGTAGTTTCCTTGCAGGGGTGTTTGCAGCTTTTCTGAGCCACCCAGAGGCGCTGCTCTCAATGCCCTGATGCTTTCCAGAGCAAAGTGGCCTCAAATCCCTTCGCCAAAACTCCAGGATGAGCCGTGCAGGGCTGCAGAGGAGCAAGACGTGGTTCAAGGGGGACCTTGAACATCAGGTGGTGCAGCTGCTGTTGCAGCAGGGACCAGATTCTCATCACACAGCAGTGCTTCCCCCTCCAGAGGAGCTTGCAGGATTTGAGACATAGGAAAAAAACAACCAACTTCAAATTATCAGCTGCCAATCAAGTATTTCTTACTGGGCAGCTGTTGCACAGATTGTAAATAATAAATTTACCCACTGTGGAGAATAATTTTCTGTATAAGTACAGTAATAAGCAATGTTCAAGACACCTTTATTGGTTTTGTTTATTTTTAATTGCTATCAAGATTTAACCAAAAAGCAGTTAACAAACTCCAGAGCAAAATGAAATGCAAAACAGAAACTAGCTCCCACGAGTCCTACTGGCAGGACTGGGCACAAGGAAACACAAGTGTGACAGTATCAGCAGAGCAAAAAAGGGAAGAGAAAAACAAGCAAGCAAGACAAGTAAGGCAGTTGTCAGGACGCTGTCACAGAGAGCAAATACCAGGACTACAGAAATATGAAAAACCCTTGGAAGTTTTCAAGCTTGCAAGACAGCAAAATGCACAATTCAGAGGCAATTTTTAAGCCATGTGTTGTAGTCACCAGGCACCAAGTCAGCTATTTCTGACTGGGTGTGTTATGCACACAAGTAACATTCTCACAGTACCCAAACGCCCAAGTAGCAAAGATGATTAAAATTTCATAGCAAACTGTGAAGAGCATGCACAAATTGCTGCTTCTTTCTGAGAAGGAGAACTGCTAAATTTATCAGTAAACCCAAGGGTTGTGGCAGCAACCTGCAGATTTTAGGCCACTGTTGTTTATCAGTGTTTTAAGTGAAGAAAATGTGGGGTTTTTTCCCCACTTGATCCCCGTAACTTTTAAAATCCAGCTTTCTCAGACAGAGGAACGAAGAGGTCAGTATCTACAATGATATTTTAAGAATTAGGTGAAAAATAACAAGAATAATTAATAAGCATCAATACTAATGTTACTAATGTTAACATGAATATTAGTAATAAGTACAACTATAATATTAATGAATCCCAGCCCTTAGACCACAGGTAGGAGAAACAGAAAATCCAAACCAGGTTTCATAAGAGGTGACCTAAAAGTTTGAGCCTGAAAACATACACCTGTGGATAATTTGTTAACTTGAAAGCCTTGCAGATAGGCAATATCCCAGCAGGTTTAACTGGGATCTTCAGTGCCTTCATAAAAGCCCAGTCTCCTGCTGAATAACAGGACATGTCAGGACAGAGGATGCTTTAAAATAAATTAGAGTGACACATGAGACACTGTGTTAAATGCAGGGGCAAGAGTCAACTATATTTATCTAGTTAAAAAACAGAACTGAACTACAGCATGAAAATGCTCCAGAGAAGTTTTATTGCTATGAAGTACCTTGCACACATAATGAAGACAGTACAACAGAGAAATACAATCTTTCTGCCTCCCCCAACCAAGCCCAGGCTGAAAGGATGACTATCCATTCTCCTCATAAGACGCCACTTTGAATATCCCGTTGTTAAACCAAGTTTGGAAGCAGACTTTCCAATAAAGTTTAACAATGTAGTCATAAAATTGCCATCAATGACTCGCAAAAGCTTTTTGGAACATAAGTAACACCAAGGCCCACGATGTGCCTGGGTTGCACTCCTTAGCACATTTTATTACACAATCTTCACTATCACACATCTTATGGAAAAATTTCCAAATTTATTCTTAACTGACCAACTCTCAAATATTCATTTACAGAGCACTTAATAAGAGCAAATGGCAAGATTCTGCTGCTCTTGAATGCAAGCACCGATCTCATTCCCTTTGAATGCTCACTAAAATTGAAAGCCCTTGCAAAGCAATCAAAAGCACTTGTGAAGTAAAGCACTA
Organism: Parus major; assembly: GCF_001522545.3. Taxonomy (NCBI): domain Eukaryota; kingdom Metazoa; phylum Chordata; class Aves; order Passeriformes; family Paridae; genus Parus; species Parus major. The sequence continues at coordinate 9,376,322 of NC_031799.1, forward strand.
CTCAGTCGAAACATGGGCAGAAAAACACATCCACAACAGAGACAACAAAACCATCTGGCACATGCCCAAACATACGTTTCTTTCACTCATTTTCAAATGCCACAGTCACCAACTCCTGTGGAAGAAAAGGTTGTCCCTTCAGCCCTTGGTCAGTTGCAGGCATTTCACTGGGAATAAACAACTCAGGTCATCAGATGGAAATCAGAACCCCTCACTGTTCTTTCCCATTTCTTCATAAAACATTCATAGCTCTTCACTTAACCACGTGCTGAAAGCAAGCACCCCCCACCAACACACACTACCTCTGAGGGATGTCTCTCCCAGATTTTGAAAACTATGTATTAAAGAGCAGACTGCCAGCCTCTCCATGAGGCCTCTGGAGAAAGGAGATGTCCAGCAAAACCCCCCTTCCCTCCCCATGAAGCTGCTGTGTCTTTTGTACAGAGCAGCACAGGACAGGATACTTCACAGCTGGCTAAAAATGGTACTGCTTTGAACGTGCATCTTATGTGAGTCCATCACAGGAAAGCCTTAGTAGCAAAGCCCTGTGCCAATTCCAAGGATTTGTAAATGCATTTAAATTTTACTTAAAGCTGGTTTTGTTGAGTTATTGGGGACTCCTGGGTTCAACTACACAAAGCTTAAATGCTTTAAAAAATAAGAAAAAGAAAAAAAAAAGTAGTAATGAATGTGTTTATTTTTGAAAATTTTTGAAGCATCCAATTTTCAAGCTTTCCTTCATGAATAAAGACTACAAACTCACTTACTCTTTAATGAAAGCTAGGACTCTGGTGCATCCGCTCCACTCCAGAGACTTGCAATACCCAAAGGAAACTCCAAGTGTAGTTAGATTTGGCATTCTGCAGATATGATGTCACTGCCCTTAGAGCCTGCTTAATCCCTGCCCAGAAGATGAGTTTAAATGCTGACCGTTCTTCTGTTGATCAGCTGCACGATTCCAGTTGCTGCTCAGCTGCTGTTAGTTGCACATTTCTGTTAACATCTGAATTTTCCCATCCTCTGAGAATTATTCACACAGCTTCACTTATAAATAACACAGAATAACCTCCTCCCAGCTTTGTTCACCAGTGACACAAGAAATCTGTACATGTGCACTCACTGCTCTCAGTGCAAAATCACTTCAAGAACAAAGCACAGATGTGCTGATGCCAGCTCAGTCTCGAGCTCCAGAAATCCTCATCAAGGACAGAGAGCGAGGCACTCCCAGCTCCTACTGCAGCCAGGGACCAGGTGATATCCAGCCTTGGTTACTCCTTAGGAGACTAAACCATATCTCTTAGCCAAAGGCCAGACACAAGCACCACGTGCAGCACTTTAGAACCAGCTCATGATGTAACATAAGATGAATATTTGTATATGACAATCCAAAAAATACCATGCAATTCACCTGAGATTAGGCCAAGATGGACACTCAGAAAGACATGCATGCTTTAAGAGTTTCAAAGCAATAAGAAGCAAAAATTCACTGTTAGGGACTTGACCAAACCTTAACTCTGCCCAGATCCACCCCACAGACTTTGCTTGTAATCCCAGGCAGCAGCAGCCCTGCCTACATGCATTCCTCCCAACAAAGGATTTCATGAACATAGTGAGCCAACATTTGTCAAAGTCAGTCTTGGAGGAGGAGAAGGGATTGGGTCATCTCTTGAATTCCCTTCCCTTGCATTTTCTGACTTCCCTCACACAGCAAACAGAAACACAAATGGTCAAGTCAGGCTGCAGCTGGACTAATGGCTAATTTCTGTTCTCCACAGTTACATCACTCTTGGTGACTCAACTTTCCTCCCAACTTGGCTCTTTCAAGCAGGCAGCCCTTTGGACCAGATTTTTCCACTTGAATCTGATCAACTTCAAAGTGCCTAGGTTACAAATAATTAAAATGTTTTAAAAGACAGTGTGAATATTCTACTTGGATTAATTGCAGAGTGGGAGGCCCGCAGGGGAAGGGTCATCTTATGTAACAGACCACAAGTGAGAATAGAGAATACAACTGTCAGCTTCCAGTGGGTCCCCACAGGCCATTTTTTCTCCACCGTGAAGCCATTGTACATCAGGCAGCCTCTGCTGAGAGCAAGCCTACATCTGGAATAAACTAAGAGTGCTGCAGATCAGAAAGGGAGCGCACTGCCAGCGCGACGTGGGGAAGCTCGCCGTCCGCCTGCTCGAGTGTACACCATCAAACGCTCCATTTCATAAGCACATCATTAATAAAACAAAAAGGAACGTTTCTCCTCCGAGTGCTGAGGAAAATAAATAAATAAATAGAGCAAAAGACATTGGAGCCATTCTTTCCCCCACTTCCCGTTCACTTGCTAATTGCAGGGGATTTTAAAGGGGTTTGACTTATTTTGACTGTGCCACGTTCAAGAAGCTGCAAATCTGTATATACAGAAGAAAAAAAATTGCTTTGAAATCTTTAATAAAAGACAAGCTTGGCAGGAGCAAGGTGTAAACAAATGGAAACAGAAACACTGTAAGTAGTTACAACACCAGACAGTAAAATGGAAAATGTAAAATAGTTGTCTACGAAAAAGCACTTTCTGTCACAGCAGCAATTCAGACAAAGATGATGTAAATTTGTAACAATTTTAAAACAAAAACAGAGATAAGCCCTGATAAGAATATCAATAACCATGCAAAGTCTGTATGCACGCACTGACTGACTGACATGGACTCAAATGTAGCCCACAGGACGTCTCCCTCCCTCCCTCCACAATACAACATGGGTTTTTACTGTCTGTCTGCAGGGACCAGTTGACACTCACAAACTTCACAGGGTTTCCCATTAGGTGCAGCAGAAGCAAGCAGGAGATCTTCCTCACCAGCCATGAAGCTGCTCTGGAAATGTGACACTTAAGAGAAAGTTCTAAGTTCCATGCATTATAAAAATTTACTTCAATAAAGTTCACAGCAGCTGGCAACCAGCATGCTGATCACACAGAGCTGAAAACCAGCACAAAATGCCCCGAACTGAAACACGTGACATTCAGACCTGCAGTGCAACAACCTCCTCTACATGAACAGGGAGAACATTGGCATGGCCACACCAGCATATACCCCTGCCCAGCATCCTTCACTGATGTGTGATAAGTTAAAAGCACTACTCAGCTCCCTGCTCCACCTTGGATTACATCCTGTCTCCTCCCACTATTCCCCATTCCCCAGCAGGCAGGTGGGACAGACAGATTGGTAGCTGGGGAATTAACTTGCACCATCACATACCAGGTGAGCAGCTTGAACACATTAGTCTTAAGATACAGTCAAAAGCAATCACTCTTCACAGATATTAATGTGAATGACTCAGTACCAGAAAATCATGCCAAAATCTGATTTTTGCAGATTCATAACAAAGCAATTATTTCATTAGTGGGTAATGAGTGTATTTTTAATCCAATCTGAGCCAGGTTATTTTTAAGGCTGCTCTGAAAGCAGGACTCCTGCTTTCTTCTACTACCCTGGGTTTTGTTTTCATTGTTACACAAGCAAGCTAAACAACTCCAAGATAAATCAAAAGCAGGGGAGGAAAACAATCTTAAATTTCTTTACCAGTAAGTTATTCCAAGAACGGGAGTTACTCGTCCATCTTTTCTGCCTATGAAAATTTCTTAATGCTGAACCACTGAAGCCTTTGGCTTCTACCTCTGGAAGATGTAAGCCACACAGTGTGTCTCCTACACTACTTAGAAGAGGGGGATAAATCCCCAAACCCAACAGGAATCACACAGCATTGATGATATAAATTCTCTGTGTCCTCAAAGTAGGAGTCAGGAGCACAGACACAACTGTGATTGCGTTCAACTGCCGGTTCCTGATCTCACAAGTCCCCTTGTTTGGACAAACAGCCGCCAGACACTTGGCATCTTTTCACTAAAATTTGAGTACTTTCCCCATGAAAAGAGAAGTATCCTTGGGGATGAAGCCTGGGGAACAGTAAAAAGCAAAAACATACCCTCCCCCAAACACAAACACATAATTAAAATACACAAAACAGACAGCACAGCAGAGCGGATGAAAATTCCACGACTTTAAGCAAGACTGTTACCCAGGGATCCATCTCCTGAGATAGACGGCTTGTTGACATCATTTCCTCAGCAAGGGCTTTAAACATTTCATCAGCCATTGCAAGCACCTGAACTATACCATCACCCCTTACAAAAATCTGCTGGAATCATTTGTCATCCTGAACCATCACCATCTGGATTGCACCTCTCTGAACTGTTCCACTCTTGCCATCAGCTGAATCATTATAGTGAGATCAGACAAAGGATCTTCTCCTCTGTCTCTGAGCCTGGGGGGTTTCTGCCAGGCAATTGCCCTTGAGGAGCTCAGGCTTTTAAGGGCTACAAGTCTTTGCACTGCACTGAGTACCTCACTCAGTCTCATGCCCTGGGTGGGCTTTTGGGAATGGCTAGTTGGTTAGTCTGAAATTTCTCAGAAAAGACCCTTGCAGCCTGCAGCAGATTAAAGCCCAGCCTAGAGTAGGTAACCACATACTGATGTCAGCTAAAGAGGAGTGTCTCACAGGGACTGGTATCACATCTGTCCCCAGCAAGAATCTTTTGGGTTTGCTCAGTACTTTCAGCACCCTGCCTCAAAAATTAAGCATATGTAGCTTTTTAATTCCAACAAATGCCTGAAACATTACAGCATCTAAGCAGAAAACACACTCTATTTTTAGGCATGTCCACTAGGTTTCAACTATTTGCACTTAATGATTAAAACACAAAATGGTGTGAACTTGAATTTCAGCTAAAGCTAGTCATTTGCATTTCAGTTGTGGGTTTGCTATATCTTTAATATGGCACACAAAATATTAAGGAAAAAAGTCTCAAACACCCACTTTCTGTGTGGGTGGGAAATGTTTTCATATGGGTGCTTTCACCTCTAGTTTATGATAGCTGGGTATGGCTGAGACCTCCTGCAACAGAACCTTAAATATTCATTCCTGTGCTGCCTTTGGGGACAGCTCATTTCCAAGAGTGACACTTCGTTTCAAGGTGACACATTAAAACCAACACATGGTAACTTATCCATTACCTGCCTATCTCTACATCCAAGCACCCTTAGAAAATTCAGTACAAAAACAAGATATAAGGACATGTTGCTACCCAAAATTAAAGTCTACAGCACCGCAGCTGCAGCTATCACTTAAATCACAGCAAAGGCAGGCAAATCTTAAGTCAGTTGAAAAAAATTGGCAGCAAGTGACTTAACCCCAGAAAACTGTGACGACTGTTGTTTTATGGCAAGGTGGAACATAACTGGCAGCAAAAAATATTAACTGTAATTTCACTGCTAGTTACATCAAAGCACTTCCTAAAACCCCAAGCAAAAACAAGGCCAAGTTTTGTCAGTGCTGTACAGCTACAATTAAAAGACAGTCCTTGTCCCTAAGAGAGTTTACAACCCAAAACAGGCAACAAAGAGGGAAGACATGCTTATCACAGTGCACATTAAAACTTCAAGACAGTAGATAGCCCCAGGATCCATGTTAATGAAAGTTGGAAGAAAACACAACAGATAAAAAGACATTAACAACTGAATCAGATTCAGAGGAAGGCCTTTACATGACTAAAAGTATCTACATTAGCACCTAAAAACAGTGTTATTTATGTCTAAACCATGCATCGTAAGAATCCCATAAAAGCCTTGATGAAACAGTAATTACTGCTTAGGTTGCCAAAAAAATTTGATGTAAAGCAGCTTAGCTTCAGTAGCTTCACTGGACTACCTTGCTCACAGCAAGTTTCACATTTTGGTACAGCAAAAGGGTGAGAATTTTTTTTCTTTCCCATCAAGTTTAACGAAATAGTAAAATGCTTAAAGCCATTACATTATCTCAAGCCTCATGTTTTGATTCCTGTAATGTGCTATTAGCCTTCCTCTTCTGCTTGGCAAGATAAGGAACATTTTCAACTAACCAAAAGTCAAGGTAATGCTGGCATTTACCAACACTAATTGGCAAGTACTGCTGTAGAAAAGGCTGTCAGCCTTCCCTAAATGCAAAGTAAAATGCAATTCAAAAGCATTCATCCCCACCCGAGATGAGCCGTGTCAGTAAGAAAGCAGTAATGGGCCCCAAGAATGTGAAGAGCTGCTGATAAAATGTACCATGCTGTATAAAAGCAAGTCCTGGCTGGTTCTCTATGTACAGACATGTCTGTGTGCACTTGTGCACAGACTCACATGTCTGGAGAGGGTTGTGGTCCGTGCAAGCTGGGCTCAGCTGGGCTGTAAGAACAAAGCTGGCTAGGCAGACATCCTGCTCTGGGGGTTGAGACCAGAGCAATGGGGTTAACAGCATAAAGCCAAGATCCTGAAGCACAGCTATAGCCCAGACCTGCCCAAAAAACTCTAGCAGGCAAGGCATTAACATTTCCTTGCCTTCCTCTTTCTCTCCTTTTGTTAATAGATGGTACACTGACTTCAGAAAAGCATCACACACAGTTTGCAGAACCACCAGATGCTGATCTGTTTCCATCTTGGAAAGGCATCCCACCACAATCCCACAGTACCACCATCACCCAGGACACCCTGAACTCCTTCCATGTCATGCATGTATCTTTGCCACTGGAGAAATACTGAAATGCACAGCTTTAGGTCCTGTCACCTGCTTCCCTTAACTATTAAAGCATTTTCACTGCCCAATGTCCTTTACACAGTTTCCACCACTCACTGATAAATTTGGATCTGGATTTCAAGACCTTAATATTTTGGATGCTTATAAGGAAGTAAGAGAATTCAAGGGCATTTTGGGGATGTCTTGTTTTTGCTTTTTTTACAGCTGGGTTTTTAAGGGCTTTCAGAGCATCCTACTGGGGCTGGAGGAAGTCCTGGTGGCTGGTCTGTTCTGGTACAACTCATCTTTGTCCAAGCTTCCTCTGGCTTCATCAATGAAAGCCAAACCTGAAAGCCAAACTTCTCATCATGCCAGCCAAACCTAGATCAGTTTGAGTCCCCTTTGACAACCGCACTCCAGCCACTCATACTCCTCATCTGGTCTTTGCAAACCTCAGTCCTACTGCTGATCCCTGCTCATGTCAGCTGTATTTGGCCATCTCCAGGCACTCCTTAGGGGCTGAACAACTATAGAAGCAGTCCACAGATCTTCCAAAAAAACAACAGGACAGAGAAAACCGAATACAAAACTGAGAGATTCTGTCCTACCACAGTGAAACCACAGGACTGGTATATTGTGAGGAAAGCTCAGTTTCCTTTTATCATTTTTAGTGGACTCCAGCAGCCCATTCCCATATTCCTCTTGCATTTGTGCCTGTGTAATTACCCTGCAAAACTACACCCTGTCTCAGGCCACTGAATAAAAGAAGTAAACTTTGATATCTGTGTTTAAGCTCCCCAATCTTCACAGGATGTGATGGGTCATTACTCCAGCTCAGAGACTGCCTAATTTTAAATCACTGCCCTTGATTCCCACTGCTGCCAGCCAGGAAAGGTCAGGTCTGCTTTCCAGATCTTAGAGATCTTCCTGTCAGGCAGATACACAATTTTGCCACTTTGAATCCCCACATTTCTGAAAGTCATTTAGGTTCATCCTAAAAATATTGCAGCATAACTTAACCACCTGTAAACATTAAATGCTGCCTGCTAATTGACAGGTACAATATTTACTGAGGGTTACATACCAGCAGACAGCCTAGCAGATTTGTTTATACACAGCGATAGCAATGCCAAGTGCAAGGAGAGACAGATCAAGATCTGAGAGATGAAAGCAAGCCTGAAGAAGGGGACTGGCACACGCACACAAACCAGTAACACAGGAATCTCCTGGCAGGTTCACTCGACAAACAGTATTCATCTCGCCTGTCGTTTCACGATCCAGCATTGCTGTTATGAGCAGCATGCACAGAGAAAATGGGAAAGAAAATGGCAGAACAACCCCATGCTTGTGGGAGAAGCACCCTGAAAGCAAAAGGCACTAAATGGCATGTAGATACCTCAAAAGCTCTCCCAGCACAGCATCCCTTAGGCAATGGCCATGAGCTGGCCAGTGGGATCAAAACAGCAGTGGCTGAACACATGCAGATCAACCCACCCTCTTCTGCCCTATTTTGGTTACAGCAACTTCAAACTAACTTCCTACAGAGAGGGAAAAAAAAGGAATTTTCCTAGACTCCACATTTCAATTTCAGTAAAGCTCCAATCTGCCTCCTGGGATGGGAAAAGAGAAGTGGAGAGGACCAGTGAGGTCCTCCCACATCCATGCTGGTCTCTGAGCAGCTTCTCAAAGCCCTTTCTGCTACCTGCAGCCAACCTCTAGTCTGCCACAGGCTGGTTCTTCCCCCGAAAGCAAAAATAGTGCTCACCAAGGACACGGGACTGACAGCCCTGGATATTCAACTGGTCAACATGTGGAAGAGATGGCGAGCATGGGGCAAGCAGCAGGGATGGAGCTGCTTTCCCCATGGCAAGGGTGCCCTGCCAACGCACCCTGTCCCTGCTCAGGAGGAGATAACTCATTCTGCAGCTACAGGAGGTTTGGCTCACGCTTTGAAGCCTGGAAGGAGGCTGCAACTTCTGACAGGACATCCTGGATGCCGTTTTCAAAAGGCTCCTGACATGACTGGATCTCACATGCCTGAGTGCCAGGTCACGCTTTGAAAATGGAGCTGGAAGTGAGATCTGAGGCTCCCAAGTGTATTTATTCCTTCCCTTTTTTCTTTAACAGGAAACAAGTTATTTTGAAAATTTTATTCAATGTCCCCATTCAGTACTTATTAAGAAACTGAATTAAGCCACTCCTTACTCTGATAGCAGCAACCCCACAGATGCTGTAAGTGATGGGCCTCTATAATGCCCCCTGGTCTTTAAAAAGCAAAGGATGAGCGAGGCATACTATTCAGGCTCCAGCTATTCACATTTCTCCTCATTCAAATGTCAGGAAAATGTAATTAGTACTGACACAGACAGAGGTCATATTTCTAAGCAAAATATGGGGGGGAGGGGAGAAGGGGAGGAAATAAAAATTTTTAAAAAAATAGAGAAGCAATTTTACTAAATGACACTACACCACAACTGAACAGATTACAGCTCTTGAATTTTTCCAGTGCCTCAGCTATGTTTTTACATTTTACAAAGCCATCCTGTATGTGCTTTGCATTAAAAATGTATTTATTGCTCACATTGATACATATATGTTCTGAATTTAACAATTTACTCCTCAGACCAAAATAATTTGAAACATCAAGGTAGCACTAGCACAAGATGGCTCTGGATCAAGAGTTTCTTTTTTTTTTACATATATATATATATTTTGGCTTTCCACTTCAAAAAAAAAAAAAGTCTCATTGACTTCATTTATAACATGTGTTTAATTAGACATCTTCAGAACAGATTCAAGAAGCCTTTATATGGACCAGAACTTTCAAAATGCCAAATGATTCACTTATTTATTTTTAAGCTTTTAATGTTTTCTTTCAGAATAACTACAGTTATGAGGGTTGCAAGAACACACACACAAACACCATACCCTTTGTGTTGCACCATAAAATCCAATGTCTCACTGATGTGAAGAGCAAGTTTTTACAATTATGCTCCTTTAAAAATCAGAGGTTTTTTTTAAATTGCTTTTAGCTCCTATGAAGTACTTTAAATTAAATTACTGTAACTTTACAACCACGATCACCACTGCCCTGGCATAGTGCTGAGGAGCACTAATTCAGAGGGCACATTTAATCCCCTGCTTTTCTCAACAGAATTTAGTGATGAGATGTCCACTCACAGTGCTTTGTTACCAGCTTTGAAGTCTTAAAACCAAAACCAGCTGCTGAAGCCAGCCCCAAGCCCAACAAAGCAGCCTTCATCTGTTTATACTATCAGTGCCTCTGGAAAGATTGGCAGACAGTGCTTCTGGTGATAGATGCATACTGAAACCTGATCAAGGCTTGGGTTATTTTCCTCCATCCAGCAATACTGCAATTCTAGACAGGCAACAAACCCCAAGATCTCCATTAGGACCAAGAGAGAAGCAATGAAAGCCCCAATCCCACTGTTGTCCCAAACATTAACAAATTGTCCATCTCATCAACTCTAAGCAAAATCCACAATTACTTCCATGTGGTTCCCAGACTCTGGCCAAACAAGTTTTGCAACACAAATACATGCAATATGGTCTGGTTCATCAAAAAGGGAAGCTTCAATCCCAATGTTAACAAGAACTGTAAGGTGACATCAAGTCCAGGCAGAGCTAAACATGAAGCTCCAAAGGACAAAATTATCATCTTCCACTGACACCTCCTGCTCCAGTGTTGTAGGGTCATCAGTTGTATCAAAAAAAAATCCTGAGGCTGACCCTGACAGGTCAAGAGATAGAAGGACCTACCCTCCATCAGAGCTGGAGTATGACAGAGGTTTCAAACAATTATCATTTAACTCTCCAATCCTCTTGCCCCCTGTTTTAGATGCCATCCCACAGCTAGTTGCCCTGACAGCTCGTCACCTACAGGCTCAGCCCAAGGTCAGAGCATTGAAATTGCTTGAGAAATCAATCTAATTGGCTTACACACCTGCACACCTTTCTTCTCTAGAAGAATCAAAGCAAACATACCTGGGCAGCCTGGTCCCCAATGTCTGGCATGCCAGCATCTGACAGCCGGCCCCGGTACAGTGCCCCGGTGCCCTGGTGCTGCTCTTCCCCGTTGCTCTCTGCTTCAGAGGTCTCTGGCTGAGCAACCTCCACCTCCATCGGCGTGCAGTGCCCGTTCCCGTGCTCCGAGCCCAGCTTCTCCTTGCTGTCCTTGCTGCCCGGTGTCCTGGTGATGACCCCGAACTTCCTGGTCCTTTTCCCATTTTGAGCGGCTCTGTCTCCGGGCTCGGGGCTGGGCTTGGCTTTGGGGTCGCAGCTGTTGCTGTTGTTGCCGTTGGAGGGAGGCAGAGGGGCTTTGCGCTTGATGCGGCGCAACATGATCAGGTAGACAAAGCCGCCATTCCAGCACTGCTCGGCCAGGTAACTGCAAGGAAAGGGATGCGTGAGGATCACCGACCACTCGTCCTGCAGTGCCCTCATCCCACCTCAGCATCCCAACTCGCTGTGCCCTGTGATCTCCATGCACTGGCTCAGCCAACTGATTACCTGGTGTATGGACACATTAGGATAACCCTAGGCATTGGCAAATGCTCTCTTTCCTCAGTATCAGAAGAAAATACCAGGAATAATTAATTAACAGCCCTATCGGCCACCTGGGCTGATCCCACCTCAGCACAACATGACAGCTGGTAAATGCCACCAGTTCACACACCCTGACCTCCATATCTGCAGCGCAGCAACATGCAAAGGTGGAGTAAGGAATGCAGAGCAGAGAATGACTCCAGCAGAGTATTAAAATAAAGAAGTATTTCCTAAAAAAAAAAATTAAAATTGGGCAGGATTAATTTGTGCAGAGGCCGATAGAGCACCTACATCTGATATGAGCCTCCTAAGTGAAACTAATCTTCTGCTTCTGCATATGCTTTGCAGGCTACTGGGAAAACAAAAAATCAGCCTCTAGGGTAAGCAGGCATAGCACCATGGCCCCAGTACAGCAAAGCATGGCACTACAAGGCATCCCAGCTGCTTTATAGGGACCTGGAAATCAGCTGGGTTTCCTTCATAGCAAGCATATTCCAATCAAAACACGCAACAAGTCATCTGAGTTGCACAAGGAGCAGCCCCCAGGTTTCCTACCAGAGCAAAGCATCACCTCCCCTCCCAAAACCTCTGGACATGCCTTGGAGGAATTAACATTTCTGCTTCAAACAAAGCCTCTGTGACCTTACAGAAACTGCACCCACTGATGCAAAAGAGGAATCTAACTTCATGCTTCTTTTAGAAAAGGATATACCTCAACACAAATTCTTGAAATATTTGGGTTCCAAGCCAAGGGTGTAACCAACTGAGAGTACAAACAAGCTGGAATTTGTACGTAGCAGGTTTGTATATGCCCTTTCACACTCATTTAGGCCCCAAAACTGTATTGCCTTTCTCACTAGTGAAGGTAGCAAGAGTTTCCCAGAGCATCAAATAAGTCTCTGCTGCAGCTGCAACGAAATTAACTGTTCACTAATATGGAGTAGTTGCTGAACCTACAGCTTTTAGAGGAGATGAGAAACTAGGTGTGGAGTTGAACCACAGATCATAAGAGAAAACAGCACAGCACTTGTGCTTGAGAGAGGAGGAACCACTCAGGAGTCTGCCACCAAGTTGTTTCCCTCCCTGCTGACTTGTAGGCTAATTTTCCGTTTCCCTTTCTTGAAAGTTGTTTAGCCATAAAATAAATCCTTAAAACTTAACCCCCCTGCATAGAGGTGACTTAATGGCAAAACAGGAAAAGCAGCTATGATAACCCTGAAGCAATGGAGTGAGGAAAGCACTCCTAGCTACTCAAAGTAAGCCAGACCAGCCTGGCAGTGGCTGGAAGTAATATGATGGGTGTGTGTTTCTGTCCAGGGACAAGAGCTGGTATTTTCACTCCGCTTCTTCCCAAAGCTTCAATGTCCCCCACAGACAACATCGGCATTCAAATCACTTATATTTAATTAGGAAGACTGATGTTTAAATGAATACCACAACTAAATAACCTTAAAAGCAGCCCTGAAGCCACAGACGGGAAGGACAAGTATGCTTGCTGTGCCAAAGTTCCCAATGAATATAAATCGAACTCAAACTCCCTGGACAGTCCTTTCAGTTTTCACCAGGCAATCCTTTTTTTCCTCTCCTTTCCCAGACATAAAGAATATTTAAATAAAGCCCTAAACCCATCTTTTTCCAAACAGCTGAAAGCAGACAGCCAACAAGCCCTGCCAGTTGAGAAGTCTCTGCAGCAAAGGTCAACTGTCTGGGTGGCCACAAGGTGACACTTGGCTCTGGGAGACACATGAAGCTGGCAGGACCTGAAGGGTTAGTGTGGAAAAAAAAAAATCCTGAGCTAACATGAAAGTATTTTTGATTATCAGGTTAAAAGAAGAATTCTTTTAATCAACTGAAAAGGGGCAGTTCTGTTCCAGAAACAATATGGCCTGCCTGTTTTTCACATTTATCTTTCAACTCAAATTTCAAGGCAGCCAGTAAAGTTGATTAAAATTCATGATTTTTGCTTGCAGCAATACCATTGCACTCTGATCCATCACACATAAGCCTGATAGCACTGCTTCTCCTGGCACATGGAAACAGGAAAGCAGCTCCTCTTCCCACAGTTGTGTGGCCTATCTGGATCTTTATGAGGTGTCAACTCTGCCTGACTTGTTTTTGTGCAGGTGCATGTATATGGGGCTTTTTGAAACACCAATCTCTGAACTAATTACTGATGTATTTTTTTAGTGCCAGCAACCAAGTGCATGCATATCAACTATTTGATTTAGGAACTAAGGGAAACAAGAGGGAACTTAGCATATGTCCAAATAAAGTAATTCTAGAGAGGCAAAAACAATTTACTATTTCACCTCCACTCGTGGCCTATTTAAGCTGTTCAGAGTGCAAAGCTGCAAGAAAAAAGGGAGGTTTTTTTCCTATCCACTTTTCATACCCAATCATCCCTCCAGTCTGGAGCAGGGTTACAGCAAGTGGTTATAGATGCAGCTGCACTGAAGTCAGTAGAGCTGTGCTGATTTACTCTGTATGTTGACATGGCCTGCATGCTCCAGGCATGCAGCCTGTAGTAACTCATGGGCTTATGTCTTCCTGAGTACTTCTCAGCAGTTCAAAGAACACAGTTAAGTTTCCACCAAAAAAAAGTATTCTCTGGGTCAGTGAGCAACCATCTTTGCATGGCAGCAAGTCATTGCATACATTGGATCATGTAAGGTATTTCAGGACAGCCTAAGTCCTGCTGGGACCAGTGATGCAGTAAGGGACATCATTATCTCAAGAGTTTGTTTCAAACCAAAGACCAGGAAAACCAACACTGACAGAACACTAAACTCATACTACGAGATAGGAGACAAGTTGAAAATAATATACTAAGAAATTGTGGTCATTTTATTGTATCACCCTCCCAAGATAGGGATGATAACCAAGGAGCCTGAGCCACCTGCAATTTCTGCTAAGTACATGCCAGATACCTTAGCTGGCTTCCTTTTCCCTTGCAATTTCTTTCCTGCTTAAGTAAAAAACAAAAAAAAAAAACACAAGGGAAGCATATAAAGCTTTCAGCACTGTACAAAGAACAGGTAAGGTTGTATTAAATGAGTGAGAACCTTCAGATTTTAAATGGTTTTCTATCAATCCAGGAGCATCCCATGCCAGAAGGGAGTAGTGGGATAGACTCATACGTAATTATATAGTCTCTGGACATCAGAAAACTGCAAAATGGTGGGCAGGACCTCAAATCACCCTTCTCTCTCAAGGTGCTTAATGTGTGCAATGCAGAAAAGCTTTTTTTTTGAGATTTGGTCCCTGTAGAGCACTCACCGAGATTTTAACAATCAATACACTAACAGTGTCTCAGGCAGGGCAGGACCAGAGCTGATGAGCATAAGCAGCAGCTCTCAGCACAGGTGTGGAGAATCAGCTGCAACCTCCCAGTTGTCACCCAGTTTGAACACAGACCTCAGCTTGGATGGAGAAGGTGTGTGGATAAAAAGCATCCCTAATTCAGCTTTCAATGTATTGAAAAATGAGACTGTTTCTCACTTTGGTTTGCAGGGGATGGAATAGGTTTTGGTGAAAGCCTTGGATCTCATACACAAGCTAAGAAACCTTGAGCAGATACTCCAGCTGCCATTGAATCAACACATAACAAATCCTAGTATCACTGATTTTAAGAGTGCAAGAGATTTTACTAGCTGATTGTACGTCTATTAGTATCAGTTACCAAAGCAAAATATTTTACCAGCAGAACGCCCATCCACACACTCTGTATTTTGCAAGGTAGTGTCAAATCTCCCTGGTACATCTGGGAGTCCCCTCAGACACTGCAGCATCATCTCCACAAACAGGATCTTAAAAAAATTCACTGAAATACTGGCTTGGAAATGTTTCCCACTGGCATGCTCAGAAGGAAGGACCACCCACCAGCTGTGCCTGCTTCTTTGATCTCACCCTGGCACCAGTGCCGGTAAAACCCCAACCCATATAAAACATAACCCTTAAGCAGTGGGGAAGACTTGTTCTTCTCTGTAGTAGAGAAACCATGAAAATGTTAATAATCCTTAAAACCAGAGGAAAATTTTTTTACACTTGAAACAGAGCTGGAAAGTTACCTCTTGCAAAGCTCAACCACAGGCTGGAAAATGCAACCTGTGGCTGGTACCAAGGGACATTTAATACCCTTTTTGTATTGGAGCTATAAAGACAGAGACACACATTCACTTCCTTGGGAGACTATTTTGAGTTACTCAGCCAAATCCCATTTCTCCCCTACACAGCTGAACTGACTGCTGTGATCATAAAAACTGATAAACTCAATGAGTTTATTCCAACTTCCTTGGCACACACGTGAAGTGTCAGACTCAGAAATAGTGTCTTAGACTAAGACAGTAATTTTGTCTTTTTTTACATATATATATATATATATGTGTATATATATATGTGTGTATATATATATTTGAGTTTGTGCATGTATAAATATAAAGGTTCACTGACTTGACAAGAGCATGCTGTGACAAGCTCTCTGCCACATCCTATCTCACTTGAACAAATACAGACAGCCACATTGAGCCATGGAAAAATCAAAGCAGATCCAGCAGCCATAAGAAAGCATCTGGATCCACTTTAGGGTCAGAAATATTGAAGTATGTTTATTTTACACTAATAATACTGTTTAGCATTTCTCCAGAAACCTTCATCCTGACAGATCAGAAAAGCACTTTGGAAATGATACACACAGAGCATCACTGACATCTCGCCAGCCAGCCCATTGTGCAGCTCACCAAGACACAGAGCAGAAACCTCAGTCGAGACAACCACTTTCAGAGCCCCTGCCTACCCCTCTCAGGATCTATAATGTCCTTTGCAGGACAGACAGACCACTGATTCTTATGCTCTTTTCTGAAGGACTTTGGCATGGTAAAATGTCTTGAAACTCAATCTTCTTCAGGCTGTAAAGACAAAGGGTAGTGCAGATCCTCACAGAACTGAAACCTCCAGCCCCAAGGGGGATTTTAAAAGCTAAGCTTAACATTTCTCCATGACACCTGCAAATGAGCTAACTTGCTTTTCAGGTATGGCAAATTAATGACTAACAGATAGTGACTGATGGATCCTGATGAAACCCTCACCTCACCGCCGTCACTGTGCAAGAACATCCGTCCCACTAAGGACTGATTTTGGCAAGCACCAATGGGAATTTTCCACAGATTGCCACGTCTTCAGCCAGCAGTCAAGGCTGCCTTATTGCCTGCAGGCAAAAGGGAGCATTGACCTACAAAGACCAGGGCAAATCTTGCTGCATCTAAGCTTGCAAGAGGTTCCACCTCCTGAGAGCTGCAAGGACACCTGATGACCAGCCCTCTCACCCACCTCCTTGGAGAATTCAGCTCTTGAGCCACAATTTATCTTAGCAGAAAGCAATGGTGTTGGTAAACCTGGCTATTACTTCAACACAGTCTTGGGCACAGAGCTGAAGCACACCAGGAATGAGCTTGATCCAATATCTCATCACCAACAAGCCCTTTCCTGCCCCAGGCTCTGCAGGCAATGGCACACACAAGGGACACAGTGTTCTCTGCCTCCCTTAATAAACATGAGGAAAGGCAGAAAGGGCAAAGGAGAAGTCAGTCATGGAGCTCAGCTACAAGTCACACCCAGGGAGAGCATTCAAACAGTTCAGGGAACACAGAAGGTGCTCCCATCTCCCTTTTCAGGATGAACAACCCTCAGCCCTCAGCTTGTGGCCAGGGTTAAGTAGCAACACCCCTAAGTCTCACAGAGGCCATGGCTCTCTATGGCACACTGTGTTTTTCTCAGGATAGCCAAATTGGCAGCTTTCTGAAAAACAAAACTCTGAATCCAGTATTTTTGTCTATGGCATGTTTTTCACAGTTTAAGTTATAACAAAAAATGCAACTAGATTTAGCAAAATTTTGAAGAAAAAACAGCTTTGAAAGTTACATTTTAATGTATATTTGTTAAGGCTGGCAGGAGGCCTTGGGCAAGACTTCCTTACACACTGTGAAATACTGAACTCTCAAGAGTTGTGGAAAGGGAGGAAGGATTGCTGCTGTACTTTCATGGACTCTCTGCCTGCCTACAGCTTTTTCTGGAAGATGGAATTGTGACAGAGGACCAAGACAAAGCCTGGTGAGACACCTTACTCCACCTGGTATCAATGCAATGATGTGGCTTTGAATTTGGAAAGTTTGAATTCCTTTCCTCTTCCTGTGTTCCACATCCCTGACAGCACCCCAGGCAAGTCTTTCCATGGAAAGATAGGGCCAACAACATGGTATCCCAGAGAGCTGCTGTAAGATCTGAGGTGGTGAAACCACTGGATTTAAATATTGCAGTTTCATAACTTACAGCTTGAAAATAACCCAGCCACAGCAAACTTTCCAGAACTCAGTCCTCAAGATGAGGATTTCAAACATAGCCAGCACCCTCATCTGGTCCCAGCAGCACAGAGGCAGGGACAGGAGAAGAATGGCAGTGGCAGGGGACCACACTTCCACTCCTACCAGCAGCTGTCACCTACACAGGGCTGAGAGACACGTGCAGTCACAGCCCAGGGCAAGGGAGTTGCACACACTGTGCAGACAGAAGCAGTCTGGCTTTGTCTGCATGGCATTCACACCTCCCATTTCTACAACCCAAAGGACAGTCACTCTGTCCACACACAAGGAAGCCCAGCTGAATCATGTCCCCACCACAGGCGTGGAGAGAAGACAGGCTGGATCGTTTCAATTATGGTGGCACGGCACTTCTGCCCTGCATGCTGTTGAGATGCTTCAAAAGCATTTCCAGGCCTTGGGACAACAACAAGCAGAGACCCCCAACTTACACTTTACTACCAAACTACAAATTATACTGCATGTGGACAAAGAATGTGAATGGCCACACTGACCCCTCTCCCCTCCCAGAACAAACAGCTGAAAAGGGTGACTTGAGGAGTTTTACAAACTCTCCACATCTCCCCAAAGCTCTAATGGACATCCTAAATCTAGCAGATTTTTGCAACTGCAGGCATCATAAAATCCTTTGGGTTTTGCTGATGTATGACTTTGCTAGCAGGGCAGAGCAGTGACACTGCATTCAGACTGCAGAGATTCTGGACTCAAGCTTTACAGAGGTCCTGATCTTACTGAACATACAGCACCCACACATCTATATTTGCAAATCACAGTACACAGAAACACATAATGCTTTTTGGGTTTGGGGCCTAGAGACAGACTAATGGGTGTTAAGGAGCCAAATTCTCTTTGTTCCTTGGTTGTGGTGGAGTGTACAAACAGAAGTGGGCTAATCCAAAAACCATCCTGGCTCAAATTTGTTAGGTCATAGCTCTGCTGCGAACAGACATTTAGCTGGATACAGTCACTTTCATAAATATAACTTCCAATTACAATATACTTAACAATTTAAAAGGGCTAGTTATCAGTTTAAAAATTACAAAAACCTTGACTGTAACAGGCCAAAATGATACCAAGTTTCACATGGCCATTATCACCTGTATTTACTGAATGACCCATGCTGTGCTACTGCTGTTCAGACAGTCTCTCCCACCACGGTGGCTTCAGAATACAAGACCGTGAAAGCTCCAAATGTTATCCTGAGCAACTGCTCCCAGTTTCCAATGGCCCCCTGGGCAACTATTGTTTCACTGAACACTTAAGAGGCAGGTCAAGTTTTACACCTCTTCTATGCTTTTACCAAAGAAGGCATCAATATCCCTTTCTCTGGAAGCCCAGAGGTGGATGTGCTCTTTCCTGCATGGTTCATTGCTCCTACAAAGGCATAAGACTCGCTCCATACTGGAAAGCCCAAACAAGCTCTCATTTGCAAAACATGGAACAGAATCATAGAACACATAGAAAAAGTTTCCAGCCTTCTGAGTTGGAAAGGATCCAACACGGATCCTCGAGCACAACTCCTCGACCTGCACAGGACACAATCCCAAGAATCATGCCATGTGCCTGAGAGAAGTGTTCAAAATAAACCACCCAGCTGGAAAGCACACATGCCTCACATGGAGGAAGAAGAAAAAGGGTCAAAAGCCATCCACATGTGACCCATGTACCTCCAGTGTGTGATGCTGCTGTCACTTCACCCTAAATTCTTAAATGTTGTCACTGTGTTTACACCTTGCCATGCTATTTCAGGGCTTCCTGCCTTTCCTCCACTCTATTTTAGGATCACCCCCCTAAAACACCTCTTTCTAAGCATCCAGCTCACATCCTTCTGTCTTCCTCCCTGCAAATCTTTTATCTAATTCTGCCCCTGGTTTCAAATCACACCAGGAAGCAGTGACAGCCAGGAATAGATTTAATCGGAGATAAATGGTATGTACCCAAAATTGAATGAGAAATTCAGCATGGATGATATTCTTTACCATAATCCAGAATTTTTGCACAAACAGAGCTGCAGGGAGAATGCCACAAAAATTTCCATGTGTGACTCTGACAACTCCCTAATGCCAAGCTTATTGGTAGGAGGGCTGCAAGACCAAGGGGTCTGAATCTGCCCCCAGCCAGCACCACTACAGCAGGACAGCAAAGTGCTAGTGGCAGGTACAGGCTGTTTCTGGAAGGTGAGATCACCCCTTTGGAATAAAACTGCCTATTTTTCCCCATGCAGAAATCATCACAAATGCCGAAAAGGTAAAGAAAACAAACATATCTTACTGAAATACTTTTTATTCCAGCAACAAAGTTTTACAATGGTACTTTAAATGGGGGGAGAAATAAAAAAATATGGAGCAAAACAAAGTAACAATCCCTGCAACATTGTTTTGGCAAATCACATTTTTTAGGTTTTAACAGTAGTTGCAATTCCCAACATACCTCTTTCCACTGAGAAGTGAAGGTTTGGATGTCTGCAAGCAGTGAAAATGAGAGCCAGAAAATTTAATCAAGTCTATTTTACAGCAGGAAGCGGTATGCTGGGTTAGAAGAGACTTATTTCCAATGCTATTGCAGGCTTGCTTGAGCTCCTGAGAGGAGCCCTATTAACAGAGAGAGGCCAGGCTTCAAATAACCCTGCAACTGCTGGGGGGCAGATAGGGAAGGAATAAATTCACAACTTTCAGATTTATTTGAGGGGGCCAATTCTAGCAGCAAGGGCTACTTGCCTTCAGAAGACCGCTTGGCTTTGAGCATTTTCGAGGATTCTTCCTAATACTGAAAATGGTAGCTACTTAAATCAACTGCTTCCTCCTTTCTCAGGGGAGCAATGTCTGTTATTCAACATCCCCAGATCTTGCAATTTGACCATAAAGCTCACAAAGCCAGAAACATATATTTGAGGTGAGAAATTCAGCTTTTCACTAACAAAATGGAAAACCGAACCCTGCATCGGAGAAGGGGAAAAGTTGGAAAGTATGATCCGACAACACTGCAAGGAACCTTAACAGGTGGGAAAGAACCTGAACTCATACAAATGTGCCCCTACATTTTGTGACCTCAGGACAATTAGGCCCAAGGAAGAGGGGAAAAGGAGTGAATTTTCCACAAGTGGTGAGACTCTCAACATGCCTGGTGATGCCGTCACCCACCACCACGAAGCTCACAGGCTGCCCAGACTCAGCCCTCTTACCAGGCCATCAGTGTCTCCTTTCACTTGCACCCACTCTTGCAAATAATAATTTTGCCTTTTGAGGGCCATTGCCCGCAGGGACAGGAGGTTTATTTAGCTATTTAACACCGCTGTTTTGCTCTCTGCGGTGGGGACTGGCTGTGCACACAGTAAATCCTGGGGATGAACTGCTTTCGGCTCTGACTATGGGCTTGCTGAACCATGCTTCCCCTGCATGCTGCGACAGGTTTCCAACCATAATAACCCTGCACAAAGCACCATCTCTTGCTCAACAATTTCCATCAGTCACACCAAACCCTTTCTCTCTCCCACTGCCTAAACACATCTTTGATATTCCTGCCGTTTGGCCAGAATAAAGGACTCACCCTCTTCAGAACAAGCAAACTGTGCTGACACTCATTCAGTTTTACAATTCCCCATGAGAACAAACATTTCCCAGTGAGCTGCCCAGTGACAGAGTTGAGGTTATTTCTGCCTGGGCAAGTGCACTGCTTTGAATTCAGGCACCTCACTGACGGATACTCAGGATTCCCAGCCAGAAGCAGACCAGCAAAAGAGCAGCGTCTACCAAGCTGCTGAGGCTGTCACTGATCCAGGTGTCACACCTGCTCAGGTGACAACTGCCCCCAGGATGACGCCTCCACCAACACTGCACATCCCCAAAACTGAATGCTCAAGTAAATTTAGGAACTACAGCAGGTCTGTGCAACAAAACAGCCTGCAAAGCAGGAACTGAACTATGCCAGAAATACGTGTGCCTATCTGCTTGTGGGGAGTTTGCCTCTTTCCATGGATCCCCCTATAAACCAGCTTCTAATTACATCCTCACTTTCTGTTTTTACCACAGTGAGTTTGAACGAAGCCAAAATGGAGAAGAATTGAGGAGCACACATGGCAGTAGCCATAAATATTTCCCAACTTTCACTTGGTTTTGCAACACAAACAAGACAGGCATGCCCTCCTCGGAGAACCCATGGATTAGAGCTTGCAGATGACTTCAACTTCCCAACAAACACTTCGCACACAGTGAAGTTTCTGGATTTAATAGAGATTTTGCAGGCTGTTGTAACCACCCTTCCAGCTACAAAACACACAAGCATCCCTCTGGCAGGCCACAATAGGGACTAAAATCACAGAAAATGCCTTGCAACAGTCCTTACCAACACCCCTTGAAGTGAAGATTATTTCAACAGTGAGGAGGGTGGATAGGACCCTGCTTTCTGCAGTTATTCATATAACTGGCTTTTCCCAGCATCAAATCAATCTTCTCCAGCTGCTTCTGCAGCCAAAACTCATCAGGGTTTGCCCCAAGTTGTAGCTTCATTAGATGCTGCCAAATACAACACAGGTGCAATTCAACTTGGAACATGACAGCAGAGTTAAACACATGGGCATTTTTTGTTTGCTTTTAGGAGTTTGTTGTTGTTCTGGTTTTTGGGGGGTTTTTGTTTGTTTGCTTGTTTTGGGGTTTTTTTGTTTAATTAAAAAAATGGAAATAGCAAGCTCTCAACACTTCACCCTACGTCAAGATACGGTCCCACAGCTTTTCTGCCTCGCACCTCCATCAAACCGTGACAACAGGGAGAGTTGTTCATTGTTTTTTGCTCCTCATGGACTCAGGAGCAGCTGCCTGCAGCCCTGACCTGGGCTCTGAGCAGGGGCTGATCCAAAAGGTGCCTGCAGCTGTGCCAGCCCAGCACAAGCACGCAATCTATGACCACAGATAAGAGCGGATATCACTGCACACCACCCCAGCTGAGTGAAGTCCCTGGCACAAGCACAGGACACCCTCCTGCCTGAGCAGGGGGGGACAGTCCCATAAGTCATCACCCAGAACTGCAGACCCCATTGGGGCTGCTGCCCAGCAGCTCCTGACATGTAGGAAATGCTTGGTGCTGTGGTATTACAGGTGGAAATACTCCTGGGAGCCCAGTGAAGAGCTGTGCCAGATGGCGAAGAGGCACAGCACCAGCCCTGCTCACCTTGCACACTGCAGAAGGGAAGATGGCCAGGGGCATCTCTTCCCCTCCAGCTGCCAGATCCTGAGGCTATGTAGGGTCTGTTTTGCTGTTGGGGCATTCCATGGAAAAGCCAGAGCCAAGGGAATTAAGCATACAGCACTCTGCACTGTGACTGTACTTCTCAATGCATCACACCATCAACTTGATCATCCAAAGTGACACAAAACAGGAATGACTGCCCTCCTTTTTTTCTTTTCCCTTCCTTTTTTTTTTTTTCCTTTTCTTAGATTTTACGATCCACCCAGAAATCTGCAACTCTGGCATGAGACAGACCAGCACTACGTCACAAGAAATCCCCTGTAAGCCTTTTGATGACTTTCATCTATTATTCACTTACCGCAAATCCTTGCCATTAACAAACTGCACTAAGGGAATCCGAACTTTCAAAGCCACAAATCTCCTAATAACTACGGCCGCTTTATACATGCCTTAGGATTAGCCATGTCATCTGGTTAGAAACCCAAAGCTGCTCTTCATTATTGGATCCAACCTGCCTGCAAACAGGGAACAGACTGGTAATACTGTCCCCAATTCCAATGATGCAGAGTTGTTACATGACATCCTCCTCCTGGGCACATCCAGCCCAGTGGCACACATCTATGCTGTGCTAGTGTGCCAAAGACCCAGAAACCTCCCTCGAGCACAATGACACCAGCCCTGGCAGACAGAGCAGCAGTAAGCTTGACTCCCAGCACACTCAGGCTTCGCACTGGCTCCTAGTATGCAAACCGAAGGCAGTTTTACAACTATCTGCTCTGTAAATTAAGAATGCCTTTAGTTGCTTTGAAAAATAAGAGCTTATTTAGTCAATACATCGGCTTCTTCAAAGAGCCTTCAAACTAATTAGCCATACTGAGTTACTATGAAAATACAGAGCTTACACTCAATACTCTTGATGATAACAGAGCTGGTGCTTTGGTACTGAAGCTATAGAATTAGCACAAACTTCATCAGACGCATTTTCCTATAGGCTCCAAATTATATTTCAAACTGAATATTTTCCTTTCCTGCGGTGGATGTGGGAATTCACTTAATTCATTTGTAAGTTCAAAGCAATAATGATTTTTAGCCCATGTGCAGATCAAGAGTTTGAATATTCAACAGTGACAGTGTGAGGGGATAGTAGACAGACACATAAGAGAAGATGCAGAAGACAAAAACATAAGCTGCCATAAAAAAAGTAAAGAGGGTAAAAAAAATAGTTGCTGTACTACAGATGAGCTGTACAGCTGTTTTGGTTCAATTTTCACAGGACAGAGAAGTAGGGACTGCTTAATTTAATGCAAAGGGCACACTAGCCAGAGGCAAACCCTCCCTCATAGATGCAGATAGGCTGTCAAGCAAAACAAAGTTTACAAACCCCCACAAGATATGCAAAGGGCAGAGAAGCAGACTGCAAGGCTCACAAATTTTAATTCCAAGAGTTCCTGCCCATCCCTGCTTCTTAAAGAGCAGGTTTACTTGGCAGATAAGCCTTTGCTTTTTTAAAAAAAATTAAAAAAAAAAAAAAAAAAAAAAAAAAAAAAAAAAAAAAAAGTAAAGAAAGTCAAAGGCAACAGCATCATAGGAAAAGAAATTTCCTCCTTTTCTGACTTCCATTTATCTGCTTTACATGCAGGTTTACTTACAGCAGAGACCAGCAGGGATGCATCTGAGGGCTCAGCACCACCGACACTCCCTACAACCTCAATCCCTCTTCCTCTCCTGCTCCTCCTCCGCTCACTGCCCCACCCAAAGCACCCAGCTCTTCCACCATCTCTTCCAGCTCACTTCCCCTCCCTAAGGGAATCGACACAGCTTGCTCCAAAAATGTGACAAATCATAGCTCTGAATTTCAGGGCAGAACCTGGCAGCAACTAAGAGAAGAGAGGGGAAAAAAAAAAAAAAAAAAAGCAAGTTCTGACAAGAGGTAAGGGAAACTAAAAATTACCATTACAAATCATCACAACTTCGTTATTAGTTTATAACATGTCATATAGCTGACTTCCTTCCCCTCCTCTTCCTACACTTTCACTGACTGTATTGATTGGACTTGTCAGCATGTTCTCACATAAGACTGAATTCAATTAAATGAAATGCAACCAACAAGCCAGCAGGTATTAGATGTTTGCTTAAAAAAAACATCAAGTAGCAACACATGCAGACAGCCAGTGTCACCTGAAAGGAGAATGCTTCTGTATTTAGTATACTGTATTTAGTAACTGCTATCTGCACAGAAAAAGCCAGAAGCAGACTTTAACCAGCAATTCTTTGCAAGTGTCAGGACAGCAGCATTGCACGACAACTACTGAATCTTATTTCATACACCGGGTCAGAGTTTGGTCTGACCAACAGCCACACAGATCCAGAGGGGCTCTATTAAAAACCAGTACAATGACTCATCCCACAGAGAAAAGCATATATTCAAACTCTGGGCATCTAAATGTTTCTTAAGAAAGCCTTTTGTTTAGCAACAAGAATTTCTTTGTTGGACAAGCAGGGGGCTGGATCACATCCTTGTAGCAGGACATTTCTGCTTGTTTAGCAACACAGAAGGGCATTAAGACAGCCCACATGCAAGGTCAAGACTGTACATGTCTATGCCAAGCAGCTCTGCCATGGGCATTTCAATACAGTGCTACTTTCAATCCTCCCCAGCCACTGCAACCCTACAGCAGTCCTAAAGCTGTCCTCTGTCCTCATCTACACCCACCTCTAGCAGTAATACCCTGACAAACTCTCATCCTTCCCAAAAGTCAGTGGGCATTTTTCTGCCTGCCCTGCAAGACCAGGATTCCCTTCCTGGAGTACAGTAATAGCTCAGAGACATGGCTGCTCCTTCACAGCTTTTCGAAAAGCTTTGCCAAGAAGAGCAAAGTGTCTTTTTTTAGAGACACATTCCCATTCATCAGGAGGCACAAGATTCTCCTTCCTGCCAGCCAGGACAGGAGCCCTCAGCCCTGACACCCAGCACAGCAGAAACTGCCCCAGGGACTTCCAGCTTCCACTTTCTTATCATTTAATACCAACCTTCTGCAGCAAGGAGGTTTGGGGGCCACCCCCTCCCTACCAGCCAAAATTAAAGCAATTCAGCATAATTCTGCTTCTTTGAAGACAGAAATATTCAACACCACTACCACTTCCCCAAGGCCCTTGTGTTCAATGATTAAGTCGATTTGTGGGTCCCACTTGTTGGTGTTTACCCAGATGAGAGGCATCAAAACAAATGGTTTGTGCTCATGGAAGCCGCACACATCTGATAACCTCAGCAAATTGCCACTGAGCACAAGAAGAGGCACTTCAGCAACCACATAAACCCCAGAAACAAAAGACCCACACCCCATTTTAACTGCCATTGCACCCCGTTTCCATGACATTGATGGCACCACCCCCATAATGCATTAGGAATGAGGTATTAAAAATGAAAACAGAAAAATACCAAAGCCAAAGGATGGTACCTGTTGATTATCTCCTTTTTCTTTGGTGCTATCATGATGCCAAGACGCTACTAACAGCTTCATCTGTTATATGCAAAACCTTAAATTAGGCTGCCTTCAGTCTTTACTCTGAAATATTGTAGCAGTTTCTCTCCCATGAACAATTTTTCTTTGTCTGGGATATGTGCTCTCACACTCATCAAATATAGAAACACATACCCATACAAAAATTCTGCAGTGTGCTGGACAACTGATTTGGTTACCAGCAGTTCAGGTGCCAGCTCAAAGTCTGGGGTCTGGATGATTAACACAATACATGTTAAATCTAAAACACTGCAAGACATAAAGCTTGTCATTAAATGCAGAACAATGATAAAGCTATTAACAAAAGCTATAGGATATTTAAAAATCAAACAAAATGGTTATCCTAACCATTACAGACATCAGAATTATTATTGAACTCAAAAGTTTGATTAAATCTCATGTATTCTACTGGATTTTCCACCTTTCTTGTACATACATAAAACCATGGAGGTAAACAGCAAGCCCTTTACTACCTTGAAGGCAGTTAGCCAGTACTAGCTCTGTCTTCTCATCATGCTGTGTGCAAACTCCTGTTTCATCTGACCAAGAAGAATCACCCTGCTACAGCTGTTACTGCATTTTTCATATCAAACACTACATGTTCCCAAAACCAGAGCTGGCCTAAGCTGCCTATGACACAGAAATTAAAAAGGGACAAGGGGCAGCACTGTACTCACAAAGGCCTTCTTGTAGTGGCCAGGACTAAAGTCCCACACTTTGGGGAAGTTTTTGGCAAGGACCCTATGGAAATGTGCTGGCTAACAGCAGAGGAAGATGCTGGCAGCTCTCCACATGTCCCTGGTCCTTGAAAATCCCAATTTACCTCCCAGTTTAGAGGTTAGCACTTCTCTCCAAATGTTTTTCTCCTCAATCTCCCCTGATTTTTCACTTTTTTTCTGCAGGGGAAGAGAGGCACAAGTTCTTCTTTCCCTCCCTGGCTCTAAATACATCCATGGATGTCAGGGTTTCAAGGCAGCTCCTTACTCAAGCAAGAAGAACCCAAAGCCAAAGCATGAGGCCAACTATTTGATCAATACACTTTGATTTAATTAGCTTTGGACCATGCTTGAAGTTGATGCCTTAGAGGAGTTGCCACAGGCAAAATTCAGTTTGCAAGAGGGATTGCTTTCACAGTCTGAGAAATAAAAAAAAAAAAAAAAAAAAGATCTAAACCTTGGAGGGACTGAGGACAATTTACCAATTTACCACCTAGAGAGTCTTGCCTTCAGCAAAGCAACAATCATCTGACTTACCTAATAGTTAAACTCCAATAAAAAAGAGCTAGCACACCAAACTTATTTATATATTTTGTGCTATTTCACTTTCATTTTTCAGCTTAATTAATACATTCTACTTATCTTCCTCCTGCACCTTCCTAAGTCAGTTCTTTGGACAGGAGGCCAGTATTGCCCAGCAGCCGCTAACAAAACCTTCCAGCTCTCTCCAAAATGGGTCACAAAAGCCATTTGCTACACATAAAAGCTTGTCACCTCCTCCAGTTTATTCGGTTTTATCTAAAAATCAAGACTTTGGTGCATATATATGAAAAAGAGCTGTGAACAAAGCACACCAATATCTACCATATTTTAAGGTCTATTTACACTTGCCAATATACATATATTAATCCTAATATATTGGATCTGGACCAGACGCTAAAAGCCAGGACATAAGGCTTAAAGTAGCAGTCTGGATACGAGTCCAAACTTGGCTGTTTAAACTCATATATAATCATCATTACTCAAATTCAATGGAGGGAGGGCAGACCTTAAATCCCCATTAAATTTACTGACTTACTGATTTACTCAGTTTATTAATTTCTTTTGTACCCCTACAGATCCTGCCACAAAGAATTTAAAACTAAGGTTTTTAACCTAAGAAAATGATGACTGTACTTGAACACTTGCTTTATGTCATTGATAACGTCTCCAAGACAGGTCAAGCACCCCTGCAGACCTGAGTGCCAGACCCTGCATTTCATCCCCAGATGAGAAGTGAAGCCTGCAGTGGAAACTGAGTGGAAGTCAGGAGCTGGCAAGTGTCTCCTGACCATCATACCCTTTTACACACTACTCACTGACTGCTGACACATCCTTGGCACCCACATCACAGTTTGCTCACTGCTGGTCAAAAATATGCATGACAGAGAGCAGTTAATGAGTTCAATGTGAAATCAATTAAATCAAATCACGACCTCACAGCATCGACAGTGCATGAATCTCTTACACCAAAGCTATGCAAGGATACAGCTGCAGGACCAGAGCTCTATGGGCTCTTGCTGTGAATCCCTCCCTACAGACACTGAGGCTTTTGGATGTGCTCCACTTCGCAGCAGCCAGGACCACACACAACCTGCATCCCTGAAACTCAGCGCCATCTTTCGTCTTTGACACCATGAGAGGAACACCAGCAGCAGACCTGCAGCTCCCAGCACCCAGGACTGACCTTTAATCTTCTCAAAGGAGGGCAAGCAAGGTGTGAGTACAGCAGTGTGAACACCTCTGGTCTCAAAGATGTGAAGAGATGCACGGATGTGACAGAAAAAACATAGGGACATCGGCAGTCCACGGTCCTGACTACCAGCCCTCCTTCCAAATGATCAAGGAGAAAAGTCCCAGATCCCACAAGCTATGGGGTGTGCTGTTACTGGAGTAGTTGGCAGTTGTAGTACGACCAAAGTCTTCAGTGTTTAGAAAACGAGAAGCTCTTAAGCACATCCAGCTCATCTGACCAGGGCTAATGTAAGTAGGCTGTGGGTCAGATGGGCTCTGCCCTCACCAAATCCAACAGCAGGAGAACTCTGACAGGCAGACAACAAGGACTGCAGGGGCAGGAGACCCACCATGGCCACTGCTGCATAAACGTGTCTGTAGTACAAGTGCAGACTGGGAAAGAATGATTCACCTTCCATTTTCAGGGTCACACATCATCTTTACTGCCAAGCAGGTGGTAAACTACAACTGGAGAAAAGGCAATTAAAGGAAGAAAAAAAAGGAGACAGACCCTCCCTAGTAACTAAATGAAGGTAATAAAAACAGTAACTGATCCATAAAGTGAGAAATGTGACCACTGGAGGAGGAGTAGGGGGCCAGGAATCACAGCCAACCTCTGAAGTCCAGAGAATGTGGGAAAACCCGATTACTTCAAACTTGCCTAGCACATAAGAATTGCTTTTGTCTGCATTAAAAGCTGCACTGCTTTCACCACCAACGTGACCAGCAGTTACAAAAGGAGAAATCTCAACAATAAAATGCTGAACTATGCCATGCCAAAAGGCTGCTGTCCCACGCCAGCGGTATTCAGAGCTGGACCATGCTGCCTGCTCACAGCCACTGTCCACAGGACAGAACAAAAGCTGTGTCACTACCCTGTATGCAGAAAAAGAGACAATAGCTCCCATAAAAAGCCATGCAAAGCTTTTTAGTGAGATTTCTGGTCTGGGATCTGATCTGATCCACCCCTTAAAGCTTTAATCAGCTGTGCAATCAGTTGGCATACCAACATTTTAACAGTAACCCTTTTAATTACCCATCTGAGCACTCTTCCCTTACTCCAGGAAGAAGGACATTGACCCCACACTCTGTCCCCTATTTGTACAGCACATGAAAACATCTTGGTAAAAGGTATGTCTCTATGTGAAATCAGCAGAAGCTGCCCTCATCTCACATCTTGGGGCTTTCCTGTATGCCTGTTTTCACTCCACAGATCTCTTCACAGCCTTGCTAGTGGCCAAGAAAGCTGCTTGACCACAGCAGCTGGGCAGGATGAGTCAGGGCACATGAATGTCTTTTAACCCCTCTGCACCTGTGCACTGAGTGTATTGCTCAGCTGAACACAGCTGGGATTAGCTCTCTCACATGGAGAAAAACTCATGTGTTCCCAGCAAGGTCAAACCTTGCTAATTCTCAACACCCTTCAGCAAGGTTTAAGAGCAAAATATAAACAAAAAGAGAGAGAGAGAGAGAAAGAGACACGAGCCTCAAATGCAAGGTAGACTTCCCAAATGACTGACAAAGAAATGCAGCCATCAGAGCACAAAACATGTTGTGATAGCGCAGCACATAATATGATACAAATCAAGCACGCACCAGAGCCTCAGCCAGCTTTATGCTTTGCAGAGCCCACAACTTTTGAATTCAATAAAATAATAAGCACCCTGACCTTAATGCAGTCATCAATGCTAAATAAAGCCAAGCACAGTTGTGCTCCTTTGATCAGTCTTTTCATAAAGGCAGTATAAATAGTATTGCTGCTTTTCCATATCCTAAGAGGCTTTTACATTTGCAAAGTGTTACACGGGCACACCAGGAAAATAAGTAGTGTTTTGTTTCTTCTTCCTTTTGGGCTTTTGTTGTTGTTGTTGTTACTTTTCAAACTGTAGAGAGAAAAGTTAAACAATCAACTCGCAGTGATCCAAACAATGTGTTTATATAAGGGTTTACAAAATGAAAAAGCAAGTTACTCCACATTCAGATATTCTGTGGTCCTGCCAAGTGTCTCTACAGACTAATGTCCTCTGAGAAACAGACTTGTGCTATAACATTTCTGCCCAAAGCATTTGAATTTTAAAAGCCAAATACAAAGAGAGAGAACCACAGCCAGCTGTACAGCAGTGATCCCTGGTGTGAAGCAAACTGCAGGGTTCTGTTTCCTTGGGTCAGTGCTTCTGCTTCCTCACCATTATCAGGAAGGCAGGGATGGGCCTGGCAGTTCCTGTAGCCCCTAGGATTTTAGCAGCCTTCTCCACTACCTGGCCCACATCAGCTCAAAGAGATTCCTGCACATCCCTGTGGCTGTCAGCCAGGCAGGACACCCATGCTAACCTGGTCCCTTAGCACAGTCTGCCAACTTTTGGCAACTCCAGCCTCTCCAGAAATACCAAACCCCAGCAATGCCAGCCAGTTTAAATCCTCGAGCAAAGCCTCCTTCCACATAGTCTTTCCACAGGTTCTCACACATCCCAGTAATTCAGTTAGCACTGGCCAAAAATTAGAAAGGCATTCAAATTCCAGTTTTGCATCTTAAAACCAAATGAGGATGTGTGTGTTTTAGCCAAGGGTTATAGCCCAGCCTTGCACATGCTGTGCAGTAGACCCAGCTTGATCTCATTTAACTCATTTCTGCTAATAAGTGAAAAAGTGTTTCTTTCTGTAACAATTAATACTGAGCCATTACCCTTCCAGTTGATGCAGACATGCTCCAGACAGAGGCTGTTATCATGAATGTATTCTGAAATACTACCATGCACAGCAATTTAATCACAGAATGGAGACATTTTACACTTGCCATGACTAAATACATTGGCCCTTATCAGGGAATATTGAGGCCTGTGACACTGCTCCTTGTTTAGATCCAGGTCAAACACAGGCTACTGAGAGACGCAGTGGAGCACAACAGTGAAAAATCTTCAGATACTGCAATACCACTGATCTTTAAAAAGTTGGGTAAATAATACAAATAATCCTGGGTAAATCACACAAAAAGAGCAAGGAAACAAACACGGTTTACACATCTCAGGTACCTGAGTGGCCTGACTACTTGGGCTAACTTGACAGCTTATCAAGAATCTGAAATGAACATCTGAATCTTTTCCTGACTTACGGCTTAAGACAGCATCAAGGGAATATAGAAAGAAGGAAGGTATTTCCCCTCATTTGTCAAATGGCTCTGTGTTTCTGTATTCTCCATCTCATTTTCTCACTTCTCCACCCCAGCCATGAGTCCTCTGTGCCCAGCAACCTCCCAGAGGCAGCCTGACCTCTCCTCTATCTGCAAAAAATAACTTCAAGCCTCAACAAGGATAGAAGGAGAAACCTTTTTACACGAAGTGTGAGGGTCAAAATATAGTGACAGAAAAGATAACCTACAAAATATTTGAAGTCCCCAGTCACAGACTCAGAGGGGCTGCATTGCTGAGAGTAGCCCAGTACAACAGCAACTCAGCCACGAGTTTGGATGAGAAAAATTCTCTTAGGAGCAGAATTTCAGAGATGCACAGCCCTGAGAGCTGCCTATCATGCCTTTTGGGAGCTCACTTCACCCTTTACTTATGGGGAATCATCCTTTCAAAATGCAAGTCCCAAGAGGTTTTTTTTCCCTAAGAGCGATTTTTCAATTGTCAGTCCTTTAACAATGCTATTTTTTTACTTCTTTTTATTTTTTTACAAAAGCTTTATAATCCTCTTCTTTTTCATCTGAGTGGAAACCACTATATGACAGCTTTAAACTTTTCTTTCTTTAAACCCAGCACTCCCTCCTCAGCTATAATCCTCCTATTGGAAAGATCAGTTTGCAAGTCCTTGCCTCCAGGCAGCCACATCACAGCAGCGATTACAGACCCAAAAATCCAATCAAAACCCCTCATCTTTTAGCTCAATGTCCATGACTTTAATTGCATGACAATAACAACAAGAAAATTAAGTGACAATTTGAAGTTATAAACTGCTCCCAACCCACACCATTCATTTTGGCTCCAGGGTCCTTGAACTCTGAGGATGGCACATCTGAAAGCACCAAAATGGCTTTAACATCAGTGTCCCATTTTTACACTCTCCCAGGCACACTGGCTTCTGAGACCTTTTGGACTTTTGATCACCCTCTGGCTCAGCCTGGCTTTTCCTCCTCCTTCCAATTTTATCCACAATGGCAAACGTTTAATAACTATAGAGCCACACTCAAGTTCTTGCATTTTCTTTGTAGCATGATATGAACAGTGCCTGTATAACTGAAGTGGTAGAATTTCAGCTCTAAAATTATAATTAAATTTTACCTCCAATTCTGTGAAATCAGAACTGAAGAAATTTTTGTGGGGAATAGAAAGATAGCAAGTTAGTAGTGCCTGAACTAAAGCTGGATTGGTTTTCTTCTCAACAAAAATCAGGGGCATATATTATTTATATTACAGGGACAATGCAGTCAACACAATTTTGCAATGGATGAAAAACACAAACCCTTTCTTTTTTA
Organism: Parus major; assembly: GCF_001522545.3. Classification (NCBI taxonomy): domain Eukaryota; kingdom Metazoa; phylum Chordata; class Aves; order Passeriformes; family Paridae; genus Parus; species Parus major. The sequence goes on from NC_031799.1 coordinate 9,409,501, forward strand.
AAAACTGCAGTGAAGTCAGAGGAATTGCCACCATCCAGAACAAATCAATGACACACCCTGAAATCAGCCAGTTCCGAGAGCAGAGCTTCGGTCAGTCTGCCACGATCACAGGGGAAAGCCGCAAAGTTCAGCTCAGGATCCCATTAGTCGCAGCTATGCTTCAGGTCTGCTTTTCTCTTGTAGAAAATACAGGGCAGAAAAAAGCCCCTGTGGAGTTCCTTGTCTACTCCCTCCTTCACGGTACATTCCAGCCCCAGAAATTTTCACTTCTCTAGCACAAATAGTCCCTCCTCAGCGCAGAGTCATTTCTAGAAGTCCCTGGCACAGCTGTGCTGCTCTACTGCAGTGGCACATGCACAGACATGGCTTTCCCAGGTGTGTTCTTCCCCTCATCCTTGAATAACTACGCATCAGGGCTTACCCTGACTGGAGTACCATGGTAGCCCCAAGCAACCCAGCCTGCAAAAGCCCTGAAATAACTTTAAGTGGGAAGCAAAAGTTAATCAAATCACCATCCAAATCCTTAAAATTACAGTTTTTCAAAGTTGCGTGTTTTTTTTTTAATTGAGCTATTGATTCACACTGAGATTTTTCCTCACAGAAAACAGTTAATAAGCAAAGAGGGAAAAGAAAACATTCCTTTGAAAAAAAAGCAAAATTCTGGAAAGGAAGAGCATGAGATACTGAGGCAGTTGTTTGAAAGCTCTCTCCCAATACACATAACACAGAAGCCAACTCTTACTTTCACAGTGCTGACCATTTGGAACAACATCCCAAAAAATGGGAGAGCCTTTCTTATTTTTATTTATCTCCTTCTTCTAAATTCCTATTTTTTGCCTTTACTAGACAAGAAGTCTCACTCTGCACAGCTGACCCAACCTCATTCCAACTATATGGCAGACATCTGCATGCCTTGTTGGATCTCTTCCAGACATCACAAGAGACAGCACCAGCACCACTCCCTAAACACACCCCCTACTAGCAATTTGTTTTGCTAATTATTAATCTGTCTTCGGAACAGACAGTAATCAATGACACATAATAAACATACACAAGCCCTGTACATCACAGCCTTTTGTGAAAAAGGCACCCAGATGACACAAACAGGAGCTGGGAACATTATGATACAGAGATCTTGGATGCACTTGTGTGCAGGCTGAAGTGTCCAAGCTGGCTTTGTACACTCCAACCACAAGTGAACGGACTTGCCCACAGCATCACTTATTCTGCTGCCTTAGGCCACAGCTTAGCAAAAAAGTAAATCTAGCCCTGAGTCCCATAAAATAAGCATAAAATTGTGTCAACCACCCTATGCAAAGGCCAAGTTACTGCAGCTACAGAACCCAGGTCTTCGTTTTCAAGTGTCATAACGCAGTCCAAATATTGCATTGAGTTTTCTTGCACATCTCCATTTAAGTAGTCTCTTGCATACATCATCATGTCTTTTACACAACAAATCAAAATTTAACTGGAAACTGTAAACAACTATTAGAATCTAGTTCCAAAAGCAGCTTCCATGAGGAGAAAGTATGGAGAAAGGAAACAGCTCAGAAGTCCTGAACAGGGACAGAATCCAAGTGGGAAGAGATGTCTGTATTTCTTCATCCATGAAGTGAAGCATTATTTGTAGTGCCTTCAAATTTTGTTTGGTACATCAAAGTCATCAAGCATCACCTATAAAGCCCCACAAGACTTCAAGTTCTTCAACTCAGCTCCTTGTCAGATCATCATCCCCTACACCTACACTTAGCAACTGCAAAGCACCCTTCAGGTAAGATGCAATGGCTGATTTAAAAGCTTTCACCATCAAACAAAGGACATGCAATGAACACAGAAGTGAGGAAGCAATTAGTATTGCTGAAGACATGTTGTTGAAACCTCCAGCTTTTTATTTGATTGTCAAATGGGGTCTAGGCAGCTTTAGTCAAAACATCTTTGTGCTTGTACTCTAAATAGCAAGTGTATGTAACTAAATCTAACACTTAAAAAAACCCTCCCTATACTTTGAGCTAAAAGTATAATCACAGTGCATCTGGCATTTAAATAAAATAACCATTAGCACAGGAAACACACAGTATAAAAGCACCAGGTCAAGAAAAGACAGAAGAATAGAGAGAAGCAGCATGGGACTGGATTTAATGCCATGTTTACTAGGGATCTGCTGCGTTGAGAAATGTAGAGGACTTCCTCTGGCAGGCTGAGCTACAGGATTAAAAATGCTGGCTATGACTAAAACAGGGAGATTTAATTATCCAGCTTAATTGGAGGAGGAGGAAAACCAGCCCCAACTTCAGGAAAGCTGCAAACTAAGAGCAGCTAGGGCACCTACAGAGCTCTCAAACCTTGAAGTGTTTTTCACATTTTCCATTAAAACATGCAGGTATCTATTTGTTAACTAAAGTAAGAGAAAGGAGCACTAGGATTTAAAAGGAGAAGCATGTTACTTGAGATGAATTGGATTAAACCATACCAAGACTACAGATTAGCATGAATTAGCCTCTACTGTCAGCAAGTCCTGGCAGTGCTCTGGCCCACCATCAGCAAACAACTCCATAAAATTTCAAGTCACATTCACAATTATTAATCAAATCACATACAGAACTGGCATCGGCAGACACAACCCAATCATGGAAAAACTATCCTCCTCGTAGCAGATATCACGCCCAGCCCCACTGACTCATTAAATGCCTTGCAGCAGGTCGTTTGAGGGTTTTGTGCCTCAATAAAGTAAGAACAATATTTTTGTGCCTTCATACTAATTGCCACTTTAGATCTATAGATGAAAACCACTATGGAAGTGATTACTAATAAATCACATCATTATATTCACAGCCCAGAATTCACTTTGCTCATCACTCAGCAGTGAATAAGAGCACTTTCCTCTTATGTGTAATCCAATTTGTTGTGTCTATTTTCACAGCAGCCACACTTACTTTCACAGTCAGGTAAGGTTTCCATGATGTCCTTCTCATCACTGCCCACCATTCAAACAATTCCATGCCCTGGGTCCCCTATAGGGACTTAACTGACAGCCCAGGCTGTTTCAGCTTTCATCAGTCCCCACACTGGGATGTAATGTAAATGTTCACCCACACAGATGTGGGCTCCCCCACGGCCCCAGAGCCATGAGAAGATAAGAAACAAACAAGTATTTCACCAACAAACTGGCCTATCAGCCTTTATTAGTCCACGTGCTAAACTGGATTACCCAAAGCTGGATGCACCCCTCTGCTCCACACAGGTCACTAGCATTAGCCCTGTCGTGGAGAAACCTGTGATGGGATTACAGTGACTGCCAGAGGCCACTCAGCAAACCCAGGGCAAAGCTGAGAGCAGAAGCAAGATTAGGACGAGCAGAACCAATGCCACCATGGTGCTGTGCCTGTATGCTTTTGTACTCCCTTACATGTGCCACAGCCACACAGCTGCTCCATCAGCAAACCAGGGGTATGATGCAATTAAGAAAGGCAGCCTCTCAGGGATGGGGGAGAGTCCCTATTGCTGGAGGTTTCCAAGATGTGAGCATGCAGGGTGCTAGATAGGTAAGTTCATCCAGTCTCCTACTCACATGAAATTCTGGACAAGATGTCTCAAGTTCACTTCCAGACTGGGCTACTGTATGAAAAACCAGCCTGGGAGTGCAGCACAAAGGGATTGTTTTCAATAGCACTAGTCCTTTGACCTGTTTGACTATCCACCAATGCCAACAGTGGCATCAGCACAAGGGCAGGGTGAGAAAGCATGGCCACATCCAAGGCAAAGGGAGGAAAAACATGATATTCCTGTTTCCCTCTGAAAGGGTTCTCAAGAGGCTCCAGGAAGAACACCATGTGCTAATCCGTCCCCAAGTTTCTACAGGAAAATACTAAGTGTGCTAAGAGGCCTGAGCATTGCTTTCACTAAACAACTGCTCTTCCACTTGTTGTGCTGCTTGCAGAGATGAATCACTGCCTCCCGAAAGCTGTAATTTACTGGGACATCAGCTGGGCTCTTCATGGTAGGCAGGTGAAACTGATGCCTCCCCACTTAATTGCCTGTTTTTCTTCAAACTCAAACCTGGTTGACTAGTAGCATCTCACAAAGATTTCCAAATCCAAGAGACAGATTTAGTAACACCTTGCCTTGCTAAAACTGCCCAGTTAAAAACAAGGCACCGCCAGACAAGTTCCTTAAATTTGAAAGTTTTGTTTTGCTTCCTTTCCTAACTGATCCCAATGACCCGATTCCCAAGAAATAAGATCTTGTCTTTACCAAAGGTCTCAAATGTGGGCTGAGGAAGCATGAGTCAGACCAGATGAAATGAAACATCCACAGCTAATTAATAGGATGCATCTAGCTTTCCTCTCATTAAAAAAAAAAAAAAAAAACAGAAGAAAACCACCAACAAAAAAGCAAAATCTAGACCATGAAAGAGAAAACATTTGGATTAAGGATTTAACAAGGTTCTTCCAAGCAACTCTCCATGAATGAGTGCCCCAATCTCAGAGCCCCAACCCCAACAATGCCAGGCGTGACCTCCTCTAACCACTTCTTAATTTTTTTTTATAATTAAAGAGTAGCCACAGGAGCTCACCTGCACACTGTGCCTGTTATGCATATGTACATGACTGGCCGGCACACCCAGAGATCATCTCACTGATCAGACCTGAGGGGAATTAGGTCTAAGAACACGCAGTTCACAAGTCACTGCAGCATGTCCAGGCACGGGATCAGCACTGAGCTTCCTGACCCAGCCACGAGGGCAGTGGCATCAGGCACGAGCTGCTGCAAAGCAGCTGAGACACCCTGGAAAACAGGGCCTGAATCCAGGCCATGTGGGTAAGACACAATGTGGAGCACGCCCGGTGCCAGGGCACGACAGAGCTCTGTGCTGGCAGAGCACATAAGCCTTTCTTGGTGCTTACACACATTTTAATGTGACTCTCCCTCAAACTAAGCAGTTCCCAGGGGAAGGGGAGCAGGGGACACTGTGCCTTATTTCCTAGATTGTAAAGGAGATCAAAAGCACTTCCTTGGTTTAATTTCTGCATCTCATTAATCCACCATGAATAATCGGGTGCTGCAATGCTGAGAGCCACGCAGATGGATATCTGAGCTGCTTATGGAATTGGAACTGAGAGCAAAATCCCAACCCAAAGCTTGGACTAAGTGATTATATGTTTCAAACATCACTCAAGAAGGTCTACAGCTACTTTTTATACACAAGGTCAGACTAAATGGAAATAACTGCCCTTCAGACCTGACAATCTCTCTTTTTCCATACCCTATAATTTCTATCCCTTTCTCTTTACAATTTTCCTCTGTTTCCTCTATTGATTCAGACAGTAGAAATAATCAGGATATTTAGGACAATTCAGCTTAGATCAGCTAATTCATTGTATCCTCCAGGCTAGAGGAATCACTAAAGACTAGAAAATTCAGAGATGTCATTTGTCAAAGGCACTTCGAGTGAAATTATTGTATAGATACAATGAGCTTATCGGGTGTTTCCCAATGGAGAGGCTATGAGTGGAGATCTACTTTACCATTACAATACAATGCCATTTAATGTAAGTATATAAAGTGTATGTGTCACATCATCACACATTTAGCAAAGGAAATTAAGGACACAAAGGAGAGAAGAGGCATGAATTCTCCAAATGCAGTGCTGTCCAGACAGTAGGAAACACTGAAAATACTGTCTCGTGCACTTGGAGCTGAGCCCTTCTGAATAAATTAGCATTCAGCCAGTGAGGACACATGGAAGGAAACTTTGAAAAGTGCCAAAAACGACTTGTCTGAAAAGAATTCAGTAAATAGATTCCAGTGTCTGACAAGTGTAAGCTGCACTGAGTATTATCAGAGAGCAGTACCTCTTAACCATGTGGACTGATTTGCTAAATGGCAGTTCCTCCTAGCTGAAGTCCAAGAAAGATAATCTGAAGGGTCCCAACAAGGCAAGACAGGAATGATCACAATGACAGATGCAGCCCAAGCAGGGTACTGAGAAGTCATTGCATGAACCATATCAATGTGTTATTTATTTTCACAGACTCCTTCCAGATTGTATTTCTGGCACAAGGGGTAAGATCAAGAGCATTTCTCTCAAGAAACTAAGCTAATGAGGATAATTAACGCAACTCCTAAATATATAAACTGTGCAGATAACGAGTCTCATTTGAATTTTGCTTTTCTAGCAAAAACGCAGATGGATTGATCTGACCTGTTTCATGAGACTTTTGCCTTGCCAAAAAAAGACACTCTCCCTTTAGCTAAAGAGCCAGAACCAGGCCAAATGTCCTCTCCAGTGCTTTGAGGACATTTCAGGCTCCACTTCAGCTTACTCCTTGACTTCTGCTTCTTCTGCCAAGCAGCTGGCAGCTGGGGGAGAAGGGGACTCCCCCCACCCTGCTCTCACTGGCAGCAGCATCCACACTGTGTGCCCAGCCCAGGTCCCACAGAAACACAGGTTTCATCCCCTGAAAAAAGAAGCAATGTAATGGAACTTTGATTCAAAATTCTGGATTAAGGCCAAGTTAGCACTTCAGCTGTGAGGTCTTCAGAGTGCAAGACTTCAAAAGATCGGCAGATACTAGACAACCACATAATGCAGGGGAAAAATGAATAATGCAGTATTTCATTTCTCTGCATGGATGAGAAAAAGATCCAGGAAAATAACGTAGCACTTATAATCAATAATGCTTCAATTGTAACCTATTTTGCTATAGGCCAGGAACCAAATAAATGCTACATGAACAGGGCTCCTCTCACGGGGCCAATAAGGAATCATGTAATCAATTAGGCTGAAAAGGTCCTCTGAGTCCAACCATTAACCCAGGACTGCCAAGCCCACCACTCAATCATATCCCTGAGTGCTGCATCTACATGTCTTTCAAACTCCTCCAGGATGGTGACTCCACCACTTCCCTGGGGAGCCTGTGCTTGACAACTCTTTTGATGAAGAACTTTTTTCCTCATATCCAGTCCAAACCTCTTCTGGAACAACTTCAGGTTGTGTCCTCTTGTCCTGTCACTTGTTACTTGAGATAAGAGACCAACCTCCACCTGGCTACACACTCTTCTCAGATAGTTATAGAGAGGGATCAGATTCCTCCCTGAGGACTCCCCTTCTCCAGGTTAAACACCCCCAGCTCCCTCAGCCACTTCTTATCAGACTTGTGTTCTAGAGCCTTCACCAGCCCCACTGTCCTTCTTCAGAAATGCTGCAGCAAGAGAGGAGTAGCCAAATTGTCACAGCACAGATCGACTGCTTTTTGATGGCAATGACTCCACTCAATGGCAACTGTTAAGCAGATCTCAGAGTCCACCCTCAGGAGACATTCATCCAAACCTTGCCTGTCTATCTACACACACACACACAGACATACATTTTTTGACTTCTTTCTCATGTGTATTTGCTAAGTGGCCCAGAATCTTCATTATTATTGTGTGAAAATTTTGTTCTGGCCATCACCCACCAAGCTCTCTCCAGACACCCGTAATGGTCACCAAGCTCGCACACACCAAATCCTGGCCATCCCTGCCAAGTCACCCACAGCATGCAGGTCTTCCAATGCCCAGAGGAGAAAGAGGTGAGAGAAAAGACATGCCTGTGTTACTGCTCATCTCTTCTAGTCAGAGCAATCCATCCTGCTGCAAATATAAAGGATTTACAGCACCCACAGGAATATACATCCTGCACTGAAACTGCTCTGAACCCCCTGACCGCCAAGAAAATATCCAAAAGCCACATCTGCTAACAGATTTTGGCATCTGATGGGAGGCAGCACATGGCATGCTCCCAAAGCCTCCTCTCTCCACTCTCAGTGCTTTTCAAAAAGGCATCCATACAGTCAAATTGATATGGATTATATTTAAACAGCTTTTTAAATGCTTTCAGTGCACATAGAAAAAAAGAATCTATCATGTGGAATCCCTGACATTTAAAAGATATATTAAACTTAACAATATAGACTGCAATTGCCTTTATAATACAAACAGTAATTCTGTCCACTGGTCCCAGCAAGGCAAGTGATCCCTGTCAAGTTCACACCTGGCATGCACATGGGTCTTATCTTTGCACACAAACCTGTGACTGTATTTACAAAGCAGGTATATATCCATGCATACCTGGAGCAGCACAAGCTGGCAAGAAACAGAAGCCATACCACATTAAATGCACTGCTTGTACTTAGCAGTTTTCATAGTAGATCTTTAAACACTTAGAGGAGATCACATATTTTCCTCAGTCTAACATTAAAATGTATTAAGATGTAACTATTTGGAATGGGGTTTGCTAGAGTTGGTTGCCACAGCCCAGGTTTGGGGCCACAACCTCAGATGCTCAGGCCCAAAGCAGGTAAAAACCCAGTCCCTCACCCACGTCTATCACCAGGGCACACAGTCACCACTTTCATCTTTTCCCCTTGCTAACAGATAAGACGACTGTTGTACTGCCTAGGCTGAACTCAGTCCTGCCTGCAGAATTTGGGTTGAATGAAGGAGCAGACCAAAGCTCAGTATCTCACCAATCTGGGTACCAGACACCACAGGATCACAGACACTTTCTGGTGCAAAAAGCTCTCACTCAGAGGACTTGCCTTGAAAGCCCTGAGTCAGCCCTATTTAAGGTCCAAGCAGCCTTTGTTCATTTTTCTCCCATCTGCCAGCCAAAGACTGCAAGTGGCCTATCATTGTGGGCTTTTTCTCCACTCCCCTCATCTCTTAAAGTATAAAATCCTTACTGTCATTTTTTCTCCTATGCATTTCAAGTCTCTACTCATTTCTTACATGATGCCCTGAAGTTATAAATCTACAGTGCTTTCTCACAGACGACACTTACACAAACAATGACATCCCATCATTTCCTCTCCAGAGTTCTCTGGAGCATCCTGTTTATTCTATATATCTCTCTTGTTTGCATTCCAAACTCTTCAGAATAAGGACTTTCCATATTTTGTGTCCTATACTGCTGGAAACATGACTAGAGCTGCTCAATTCAAGGCTTTCAAGGTCAGAAAAGATCATTGCAATTATTGAGACTGACCTTTGGCCTACCACACAACAAATTTCATCAAGTGACTTCTGCATTAAGCCCCTGATAGTCCTCATAGAGACATGCTACTAATGGATGATGATCACTACAGCATTTTTTATTTTGCATTTTCTCCAATTTTGTTGCATAGTCAGTGTTTCTCTCCTTCATACTCAAATCTTTCCAATACTTTCAGCAATTAGCCCATGGTAAAATCGTAGGAAACATTCTAAAATACACATGTATGTTACTTCTATGATGACTGCACTAAAACCACTATCATTAATTACTTACTATATTTTTCATTTTCATAGTTTATATTTAATGTGCTTTTGCCAAGATAAGATATATAAAGAAAACAGAACTTTATTACAAATTATAGACTTCCAAGCCTCCTCATAAGAAGGTACATCTGCAAAAGATTAAAGAACCAAAATGATCTGAGAACAAGGTAAAGGGAGAGAATAAGCTGATGGCATTGCTGGCATGCAAGGTATTTTTGTGTTAAAACTGTATGTACAAAAAACCTTTCATACACTCTGAATACCTGTATTAACTTTAATGTTCAACATACTATAAAATGATCACCTTCTGAAGAAAAAAAAAATTAAATTCCTTCGAGCCATGTGTTAAAAGCATTCTTAAAGCAAACAGACACAAGAAGAATGCTCACAAAAAAATCTGGTTTTCATCTGTCTAAAATACGCACTGGCTTCAGCTAAAAGCCAATCAATCAATATGCAAAGAATAAAAAAGAAGTTCAAGTCACTTATAAATATTTTTTTAACTACAATCATCTGGCAGCGGAGCACCACTGACCTAACTTCATGAGCATTTGTCAGCTGGTGATGGCCATGGTGCAGTCAGGAGAAGAAAACAGAGACATTTGCTCATTTAACTGAGCAGAGAAGAAGTGATCCACTACAAATCACAGCAAGTGGCACAGTCTGGAGGGGGAAAATGCCCAAAACAAATGTTCAAGAAATCCTGCCCTGCCCAGTGCACTCAGAGCTCTGGCAGGCTGCAAGGCACCAAAAGGCAACAACTCCATCACCACTAGGTGGTTATCCATCAGGTTCTAATTTCATTATTTCTTCTAAAAAAATTATATTATCCTACACAGAGCTGAAGTTTCTACCAACATGGCATCGTACAAGGCATTATACAAGAACAACAAAAGTGCTTCTCCAGTTCTCTTTTAATTGCCATGGCAACTCTGTTTATTTGGATTTAAGCATCATCCTGGGATGTTCGTAACGCCAACAGCACAACACAGTGAGGCAGAACGGGAAAGAGAGACGCAGTGAGACATTCATGTGGCTAACTCCTGTCCAAACCAAGTAATTCAAAACCCCACAGGCAACAGCTGTAGTGAAAAATACAGGGGGATTAAGAATCAACAGAAACAAGTGTTTCTTTCCAATTGCATTTTTTTGTAGAGGTCGCAGTCCTCTCACAACTCCAGCAGCTTGGAAAACAGAGAGCTCTACCAACCTTCCCAGGTGCCCTTCTGCATTTTCACCTGCCAGTGGGGTTTTAAGTTGTGGCATCATACAGTCTGCTCTGTACATGGGCTTTTAGGCTCATAGAAGGCACACCAGTTAACTGAAGATCCACTGCACTCACCTTAACAATTTCTACTTGGACTTTCTACTGGGTTCATAAACAGGCATGATTCAGCAGCCTAACATGACACCAGAACTACCTGCAGCATGCTTAAACCCTATTCCCCCACAAGATTAGGCCAAAATAATGTAAGCAACACCCAAGATCACAGTGAAACTCATGGAGCAGCACCTAACTGTTACTACCTTAACTGACCTGAGCTCAGGATGCTCTCTATTTGTGGGTTATGCTGAATAGACAGGAAGTCCACAGAAGTACCACCCTATAATTTCACAAGATATCAACAAGTACATGCAAATCCTAGCAAGCATAAATTGAAGTGCACAAAGAATCGGAGAACATTTCAGCTTGGAAGGGCCATACAGATCTCCAAGTCCTGCTCCTCACATAATTGTCTTAGTTTTAAGTAAACCTAGTGGCTCCTTGGACTCCTAGAGACCTGGTGCCATGACCCCTTCCCAGCTGCATGACCTTCTGGAGCCGCCTGCTCCAGAGATCAACCACCAGGGAGGCAGAATTAACAACTTTCACCAGATTTGACTCAACAATGCAGGAAAAAAAGGGAAAAGAAAAGGGAGAAAATGGGGAAAA
>NC_031799.1:9421101-9422222 GCF_001522545.3 Parus major
AAAAAAAAAACAAACCCCAAACAAAAATAAAAGAAACAAACAACCTAATTTACAGTCTTGCCATGGTTAAAATGAGAAACTGAGCAATTGTTTTCAGACACAATAGGCAACTGCTGAAAGAAACCAAGAGATGATCCTGCAATCCATCTCAGAGACTGTCTAACAGCTTGGAAAATGGACTGTCACTTCATCCATCAGGAATTTCTACCACCCAAATGGCAACAACGTGACTCCGGCTGGCAGGGAGCAGTACTGACGTCTCTAGGAATCTGGGAATCAAATAGTTTTGCCCTTCTAAACACATACCAATTTACCTTCACATTTTCCAAAATTATCAGAACAAGGAGACTGCTTTCAGTCAAATACTCTGCAAGCAAAGAAAGTTTGTCTAAAGTGATGCAGAGATTGGTGAAGATTAGCTGATTGCCCCAAGGACAATTTTTTTCTCCTGCACCAGGGGCTGGTTACTACTCTACCTTCAACCTCTTCAAACTTTTGATGAAGGATGTTTGTTCCACCCACACTGATGACTTTTATTACCTTGGAAGAGCTGGATAAATGTATTGTAGGCACCAGTGATCTCACACCAGATGGGGAGAACAACAGAGGTATGGTGGTCCAGCCTGTGGTGAGCACACTCTCAAACAACCTCTAGGATTCAGACATCCAGAGTTTAGATGTCTCTGTATAAACCATACAGGTGCTATCCCTACCCACACCCAAAAGAAAGAAGAGAGTATATTCAAGTGACCCTCATTCCCTCAGTGCAGGAGAAAGGAGTCTGGACAGTCTCCAAGCACAGCAACAAACATGGGAAGTACTGAATGCACAATTACAGCAGCCCATGGGGACAACAGAATCACCATTACTCCAGGAAGATCAGAAACCACAGAGGAGTTCCAGCTCAGCCTCCCAGTGTACCCAGGGGCACAAAATCCATTGTCACAACTGCAATGTCTCTTGCTTACTTAACTACCCACACAGAACCAGTTCTGTTAGGACTTCATGGAGAGACGAGTCATACAGGCCAAACACAAATGTCTAAAAACAGCAGCAGGGTGGGGATTATTTTTTTAATTATTTTGAAACTGAAGTGTTGCAGCAGCCTTTCTGACACAAAA
>NC_031799.1:9422288-9520524 GCF_001522545.3 Parus major
AAAAAAAAAGTTTTCCTCAGCAAGTAATATTCTTAAAAGAGTCTACAGAAGGAGCATATAACAGATACAGGTGCATAAAAAAATACCATCAGCTCCCAAAGTGACTTTTTTTGTGACTGGTCAGGCTTAGACATAGCAGTAAATTGGAGCAGTCCTTTCTAAAGAAGAAATCACCTCTGACTGCATCTGTGAAACAAACATACAGAGATTAGAACTGCATGGATAACCGCTTCTCTGATGAACCACCCTAAATATTTTGAACTGTGTATTTCATTTTAGTCCCATTTCTGCAGAACATGGTTAGTTAATCTCACATTTAACCCTCTGTGCCAATATTTGCACAGTTTCTGTTGCCGTGCTGGAATCTGCACATAATGTGATCTGGCTCAGTGCTCACAGAGCTCCAGGGATCAATTACCATTTTATACATCAGTGTTTCATTACTGAGCCGTGAATGTCCTCAAGCCAATCAGACCCTCAGCTCCACGCTCCAAGACTCTAATCTTTGAAAATTAGGTATTTGGCAAGATACACTGTAAGAAAGAAAAATTGCCGGACTCATGCTGTTTTGAATACATCCAGCCTCCATTCACAAATACTGCCATTGCAGTGGCCACTAGATGTTTTCAGTGATGATTAAAAAGGAAGCAATGATAATTGTGGAGTGGAAGTGCACTCTCATCTGTCACTTCTCTTGGAAAATAATGAGCTCTCTTTCTTGTTATGTTCACTGCAATATATCTTTGGAAAAGTCTTATAGAGATTAATGCTCAATTGCTCTAAATGAGCTTAGCTTTATTTATTCTAGGAGAGGATCTGGTCCCAAAGTCCCAATAAGCAATTACTTCACTATCCTCATTAAAGGAAAATCCTATATGGTAGCTAAGACAGGACTTTGGCCCTGTGTCTCCCATGTAAATTCAGCGATGGAGATTTGTCATGCTTTACATCAACAAGCCATGCCTAAGTGCCTACTTTAAATGAGGCTAAGATTCACGGCAGCAAACACTGTAAATCTTCAGAAAATAAGGCAAACTTGACATTTCTGCTGCTCATCTTCAGCTTTGCTGCCTCCTCACCATGCACTGCCACAGGACTGGAACCTCACTGAGCTGTCAGCACAGGAAACTCATCTGCAGCACTGTAAATACTTGAAATAGTTAATTCTTGAGCAGCAGCTCTGTAGTGGAGATTTTGGGGAACAGAAGCGCTGCATGCCCAGACAGACTGCCTGGGCCCTTGCTGGACTGGTGGTACCTAGAAGGGAACTTAGCCACAAGGAGGAAAACCCAGGAGAAAAAGCAAGTGTGCTCTTAAAAACCACTGCTATTCCAGTCATCTGTTTTGAAACTGCAAGTGCTGTAAAGTGACAACACACAAGCCACAACCACATGTTGGAGAGTTTGTTTTAAATCACGAGGTGAAAATAAGAATCCATTATAACTCTGTTTAACATTCCCGGGCTGGTATGCAGCTATGCAGCCCACGCAACACCACAGCTGTGGCAGTGAGGTCTCAAAAATCTGTTCTGAGGGGAGAAAGCACCAGAACCAAAAATTAGGACAGTGCCAAAAGTCTCAGACAGCTGCAATCATCCCCACACAGCCTTTCCATCACCTCTAACACTCCAGGTGAATCCAGGCGGTAGGACAAAAACTGGCTCACGTTTGGAAAGTATTTTTGCACAAGTTTCACAGTTCAGCAGATCTAAGGATCAAAGCCTTTTATACTGGCCACCCAAAGTACAAACATTCCCTTAAATAACCCCTGTTGAGAACTGGGGCTTTCCACACCTTGTGGACTTCAAGAAGAAAATTTTTAAGTGATAAAAACCCTCTGTCATGCAACGCAAAGGGATCAGCCCCCATAAAGGCTTCAAGAGCCATTAAAAAAAAAAATAAAGGAAACCATACACTGCAGAATTGACACACAACTGACTAAATACTAATAGCCAATCATATGACATTTCCATTACTTTAACAGAGATTCTGTGAATCCAGTGCTGGCATTCTGATGAGCAAATATATGCAGAGAAGCAGCAAGGAACATATGTCAGGCACTGCAAAAAATGTAACTTCTAAAATCCTACCTTTAGATGATTCTTTAAGAGAAAAAGATCTGTTTGTGATCTGTCCTCCTCCTGATACTAATACAAGGACAAAACTCCAAATTGTCTCTTCAAACACACACACACACACACACAGAGCAAGCTGGCACACATGGATTTTTGTGGCTGGACAGCAAATGGTGTTCATTTTCAAACTAGTGCAGTCCAGACTCTCACTGCCTCAGCTGAACATCTCACAGATGCCACCGAGTTCCTAATCCCCCTCCGGGCCCAGGAATGGTCTGTTTGTTCTTTTATGTGCTAGAATTCTCCAGGTGTGCTTTAAAGCCACTGAACAAAGGAAAGATAGCAGTTAAGAGTGGGTTTGTAGTACTTCACCTTCCTCAAACACTGATTTTAGTGAATATCATGCAAGTACAGACTATTCTCTCTCTGACACACGTATTCACAAAATGTATAAAGCTAGTGCCCTAGATCTGTTGTGTCCTCCATTAATAATTTAGATTATTGGCCATTTTAGGCATATACAACATATGCTTCAAAATACAGTACTCTTTTTTTTTTCTTCCATTCTATAATGACCCACTTGGTGTGTTTGATGCTTTTAGAAACGGCTGTGCTGCTTGCTCAAAGCTCTGGGAGACAGAGTAATCCTCTCCCAACTAGAACTAGGCTTCTGTGAAGCTCACAGAGATGATCTATTCTGGTCTTTTGGCACTAACCATAAAGCAAGACACAGATTAAGGTTTTCAAGACCATTTCTGCCAGAGACACACTCAAATAAGCAAGTGAGACAGTGACAATTCTATTTCAGGAACCCCTTCAATGCTTAGAGATGACACAACCGATATTTTCAGCTCTGGTCCATCCTACAGTTAATAAGAGTATAAATTAAAAATGCCATTCCCACTTTACATTAAAATCATCAGTTTCATGTATCTATTATCTTTCTGAGTTTATTTGACTGAGTTGTTGGGTTTTTTTTTTAAGATGAAAATAAACCTTCTCCAGGAACTGTGTAAGTGTTGATAATAGCAGACTGGAACACAAAGCCATTTTTCTCCGTCCAAGAGGAAATATTTAACATCACAGCCCTGACACATGTACTCTTGTTGCCAACACCCCGCACACGCAGTGCCTGTCTGCGTGTGGATCACCCACCAGCCCAGCTCCACAATCCATCCTGTTTACTATTTAGGACCAGGGTTACATCCAAACCAAGCTCCACCTCCCAAAAGGCAGAAGAAGGGCAGCTTGTGCAGATGTTGAAATTCTGGTGAGAAAGACAAACTATAAACAGATTTCCTAAAAGATCTGCCTTGGGACAGTCTTATCTAGCAATTCCACTAATTCCCTTGATAGGGAAAGTAGGGGACTGAGAATGAAATCTGCAGACAACAGCTAGCTGAGAAAGTCTGTCAACTCAGAGGATGGGCAGAAGTGTATTCAGAACATTGGAGGACTAAAACAACTGACAGGAGGTACAGCTTGTAATAAAGCCAAGTGCAGTCATGCACTTTAGGATTAAAGAAATATGTTCTGCAGCTTGAAAGCTCAACAGTTGGAAGTGATATAGAAAGGGAAAGATTTGGATGGTTTAGTGGTTCATGGCAAGAGTGTAAAAAAGACAGATGTTGTTCAAGGTCTCGGTGAGGAATGGAAAAATATGCAAGACACTAGTAAGGTCTCAGCTGGAACAATGTGCAATTTCAGGTTACAGAGTTCAAGAAAGGTTATGGGACACTGGAATAGTGCAAGGAAAGGTCAGCACGATGACCTCTCCCATGAGACAAAAAGGCAATGGCTTTGCTGCTAGAGCAAAATGGAGGCTCTCTTTCAGGAGGGAAAAGGGAAAGATACAGCAGTACAAATCACTTAAAAAGAGGCTTAGGCTGGAACTTAAAAGGAGGCCTGCAGGAAAAAAAAAAGAGGAAAAAAAAAAATTACCTGAAACTCTACAGAATGGCTGGTGAAGCCAGCCAAAAAAAACATGGCCAGCCATGTAGGAGATGAAAAGTTGGTTCTGATCACATACATCTTCACTACCTACAGCCCAGTGAGCCCACCAAACAAGGTTCAGGAGCTGCTTTGCTCCCCCGGAATCTCCCAGACCTTCCCCTACCTGCCACCAGGTCTTGTGCTGTCACCACGGAGACAAGGTGTTTAAGTGTATCAAGAGCCCACACTCATGACACAGATACAGTAGAAGCTACTTTGGCTTCCCAAATCTCTACCCAGTTGAAAAAGGGATGACTTCGCCCCGGAAAACTTGAGGCTATGCCCAAATCAAGTCAAAAGAAGACAACAAAGGGAGGCTAGTGAAAAGCACAGCAGGTCACTCAAAATTACTTAGAAGAGACACACTTCTAAAGGAAAGGAGGGGTTTAGTGGCTGAAGGCTTTAGAAACCATCACTGTGATAGCAAATGTTTCATGGCCAAACTCCCTCACTATTCCCCAACACTGCCCAACAAAACTAAGAGTGCAGGCAGGTTGAAACAGGGAGAGTTGGCTATCTTGCTACTCCAAATTAATCTCTGTTTCAAAGGAAAAACATGAAGTTAAAAAGGGGACAAGGGTGAGAGAAGGAAAACATAGAGGCTAATTAATGTCAATCAGTATAAAGACCCATGACTGATGCTTTTGACATTACCCTTCCAGACAGTGCTCCTGCAGACGCTCGAGTGAGCGTGAGGCGAGTGCAAGAGAAGCAGGATTAGGCAGGAGGTGCCTGGAAAATCCACACAACACAAAAACATCTTTCTCAAATATTTATATACAAATACCTTTTCCATATGTTCCAGTATAGAGACCTGCCCATGTTTATGCCTTCTGTAGCATCTCAACAGCAAAGGCTTAAAATGCCTCCATAGCAGGACAGAAATTAGACTCCACATTACTTCCATTAACTACTGCCTCTGCCACAGGAGACTAAGGAGAACTACCCCTACAAGCTTTTCTTCTGGGAATTTACCATCCCACTGCCACCTTAGATTTAGAAAAGACACAAACAGAACAACTAACTCATCTCAGACTTTTTTCCTACAACCGCACTTTGCCCACAGAGAGGTTTCATGTGTACATGTTTTTGCAGTTACTGTACTCTACTCAAGCTTCAAACCTTACAACAAAACATAGGATATTTTTAGGTCATCTAAAGTCCCCATGCATGAGAAGAAAATGAGTCATTAGTCAATTACATAGTTTATACAAACAGAAATTACCAATTTCCCTCTATTCTTTGGATCACAATCTGGTTCTTTCATTGTGCTGCATCTTTGGGACTGGCAGATGCGACATCCCCTTCATTAGGCAGAATTCTAAAAGTCATCATTGCAGCACTAAAGACAACAATTTCCTACTCTTAACCAAGCACTGGCAGGAGGTTTTGCTAAGCAATGGGAACACAGAGTGGAAACTATTCATATATTGTAGCTCTTGAGTTCCAAATTAAATGATAATCAGTTCTTTGAAGTGTCCTTAAAACTATCAGTGTGTGCTCCCAGGTCCCCTGAGCACTCTCTTGCAATTCACCTGAAACACAAATAACTACCTTTGGCCAATTCTGCACTGTTTTTACAGGGCAGCTGAGCTCACACAAGACAATATAAAATTATTTTTCCCTTTTCCTCCAGAAGTGCCCTGGCTGCTCAAGCCAGCTGCTGCACTTTGCAGGCAGCTGCACTCTCTTAAATTTTAGTTTTAATGGCAAAACTAATTTTTCAGCCGTGAAAAGTTCAGCTTTCTACATCCCCAGCAGCTGCTTCTGGAAGGCTGCTCAAGTACTGTGGCTGAGTGGCAGCTTCTTTAGAAGTTTCTTTGCTGAAGGATAACCTCAAAGACCATCTTGGCTGGTCTAAACTTGTGCTTCATGGAAGGCGCATCGTGGTTTTTAAGTGAAAGCAACACTTCAAAAGGATTGCAGCAGCTAGACATGAGAAGAGGTGAGAGGCTATCTATCCTTATCCAAAATTTAAAACAGAGCCTACAGCTAGGAAAGAGCAAACACATTCTTACAGATTGCTGTAAATCACAAATAATTGAAGTCCAGCTGGAGAGTGAGTACTCTGAAAAGATGTTTCCCTCTGACACCCCATAACTTCTGAGCTCCCTTGGAAGAGCCCAGCAGTATCTCAAGCAGACTGAAAATGCTGCTGCACAGACACACACCTGCTCTGTCTACAAGACACATCCTACCTGTCTCAGTTTAATTCCAGTGCTAGTAGGCACTTACCAGAGCTTTGCCTTTGCTTTCTCTCACAGATGTGTCCACCACCCTAGAGGAGTGTCCCATTGCCAATCCCTTTTTCACTCTTTACTCCCTACTCTGCTATTCAGACACTGGGACTAGGAATTAAGCAGGGCAGCATAGTTTTAGGTCTTGCATCAGTGTTGGGTCTTGTTAAGCGGATGGTGCCTACCAAAAGCATTTTACTTTTTTCACCTATATTTCATGAACAACATGAAAAAGCTGAGGTGATTTCATGCATGAAGCATTTCTACATCCTTCACAGCCTTCTTCCCAGGAGAGATACAGAAAATAACTTCCCTTTGCTGAAGAAAGCAACTTTCCCCTATTTCTTATCAGTTGGCTCATCATCAACCAGGCAATGGAGAAATTACACCGGAGATGCCACTCAGTCAATAAACAAATCTCAAAAAAAAGTTTTGTACTCAACCCCCAAAAAGCCTGAGTATCCGCTCAGCATGTCACACTTCTCCCTAGGTCACTGGTCAAGACCCACAGAATCAATTTCAATAAATATTTTCACATTTAAGAATCTGGGAAAAAGCCAGGAACTTCAGCCAATTGGATGAGTATGCAGTACAAACCAAGCAGTCCCCTATGGTTATCCTGTCTCTGGAAACTGGCCTCCTAGCAGGTCATTTACATCTCACGCTCATTGATATTTTAAAAAGGTCTTTTAAAAGCTATTTCCTACATGTCAGTGTGTTGAAGGATCTCAATAACTTTTTGCTTTCATTGCTGCATCCCCCCCTTTCAGTTTTGACCTAAAAGAGCACCAGAGCTATAACTGGATCAACCCACGTCGCAAAATATCCTGCCCCAAAAGAGGAAGGGCAGTGTTCAAAGACAAAGGACAAATGTCTTTTGCCTGGTATCATTAGTTGACTGCAAGATAACCTGTGAAAAAACAGCACTTAAGCCTGACCCCACCAAAGAATTCTTGACCATCTTAACGGACAAGAACTTGAAAATAAGTTTCCTTCCTGTTCAGTAGGACAAGATTCCTGTTTCTCTCTACAACTCCTGTGTCAGCAACATCAACACTGGCCTCACTGGTTTCCCAGTTCACCAGCAGCTGCAGGGATTTGCAGATACATTGCCTGTCTATTTTGTATATACTCACAGTAGTACTTGGAAGCCACAACACAGTTTCTTGAGACAAAAGGTCAAATTCTGCAAATTACTGCAAATTTCAGCTCTGGCAGGATTCATCTGCAACCAAGATCTTCTTCATGCTCTTGGGACATGTGGGACAAACCAAGATGTTGTGGGACAAATGAATTACACCCATGCGGATCTAAATCTTTAGAAAGCAACTGGCAGCCACACCAACAGCCTTCCCCTTGCAGTGCTCAACTTACGTTTCAGATTTACATTGGATTTACATAATATTAGTTTTAGTCAATCACTTACTATCAGGAGGAGAGGTGTATCTGAAAAAATAAAACATGACATGGGTATGACATGCCCCAAAGCCAGCACACCTGGGCCAGCTCACTCTAGCACAAGGCTAAGCAAACACAGCCACTCTACATCCCATGCATGTCCAGGGGTAGCAGAGCCACCTTCTCCTAAGGCATTAGGGATCTACTTGACCTGAGCTGAGATAGCACAGAGTGCTGTGATCACCTTCCCACTAGTCCTGCAGATCAGCCTCTGAGAAGTCAGATGGACTGGGGTTGTGTCCTCAAGTCAGTGAGCTTCTACACACCCCAGTCTTCTACAACTCTGAAAAACAAACCAGGGCCTGTGCCACATTTTGGCTCATGTGACTTCAACCACTGATCACTATCAACATTCACAAAGCACTCTGCAGAAAAGACAACATTTTCCCTCAATCCTGGACTAAGCTCTTAGTCATTTACTACATTTTGGCCTACAATAATAGAATTCCACTGTGTATTTTAACTGAATATATTATTCCTCATTAGCAGTCTCAGGCTGTTACAAGTATTTAGCCTAGCAAAACACTGAGTGCAACTACTCCATGAGTGATAACATTCCCATGATGAGCAAAATGTTTCTTGCTCATAAGGTAGAGCAGAGGTACCAAATCCTGCTCCACAAGTTGTGAACCATTTCACAGGCAGTGCAGGCTCTGGTGCAAACCCAGTCTCTCCACTAAAGCAATAGCTACCACAGGACAAGGTTGGGGGAGGAGAAAAATGAAGAGGGAAGAAAAATTACAAGATTCTGAAGAAATGTGTCTCAGCCTACACTGAATGAAAGTGCATGTGTCTGAATCTGTGTGTGAAGTCAGGGCATATTCAGGTAACTCAAACCTAACTAGGATGCTTGCAGCCATCATTTTCAGCCAGCATTCCTCAGGGGCTGCTGCCTTTCTGCAGTCCCTTGCAAACACACACACACAGTACCCACAGCAACATCCATTTCTACCCACACATGTCAAACAGGCTACCATCTCAAGTTCCCTGCAATCACAGTTCTACCAAGACTGTGGACCTTAAGTTACCTTACAGAACCAGCCAGAGAGAAGAAAACTTTACTGTTGAATCCCAAGGCTAGAAGGAGAGTGGAGAAAAAACCTAACACCCTAACCAGTCAATGACTCTTCACGCCAAACAAGCAATTTTATTAAGGAAATAACATCTGAACGAGGCACACTGCACACACACACATTCTGCAGCTGGAATCTCTTGAGCTGATGCATCTCTTCTTGATACACAAGTCAGAAAATAATTCAGCTCAGCCTTGGAGGGCTGGTGTTAGCAGCTCTGTGATCCTATCAAGCACAAAGCTTGGTAAAAAGCTAAGCACAGACATTAAAAGATATACAGAGCTAATCTGCTGAGAATCATCTTTCCCACCTCCCCCTCTTCCCCCACCCCCCTGAGTGCATTCTGTGGACAAAGAAATTATTTCAGAGAATCACCAATGTTCAGCCTCAAGGTAAGGGTTCTGGATGACCAGAGAGAAGCTGTGAGCCACAGCAGTTCATGGGAGATACCCATCCACTTCCCTGAGTCCCCCTGCTGCCAGACTGCATATTAGAAGGAATGTCACTGCATGCGAAGAGGGGACACTCTGCACCAGGGCAGAGAAATCTGAAGTCCACTGGTAGTGTTAGAAACACCTCTACTTTTTTGTTTGTGCCCCACAAACAAAAAAAATGTAGGCAGCACCCAGACCGCACCGTGCTGTCTTCGTAAATTCTTAGCCTAAGCTCACATGATTTATCATACTTTATGAAGCTGTATGAAGCTTTCATACTGTATGAAGCACTACATGGCACTGACATACTGTTTGGCACTTGCTGGAATACAGAGGTTATCTATACAGAAACAAAGATCTTCCCAATTTCACATAGCTGACCAGTTCTAGGAAGTTATACCTTATTGCATGCCCACGAGCACCTCAAACACTAAACATCAGTGACAGAAGAGCCCAACACCTGCCCCTTTCAGTCTGGGGTACAGTGGGTGGATACAGATATCTGTCTGTCACAAGTAGGATGAGCACCCTGGTCCTGCAGTCCAGCTAAGGCTCCTTCTCTCCTGTCTTTGGCATTTGAAGGAAGTTGTTCTCCACCAAAGACAGGGCATACAAAAGATGCTTTGCAAAGTCAAGTTTCTGCCATCTCACCACACTTGCAGAATAGGATTCCTTCTGCTCACACACAAAGTCAATCATAGTCATACATCCGCTAAATCCCAGCAAGATCCTTCCACAGCACCACAGGTTTTCTATTTCAAGAGGATTAATAATTTGCAGGCAAGGCACTTTCCTGACCATGCAGAAAAATCATGACATAAAGGATATATCATTAACACATTTCCACTAAAAGATCACACACAGAGATGTATCAGGCAAGATGACTAACCCTTCTGTTGAGAGCAGATCCATGAGAGGAATGGAATTCTAAATTATGATTTTCTAAATACCATGATAATATTTAGTCACTAAGTAAAAAATCTTTCCAAGACATAAGTAGCATAAGAGACATGATCTCTTTTCAGGAAATGAAAGTGAGAACCTAATTTCCAGCTTCCAACAGAGTGGAGGGAGCTTGGTGCAACAGACTCTAAGACCATACAGTTCAAGATGAAGAAAAAGCCTTCATCATCCTTCTCACACACTTTTTACCAGTAATACCCAGAGGCTTCCCATCTCTCCATACCTTCTCAATGAAGGGGGATCCTCTTTTTGAACCAGGAGATGGAGCCAAAGGGACACTCCCTGCTGTGAAGAAAGGGTGCGATGCAGGGATAAAGGAATTGGGATAGAGAACTCAATTTCTATTGTTGAGGGTGTTACTATCAGTCTATTACTGCTATCAGTCAGTATGAAACAGCAATTCACAGGTGCTGTACAATACAAGGGACAGCTGCATAACTCACAAAACAGCTCTAAAAAAGTTGAGACACCACCCACCCAAGCTAGCAAACACCAGTTACTCCTCTTAATCCACAATTTAAGAATATCTCGGAATTATAAAATTAGGACATATACAAATTTCTAAAAAACATGCTGACTAGAGGTGTCAGGCATCAAAAGTACTGTCGGGAGAGATGATTTAACCTTTCTCCTCAGAATTGTTGCTGCTTCAGACACTAATGCATGACATTTCTGAACAGCCCAGGGTCCAGTTCAGATGGTGGATGCATTCACAAACCCCAGTTCTGTGAGCCGAATGTACACACAGAGAACGCACTGTTGTGCAACACAATACTTAAGAGGCTTCCCATCTGCACTCCATTTCAAAGCATATTTTATTGGTTAGCCGCATTTAGAAGGTCCCCCAGTTCCGCTGCAAGAGAGAACCCTGCCAAAACTCAGCTGAGCAGAAGCACTCGATTTGTATCAGCACAGAGTAACTACGAAATAAGAATGAAGTACAGCTCTGCCCTACATGTACCAAACACGCTAAACACCAACAGACTTTTGCATGCTCGGGGATTAGGAGATATTTAAGGAACATGATGGCTGTGGCACTTGAACGCCACCAAAAGCTCTCCTAACTGAAAGCCAGGAATCATGATAGATTTAGGAAGTAATAATTCAGGTCTATTTTTTGCATCCAGTTGAAAGACTATATTTTCCTTATTAAAAGCCTTCAGTACACAGGCTTACCAAGAGAAGCTGCTCTGCAAGGCTTTCAGCAGCGCTGTCATTTTAAAAATCTGGTGCTCGTGTGTCCTAGAGGAAAGCATTTTGTGCCTGGAGTTGTAAAGATTTTCTCCAAACGAACTGTTTAGTGGTTTTGAACCGAGTCCTGTCCCCACGGGAACGCGCACCCTCCTGCCAGATCCCAAATGAAGTTTCTGCCCAGCCCCGAGCCCGAGGCCACTAGCACGGGCTGGAGAGAGTCCGGCAGCCCGCGGGTCACCGCGGCTCCCGCCGCCCGCACGGACCCTCCGGACCCCGGCAGCCGCAGCCGGGTCCCCCCGGGCCGCCGCGCACCCGCCCCGCTCCGGCCGCCGCCACAACTTGCGGCTCCACGCTCCTCCTGTCCGCCTCGCCTCCCGTCCTTCGCCGGGCTCAGCCTCCCCGCTACCGCCGGCGGCACGGCCGGTCCCCGCAGCCCGCCCATCCGCTCCATCACCTGCCGGCGCCGAGCCGCGGAGCCGGTGCGCGCCGGCGGCGGCGGCGGTGCCTGTGCTGGTGGCTGTGCCGGTGCCTGTGCCCGTGCTGCTGCCGGTGGCTGCGCCGGTGCCGGTAGCTGTGCCGCTGGCTGTGCCGGTGCCGGTGGCTGCCGCTGCTGGCAATGCTGCCGCCGCTCCCGCTGCCGCTGCTGCCGGCGGGGAGGCACCTTCGGCGGCGCCGCCGCCTCCCGAGCGCGGGGCGCGGCTGCGAGCGGCCACGCACGGCCCGCGCCGCCGCCCGGCCCCGCCCCGCCCGCCGCGCAGGTGGGAGCGGTGACCCAGGGGCACAGGGACCCTCCCCTGCCCGGTGCCTGGGGACAGAGCCGGGCTCTCGCCCCCTGCGCCCGGCCCTCCCGGAGCTCCAGCCGCCCCCGCCGGAGGGATGTGCCGAGCAGCCTTGCGCTGCCTTCGGGCACCTTCACAGGTCGCTTTCCAGCGAGACCTGCTCTAGACACGGTGCTTTTCACACTTGCTCCACCCAAAGCAGGCTTCTGTGGAGAAGTGTCCTGCGTATGCGCCCCCCGCCCCCCGTTGAAAATATTCTCATTCGCGGCTCCAAATTAAAATCCCCACTGCTGCTTCCACAAAGCTGCCAGGAGCTGTTCCTTTCCCCAGAGCCTGGCCTGTTGTGCTAAAGCCAAGTGTCTTTATCACAGGCTGTCATTAAACATCTCACGGCCATTTTCCAGGTGTGTGGCAGCCGGTTCGCGGCAGACCTAACAGCAGCCAATATTGCATTTTCTACTTCTGCCATCTAAACTATACAGCTGCGGTGACAGCCATCTCCTGATGAGAGAAGTTTTGGCCATATACAGGTAGAAAACCCATCACTATAACTGAGAAGAGAAAAAAAAAAGGGGGGAGGGGTTATAACTATATTTACCCAAGGAGTGAGCAGATCACAACTGTAATCAAGATGGACAGGGATTAAATTCTTCTGCTGAGTCCCATGCTGTACTCAAGCCATCTTTTAACGGCTTAGCTTTGCTCACAGCAGTTCTGGCTCCCAGAAGTACTACCCTGCACAGAAATAACCATCCCTCCTGTTTTTCAGGATTTTCAGCAGGATGTTCAACCTTCCATGAGTTTAGCGGGAGACAGGAGTCCAGGAGACAGAAGAGCCTCTGAACTGTGTTCCTTGGAGCAAAATGCATGGCCTGATGTCAGTGTCTCAGCTCCCAGAGAGCACAGGCAGTTAATTAGGTGCCAAAATGAAACACACCAATAGTTAACATACCTAGAGCTAACCCGAAGGGAAGCTTTCAATCCTTGGGATGTGCGTCTTTCTGGGGCTCAACACTGCTAACCAGGAAATGCCTCCCTTCCCACCATGATTCATGGCCTGACATCTCCTGAGGAAAAAAAAAACACCTCATAAGCTCCTTCATTTAAAAAGCAGAGATCAGGTTTAGAGCACAGTGAAAGGAGGCTGTGATGGCTGCATCCATCCTCTGAGCAGCAGAAGGGCTGGGAAGTTCATTCAGGATATGGACAGCAAATTCCATAGCCTCTGCTCAAGAGGAGAGAAATGCTCACCAGCATTATTTTGCTGGGAAAGTAAGTAGCTCCCAGAAAACTACTGCCCAAGGCCTTCCCATCACCTCTTCTTTGAATGTATTCCTCTGTGCAAAACAGAATCCAAAATTCAGGATATTATGTGGGTGGAGAGGTTGTTCTGAATCCCCACCCAGAAACTGTGTTTTGCCCACGACCTGGTTATTATAATAATACAAAAGAGTTTTGGAGCAGGAATCACACCCTGGAATGCCTCCTTTGGTGTCACTAACTGCTTATGCTATAGTTATAAAAAGAAAAGAGACCACAACAGCTATTCTGCACAATCCCCTATCATACTTGGAAGTCCAGAAAGATCCAGCAAATGTTTGTCCTATGGGCCACAAAATATGACCCAATTTCCTATTGAAGTGCAAAGTAAAATACAAAGTAAATACAATCCTGCAACCTTGGCAGAAGCAGCCTAGGGAGTGAGAAGATGGTTTCTCCTCCTGACTGGCCTGAGGAGGCACAGTGGAGAGGGAAATGGCATGAAAGGTCCCCATGGCACAAAGAGACAGATGAACTGCTCAAGCATGACTGAAGTGCTCTGGAAGAGAGCATAGAAACTGCCTCTTGGGCATCAGGAAAGTCTAGAACTATTAGGAACCTTCCAGCTTGGTAACAGCTGTGCAGGGCTTTTCTAGGTCTGTTTAGGAGCCAACATCCCACTGAAAGTTGGGGGATTGGGCCCTAAATCTTCTTAGCTTTTAGTTTAAAGAATATTGATAGCATTTACATATTTTACGCACATACACGCAGCTGTGCATTTCAAAGTAATGTGTTGTGCTATAAGCCAAAACAGGATTTGAGTCATACAGTTCTATAAAGATAAAGCATTGATTTATCTAAAGAAATCTGTCTAAAGAAAATTGGCTTCATACATATGCAAGAAGAACTACTTAGCACAGATCATCCTCTTCTGCCCCACAGAGTTGGGCATCAAATTAATTTCTAGCTTGAATTTCAGGAGTACAAAAATGAAAAATTAAGAAAATTAAGGAAGATGGACTGATGAAACTATGTCCCAAGGCAGTCAAAAGAAAGCTACAGAAAAAGCCACTTCAGTGCTTAGCTAATAAAGGTGCAGTTGGATCCCATGCCAACAGCACAGGGGCAATGCTGCATGGCATTTTGGGACTGCCGTTATTTTTGGCTCTTTCCTTATGATTGTCTTTGTACAAATAAATTCTTGATTCACATTCAGAAAAACAACAAATAGCACAAATCACCACAGGGCTGCATTTGTACAAACTAAATGTCACTAAAATCAGTTTCACTAATGTCTGAGTATGAGAAGTTAACACTTTGAGGAAACAACTGAGGAAAATTCTTACTAGCTCTGTTCCTAAGTACCTTAAACTGAACCGTTCTTAAGCCTTGCCTTATCTCAAGCATTACTGGCAGAAGCTGGAAGCACCAGAAACATTTATTCTTTTCAACAGTCATAGACATTTGCATTCTCTAAACACTGCTGTGTCCTGGGTACCAGATGTCTGCCATCCCTGACACACAACACAGAGAAATTAAGTCAATTATATGGTACACCTTCCCAGGATCCAAGACCTTTGTGGATCTTATGAGCATCAAAATGAATGTGTATGTTTAAAAGAAATTCTTTTAAAAACACAATAAGCATCCAGGACCACATATAAGCCAGAACAACAACATGATGTTCCTTTTTTTTTTTTTTTTAAACAAACAACAAACTTCAGGACTTAGCCAAAAACCACAAAAATTACACAAAAGAGGGTTAATATTGCATGGACATCCAGCATGCCATGGCAGAGTCAAGGACTGCAAAAGCCACACTCTGCTCCCAGCTGTGATTTTAAGTACAAAAATCCCTTCCCTGATCTCTGCGTGGCTCTCCTTGGCCAATCTGTGGCATCCAGGCCACTGAGTTTCCGGAGCTTCTGAAACCACCGCCTCCAGAAAGCCCCATTTCTGCACCACATGCTCTTACACTATGAGAGGACTGCCACAGAGAAAACCTTTCCCTCTCCATTTCTTCTGCACACAAGCACAACAGAAGTAGTTTGGGTTGGTTTGTCTTTTGTTAAAAAAAATGCAAGTTTAATGGCTCCAGCACACAACTACTTTAAACAGCCCTGGGGAACTGAATACCACAGCCCATAACCAGCATGCCCCCCTAGAGCCACCCAGTGCTCAGCTGGGAGTTACACCCTCATCTTTTTCTGCTGGCTGCAAGTTCATGGGGTGTGCAGAACAATTCCAGTGACCAAAAATATTCCAAGCAGCTCCAGGTTTGGCTGGAAAACAACCCAGCCCTTAATCTT
Organism: Parus major; assembly: GCF_001522545.3. Classification (NCBI taxonomy): domain Eukaryota; kingdom Metazoa; phylum Chordata; class Aves; order Passeriformes; family Paridae; genus Parus; species Parus major. The sequence goes on from NC_031799.1 coordinate 9,438,062, forward strand.
TACTAGGGTTTTATGTGCAAATTGCAGGCAGACAGGCCTTCACAAACCTAAACTAGAATTATTTGTAAACACTCACTTATCCCTGCCACCATACAAATAGTAGCAAATTAGATGCTTTTTCACTGATTTTTGGGAGACATTCTGATGCCCTGTCTGTGTGTGTCAGCAAGCTTTTCATCTATATTCCTTAATTACATGGGCTACAGTCAGAGATGTTTTCTATAACAGAAGGCAGGGATTTTTAGATATGGATAGCAATCCATTGGAAACTCTACTGAGAGCTGCCAAGAAATTGAACCTCTCAATTTTATTTTTCTGTTCACTTGGTCATAATTATTATTTTTATAGCACTCAAAATACAGTCAGTAGTTTGCAACGTACAGACTTGTGCATTACATTGCAATGTACAGATGTGTATTGATAACCCCCTCCCACTGTTCCCCACAAGCTCCTTTCTGGAATATGATCTTCAAAATATGCTCCATTAGCCAGAGGTTGAGCTCTGAGGGCAGAGAGTTGTTTGTGAAATATTTATATTTAGTAAGCAATCACATTAAAGATGATTTTATGTATTTGCAGTTTATTTATAAGCTGGTATTTTTAAAAATCAATTACAGAAATTAAAAACTACTCACTTTTAGAGAATATTCCATGAAATTCCAAACCATGATGCAATGTATCTATATTATATAGCTCTGACCTCACTTTTTAAATTATTTTCCTTATGTGCTTGTAGAATTTATTTAGAGGCTACTATACATTGTGATAAAGCCTTCTCACACAGCAGTTCTCTAATTCAGGTAACTTTGTACTGCCAGAACAATACGATATCACATAGTTCACAATAGTGGTGATTTATATGGCATTAAGTATACTGCATTTAATTTCAAAATACAAAGCAATAGCTCAGATTGGAGAGCAGAAAACAGATATAAGGAAACATACTGCTACTGCTGAAGTAAGACAGAGAGGAATAAGCCAGAAATCACACAGCCTTTAAGCAATTTGCCTTATCTACTACATTTAACTCCACATATAGTTACTAGAATGAAAAAAATAATCAAGCTGTCTTTCACATTAGAATCCCTATTTACTGTATGCATTTTTCTCAGTAATGTCCTCTGTTTTAATTCAAATTTTTGTTCACTTAATACATTCACTTCTTTACAGTGTATGGCCCAGTTCTGAGACTCTACACAGGAACATGCATTTGCTCAAAACAATCTGTTATCACTAAGAGTGTTTTTTTTCCCAGGGTAGAAACACATATCTAAGCTTGTTTTTAGAAATTATAACTTGCAGGCCAAATTTAGAATTACATTACCCTCTAAAATCAAATAAAAAGTGAAAAGCCAGGCTTTAACCTGCCTTGAATTCAAAGACTCCTAACAAGACCTTCCTCCACTACACAGTCAGACATTTTCTCCCAGACAAACTTTCAAATACCAAAGGAAAAAATACTTAACAAAGATATAGTATCTTACATTACATACTCACTCTTAGACTTCCATTTAAATTCCATTCTTTCCTTCCTCAAGGTGATGGCACTTTTCTCTGCTCTTAAACTTTCTCCCATATTGTGCAATTAAGACAAACTTTACCCCCCCTCCAAGCATTAAAGACTATGTTCTGATTTTTGCTTACTCTGTTATGTCCAAAGGTTACCACTTCACGAAGTATCCTAAGGACATTTTTACTACCAAGAAATATTTTGACAACAAGAACTATTTTTAACTCTACACTCTGCTAAGTGTAAAATGTTGCACGGGGTGCTCAGAAGCCTAGGGGAATGCAGCTATCACGGGGGCTTGTTTCCTTTTGTACAAGAACAGCAATCTGAATGCTCCCTGTCTACACCAAACACAATGTACGTCTCATTATAATCCCAAAGGGACAACAGAGAGGGGAAAAATGTACCTCAGACCCACCAACCCCAGTCTGGAGGCAGCAATGCACAGCTGCAGTTTGGAGGGGTTCTGCACACCTGTGACTGCTCAGGTCTCATACTGGGATTTCCAAAACTACCAGAGGAAATTGATTTGGGCAAGAGAGCAACTAGCCCATCAAGGTGTTGCTGGCAATCTGCTCCAGGATGGTGCCTCCAGATGCTCATCCCACACTTGCAGTGTTGGAAGTGATTTAGCCATGACACAGAATGGAACATGACCACACATCCAGAAAAATCACAAGGAAGATTAAGCATAAGATTAAGACAAGAGAGAGAAGAAGGGCCATGGAGAGGAGGGCTGGTGCCAGTTCACTACCTCAACTGCAGGATAATGCTGGGCCAGGGGTAGCAAGGCCAGACCTTCTGGTAAAGAAATGTGCCATGAGTGCACCAACCCTCAGACACATCTCAAGGTGAGTTACACAAGTTCTGGCACTGTGTGTTCTCAGAGCAGACCAGGGAATATAGAGTGTTTTACCCCCTTAATACCCAGCAGGATGCTTAGGCTCTACTTGCACTCACAGCACCCCAGCTAGCAGGACTTGTGTAGCAGGTGGGGCTACAAAGGCTCTCAGTTCAGGGATTAACTTTCCAAAATTCCCAATTCATTGCCCATATGTGCTTGCTCACTAGGATTTCCTATGAAAGTAACACTTTTCCCTTCTCTTTAACTACAAAAATAATGTAGGTTACAACAGAGGCTGCACCCTCCAGCAACCTGTACTCCACCCTGGAGTCATTTTACATTACTCTCCCCAGTGTCCTAGCCCAGGGCTGCAGAGATTGTGGCTTTCATTTTATGCTAGAATAACCTCCATTAATGTAATAGGCTGTGATCCTTCTGATAGTCCAAGTGAAAGCCCAGATCTTGTTTGCTTTTTAAACATCGCAAACCATCCTGCATTTCATCTGTGCGTACTTCCCAGCACATATCAGAATGTGCCATCCACTCACCACTTATTAATGTTTCAAGAGTCTTCCTTAAAACACACATAAAATTTAGGGGGGATTTTGTTCCAGGAGTCTTCTGACCATTCTGTGCAGTCAGAGAAAGCTTTATTTCACAGACTGGATTTAATATACAGAAACACACTGTATCTGTTTCCAAATATTTTCTTTCTAAAACCGTTATGAAAACTGGTGCCAAAATGTGCTCATTCCTCTTTAAGGAGGAAACCTAATTTGGGTTTCTTGATCCAGATCATCTTAACACCCAGGCTCAATTTTGCTTGCTAAAGCAATCTACAGACTCCAACTAATACAAATTTAATCTGCAAGACTTCCTGCTTGGGCTGAATTGGTCCAGCATTTCTTTGTTACAAGATCCACACCATGTATCAGCAGCATCTGGTACTGATTGCAGATCTCAGACACTGTTCCTATGCGCTCCATGGGCAGGATCCTTCTTGGATTTCTGATCCCTTTTGGATTTTTCCCTAGGCTATCTCATAATCTTGTTGGATTGAAGATTTATGACTAGTCCTTAGCTCTTTTTTTTTTTTTTTTTTTAGGTGTGATGTTTTCTTCTGGACCAATCTGTGGTAGCTGACCATTTTAGAGAACACATCCTGCAGTTTCAATTCTTTTACATGGTCATAAACCAAGAATCCCCTCTTTAGTTAATCAATTTGCCTTGCCATAATGCTTACACATATGAAAATCAGAAACTGCTCCTCTATCTCCTGACACTTGGGATTCACCTCCTTCCCTCTCAATGAATATGTAACCACTTTACAAGGGATGAAAAATAGTTTGCCTTTTGATTCTACTAAGAAAGAAGGGGTATCCCAAATCACAAATGCTCTTCTTTGGCTTCACGTTTTCATTTGGTAAGGCTCCAAGCCTTCCTCCTAAATCAGGAGCAGATTTTGCCATCAATTGAAAGGAAAAGAAACAAAAAATCAAGCTTTAGTAATGACGCAGGAGAATTTTCATAAATTGACACAATCTAAAGGTTAAAGGTTCCAATATGCAGGCAACTTGGGGAAAAGTAAGAGCAATGCCAAGTTTAAAACTTATATATACAATCAAGCTATTTCCCCAGGACACAATATCCAGGTGACTTTGATGAATGCTGCTGAAAGAGCACACGGCAAAATGCAACCAAAAAGGACACTCTCAGCCCAACCTCACGTTCACTTTTTTGTCCCATTCCATGCACCAAGTAAGTCCTTAAAAAAGGAGCCTGGGGAACCCCAGAAACTATTACATGGATTACATACAAACCTCCTCTCTGTGTCTGCACCTGAAACTCCCACACCACTCCTGCACGTATCCCATGGGCTCCTTGACTGGCAAACTGGAGACCACAAAGCAAGGGGGGACATGTGAAGTGACCATGAGAGAGGGTAAAGTTTGGGAGCTGGGGTAGGAGAATGGCCCCTGAATTACCAGGCTGCTCCCTGTATGTGTCTGCCATGCAATGAAATAATATGGTTATATTTAACCCTCTTTTTCTCACATGCTTATCTTTGATACCTCAACTTTCCAATTAGCCTGTTCATACTTGCAAGGAAGTTCTCACAAAATAAGAGTTGTGTTAAACAGGATATCTTTTAATCATATTTTCCCCAATAAAGCCATAAAGTGGCCCCTTTTTCCTTAATAAACCCCCATCCTAAGTCTTTAGCCCTGTGAGACTTTTTCACTATTTCAGCTCTAAAAGATAACGCAGTAAGGTATAATATGCAAAGTTTTATAAACTGGAGCAAGCACTCCAACCAGAAAACTGGCAGCTCCAGCAGGCTTTGCTTTGGACCTTCTCTGTCCAAAATCTCAAAATCTGAAATACTGTATCTGGAAATCAGACTTCAGCTGTGTGTTGGCTAGATCACAACAACAAAAACAAGGCTGAAGGAATTTGGTTTTGTTTTGGTTTTGGATTATTTTTTTTTCCACAAAGGAAGCACTAGGCACAGGAAAGGACAAGGGTTTTGGCTTCAAGGCCTTGGAAAAACAGAATTCAGTTTTTCCATTCTGTCATTATTCTAGGAAACTCTACAGGTAAATAAGTCATGCTCTTGTACACTGAAACCTCTTGGAGATACTTGGGAAGACTGGATAATAGCTAAATTCATAACCAGGCAGGTATCTTCTAAGCTAGAGCTTTTTTGTGTTGCTCAAATGTACTTCTGCAGAAACAGGTATTTCAACGAATTTTAGCCCTTGTAAAAGTACTCTGACTTTATAACCCTGCACCAGACAAGCAAGTACCTGGAAAGAAATGCTCTGCCATAAAACCCAGCATTTAATAAAGTGCTTTTCCTCCCGAGAGCTCAAGCACCTGCAGAAAGTGAGCTGCTGTCATCACCTCCCTGTCACTGGGGCCATGACTTGTTCACAGCGTGGGGAAAAGGCTTGACCAGGACCCAACACTTCTTAAGTCCACACGTGCTATCCATTAGGCTGTAAGACCCTGACAGGAGGTAGATACATAGCTCTAAGTCATATACAGTTTATGAAAACATAATTTACAAGTCAATGATTTAAAATAGAAGCATGCGGAAGAGAAATGGAAGATAAAGGTGGAACCAGCATTGGCTTACTGTAGAGAGCAGCATGAGCTACAAGTAAATAGCAAATGCCACTAAAATGTGAAGAAGTCAAAACTTTACATGGAATTTAAACTAGTTCTTTACATTGGGTTCATGCTGGATTCTTACACCAGCTTGTGACTCCATATATAGCACATTATATGACATTTTTTAATCTAGAGGAGATCTTCACTTGGCTTTGCAAAGTCACGCATGATTCCCCTGATGTAGGACATGGACAGTGGGTCCCAGGTGTGCTGCTCTGCATGTTGAAGATTATATAAAAAGGGGGACTATTACTTTTCATATTCTTTAATACTATTATTGATACTATCATTAAATGAGAGAATATCCCTGAGGCCAGGAAAACCTCAGGAGAGCTAGCACCTGGACCCAGGATTGGTTTCCTTGGTTATTAGAGATGGCTGAATGGTTTTAACAGATAATGATATCTAATTTAATTACATATTAGACAAAACATTTCTGATTGTTATTCATCCAGCCAGGATTAATGAATTTCTAAGTCCTTCCATCCTAAATTTCTTCTACCCTCTCTTCATTTACCTCTTTTGTTTTGAAGCTCATCTGAAATCTACCTGTCTGAAGAGAGATATTTACTTCTCTAACTTGCATGATTTTTTCTTAATGATGATGCTTCCTAAATTCATTTCTACAGTTTATAATTTGTTTCTCAGGTCATCAGAGAAAGCACAAAATCATTCTTCTAAAGCACTGATATTCCACCTTTCTCATCCACTATCTAATATAGAGTTCTTTTAAAAGCAGAACCCTGTAGTAAACCTTGTTGATTTAGAATTCCACTCACCAGCCATTAACTTCTAATCCATGTAGCACCTTTTTTAACTATTATTTCTTCCTCCATAGCATAACTGATGAATTATTGAAATTCGATTTATTTTAACCACATAGTTCATTCTGATGATTGCTAAATAATTTTCTGCTGTGCTGTATATACCACTTACTTTCCAAATGATGGCCGTAATAGAAAACCGTATCAGGAGTCAACTATTTAGTGTATTGCTGGGACAGATATGCAAATTTGGAAGGCAAATTGGCGTGGGAAGGCGTTCCAGCAAAGCCCAGGGTGTTAAGGAATTGTCAGAAACATCGGATATAGCATCAGGAGAGCTGCACTGCAGAGCACTCACCAGCAAGGGAGGAAGAGGGGGCCAGGAGAAGATGAAGCTGTGAGCCTTGGTGGCTCCTTCAGCACCTGCAGCCATGAGTTGTGACATTCCCTGGGCTACCCATGAACAGAGATCCCAGCCCAGGGCGAACCAACCTTCCCACACACCTACAGCCCCAAACTCCTTCCAGACAGGCAAGGAAAAATCCCCCTGCGATTAAGCATTAAACTGTCAGCTAATTCAGATATCTAAACTACAAGCCCTAAATGAAGGTGGTGATGAATATAAGGTTCAAACGTGAAGCTTCTCATCCGGCAGGGGAAATGAAACTAAGAATATTTCGTTTTTTCTAGGGTCTCTAAAAATTTTTCCCAGGAACTCAACATTTGCAAACTGCTTATCATACTTCTGTTGAGGCAGAGTTTAAGAAAACGTCCTGCCTGGCCAGAAGCAATAATTAAAAAGCAATTCTCACCTATTTAAGCTTTTAAACCTACAGAAGGCCTCAGATTTTCTTACTCAAAATAGATGGCAAATCTTGCTTTGCTACCTAATGCCTGCTGGCATTGAAGCAAATCAAATACTGCATTTTTTATTCACAGGCCGTTGTTTTCAAAATAAAGCACTTTGGGGAATAAGTGTTTTACTTCAATTAATTGTGTTTCCTTTCTGGGGAAAAACAAACTAACAGTTTCATTCATTTAGAGAACCTACAGATTTCCCGCTACTATTTTGGAAAAAATATTTTTTCAAGAATGTTAACCCACAAATTCAGTAAATGTGAATACAGTAAATGTATAGGATTTGCAAAATAATCCATTAAGGCCATTATGGTGAATCTCCAAAGGACTAGTGGCCATCAGGAGAGGAAAGGAGACAAAATTGTAACACTATTTCCCTAAAGCCATTTTCACGTTGCAATTTTTTCTTTTACTAATGTCAGTTTGGGAGAAGAAAGGAAGGTAATGATACAGGTGACGGAAAAGAAATTTATTCCCCTGGAAATGTGTTTCAAATCCTATACCTGAGCTTTAAGGAAAACAAAACAGCCTTTATCTATAGTTACCATTTTTATACTACAGTAACTAAAAATATCCCTTAAATTAAATTACTAAGGTCCAGAGTGACCACCTTTGATTCATACTAATTTTAGCAGCTGTTTATATGGACAAATAATTTGAAAATTTTGCTGTTATTAACATCTATCAAATAAGCCACACAAGCAGTGATCCCAGGAATATATGCATAAATTCTTACAGAAATAAATAATAACACAATACCTTTCTGTTTTCTAGGTCTTATGAACCATTTGGACTTGGTATTTAGATTTCTTCTGCTCTGAAGTTCCAGCTAATGACATAAACTACAACAACCGGTAACTTCATTCCTAGAGGACTGGATTATAATCTTTTTTACAATTGTCACATTGTCACATGAAGACCCTAGAAGTCCTTGAAGCTGCACAGGCAGAGAAGAGAGTCGAGTCTTCATCAGCAGTTCCCTCTTCACATTCCAGAATATCCAAATCTACCCAAAATGCACATATTTCTTGCTTCTTAAAGGGATTAACTACTGCACTCTACAAGCCCAATAATCAGATTATATTATGTATATACACATCTTAAAAGCATGTAAAGAAACAATTTTCACTGCTGTCTTGCAAATTCCTAGATAAGACAGGCTAAAATTCCTGGTTGACAGAACCCAGAAATTGCTTTAAATATTTATATGACATTGCCCTCTAGAGGAAACTGAGAAAAATCTGTTTTAATAGAACTCTTCCACAGATGAAAACATGAAATGTTGTTTTCAGCAGAACAATTAGTGTTTGTTAGAAACCATTTTCAGTAAGAACATCACACACTGGTTTGGCTCCATTTGTCATCCAGAAGTTTTCAAGATGGAATTCCCCAACCTCTAGCCTAGGGCTCTGTATTCAGATAGATGGTACCACAAAGTTTACTGGTTAGCACATGTCTGTGCTTTTCTCTTTGATACTAGAATAAAAATAGCCCAGGCTATGAAAATTGGCAAGCACTTAGTAATTCTTTAGTTATGATGGCATAAAGAGACACTAGTCAAAGTGTAGGAGGATGGGAAGGAAGATTTCCCTGACATTTGTTTCATCAAATTGTTACCCTGCTAGTCTGAACCTATTCCAGTGATCAAATAATGCCATAGGAAACACAAGTCAAAGATATTATTATATCAATAAATTATTTATTTTTCCGTGTTGGTGTTTTTTTGGGTTTGTTTTTATTTTTTTTTTGTTGTTTTTTTAGACTTTTTTAATGATCATCTGGATATCTACAGCATCTACTGTGGAGAAGGGTTAAAACCAGACCTTTTCACCTTGTCAAACTATAGAAATGAGTCTTAGGCATCAGCTGAAACAGTAATCTCTTTCAGTCATGTTTCAACATTTCTGTTTTATTTTGAAAAAGCCTAAATCTATTTTCCATCTACCTCTAGTTTCTCACATTCCTGTTAAAGAGGGTTCAGCTGGATGGGATTCCTGAGTCTTGGGTGCTCTGGGGTGAAGTTTGCTGCTTATAACCACCATTTGCTTCACTCTTGTCCTGTTTTGGAAGGTACAAGCATTCTTGAACTGCCCTAAATCTTGTGGCAGTGACTGACAACTTATCTTGTCCCTGCTACTGGCCTGTTAAACATGTTTTCCTTTGGAGGCTCAGGTGATCTTAGTGAACATCATACATTTTACCAGAGAAAGAAGCAAGTACAGTGAGCAATACTGCAGAGTCTGTAGTTGATACATATGCCCTTCCCCTCTTAGCCCACATCTGATAAGAAGGAAACAGAAAAAGAAGTTTCAAGGAACATGTGATATGGCTTGGAGCTGGAGGCAAGTGTCACATCAGCTAAAAAACCAGTGAGTTTTCCATGTTTAAAAAAAATCCCATCCCAAAAGCCATCCACTGCAACAGCTGTCTCTGTGATTATATACCTGTCTCTTTGCTGATCTCACGTATGTTTATTGTATTTATCCTCTCACTTCTGTCCATAGATGGCAGGTTCATGCTGAAAAACCATCTTTCTGAGACTGATGTTGAGCCCCTGACTGTGGAACTGTCTCCTGTTCATCATTTTCCAACCCTTCCTGCTCTGTGCTTTCCAGTCCAGGCCAGATTCTCAGTGACAGGGGTTAAGTGGTTTTAATCTGACATCACTGTTAATGCTTTTAGCTCTGAAGGGTCACAGTTCAGTTCTAGTCCATCTTCCAGGACAGCAACATCACACCCAGAGGCTGGTAACAGGGTATGATCATGGCCTGCTTGCAGAGCAGCCCCAAAACACGTTTAAGAATGAGAATGCTGCTCATTCAGCCCAGTGCTGTAAGAAAAAATATTTGAATGAGGACTGGAGAAGCTCTGCCTTTCCAGGGCTCATGGCACATCAATCAATAAGGGTGGAAAAGGACAACCTCCCAGAATTCTCACTGCCACTCAGTAACTTGGCTCCAGTCACGTCTTCCTCTTGCAGCAGCTCAGAGCTTCTGTCTCAAGAAAATCAGTCCTTAGCCCACAGCTTGCTTTGTGCAAAATTCTGGGCTCCCAGAACATGAAGAGAAAGTCACATTTACAGTTTAGAAGAAGCTGTGAATGACTGCACATGGCAAACTGGTGTGTAAGGGCACAAGCATTACAGAAAGAGAAGGAATAATGGGAACGGAATGTTCCTTGCTTGTGTCTTTGAACATCTGTATTTTTAATTATTGATGGCTAAAACACTGTTCTGTGCTAGCAATGCACTGCTGGAGAGGCTGTGAAAATAACTGATGCTGTGGCTAAGGCCTCACCTGTTACTTGGCTGAGTGGTGGAAAAAAGCGACGCTTATTTTGCACATTCCAGCAGTTTGCCAATTAGCTGAGTTCTGCTGCATCCTGACTGTACTTCTAGATGACCTGAGAGCATGGGATGCTTGCTGCGTGTCAGGCTGAAAATCCCACTCAGGATATAAAAGGGATCCTGCTGGCACTTTGGTATCAGGGTAAATGACAAGGCACAAGGCTGACTCACCAAAACAGGTTGTTCCCACACTGGATGAGCAGAGAGGGAAGAGCAGAGAGGGCAAAGCTCCCTCCCAAACACTGGGCTTATTCTCTTGTAATTACAGCGTGGTCAGAAAAGCAAATTAAATGGAGAGGCACAGCTATACATTGGGCAGCAAGGCAGCGATTTCTAATCAGAACTTTCACAGATCATTAAAACAAACACAAAGCACAGAAAAACCCTCTTTATAACCTCTGAGGTTTTTACACTCCTAAGGCAACACCACCAACCTCTGTCCAAGTCTTTTCAAGCCTGATGCAACGCCTCTGAAAAGCAAGTGTGCAGAGGCTGAGCTGCAAGCAATTTTGGCAGATGACCCTCAGGATGTTGCCTAGTTATACATTAATTCTTCTGGGGAATCACAGTTTCTAGAGAGGTCAGCTCTGTTGTTTGATGCTGACACTATGTGGAAGGCAATGACAGGCATATTGATCCCTAAATTTTTGGACAAAAATGCAAACACATAGAGGATGTGAGCTATTTAAGTCAGTGGAAGTCTTTCTGTCTTTTTTATGGGGTTTAGATAAAACTCATCTGAGCAAGAAGATAAATAAGATGCAAATTTGAGGCAGATGAGGAGTTCATAAAGTCTGTTGAGGAGGCAGTTGTAGTGATGGGATGTTGCTAATGGCCATTGCTACAAGGGAATGGGTTGTGCCTCCACAGAGGCTTGGCATGGGGACATTGAGAGGAACGGCAGGAACTGGACGGTGAGGAGGAGAAACTGAGTGAACACAGGCTCAGATTAATAAAGCAAAGAGGACAAACCAGCTAAATGATCTCTGCTGAGTCTGGGGATTAGTGACCTTCTGTTTAAGACTTTGGCTCTTAAGAGAGGATTTGGAATAAAGCTCATTTCTTCAGAGCAATTTATTTCTCAACACGTGTGGCTAAGTCTGCTCATACCTTCCAGGAAACATAAAAGAAAGACAGAAAAGCATGTCTTTCTTAGTTTCTTAGTCCTGCTATATTTTAAGGGAGAGGGAGGAATTCATACCCACAATCAAGTAGGGGATTTATATCCACTATCAGGGTAAAATACAGCAGCCATGCTTAAGAGCAGACTGCATACTCCAGACTTCAGGAGCACAGTGAGACTTAAACTGTGCCTTGCAAATGTTAGACATGCATAGGCTTTCTCTCATTTTGCACAGGTTCAGCACACATTCACTGTATCCCAGCTCAAAGCAGCTCAACTGGATGAGAAAACACCCAACCAAAATCCTCACATGCTGCTTATTTTCCATCCTCAGGACTCGTGCACCAGGCAGCTTGGAGGGCATGTCAGCACGGGCTTCTCATCCTTGCCCATGATAACAAGCCCCAGGTCTCAACCTCCTTGCCCTGATCCATCACTTAGCAGCATGAAGACTGGTAATATGATATAAAAAAGGAAACTAATTCAATTCCACAACAGGTTGGGGGTATTTTTTAGGTCAGTTATGAGAACTCTATTCCCTGAGACTGCATTTGGAGGCTTAAGTCTCCAGGACCACTCTATTTGTTTTTCACTGTGTAGTCAGTGCTATTAATATTTTAACAAGGAGCTCCCACAGAAATGTTTTCACCTTGGCCAAGGGCAAAGGGACAGGATAAATTTCCATTATTTTTCCTATTAAAACAAAAATATTTCCTTGTGGACATAACCAAGAGAAGGCCCTTCTAACACCAGGCAAAGAAGCTGCTTATACTGAACAGAACTTTGTCTTGTAAGCACTTTTGCTTTAGGAAGAAGGTGAGGAAACACAGTAAAACAGAGCAGTTGATCCACCTGGGAGGTGGGGGTGCTGTGAGACAACGCTTTCTGTGATGACTAGTGATGGTTTTCGTGGGGTGATTTTTCAGTAATATAAAGGATGTATAAAGGAGATTGCACTGACAGGAAGATAAATCCGAAAAAAATTCAATGAAACATAATCCTATCATAGGCAGAGAGATCTGAACCACCCCCTCCCACCCTAACACAGGCATTCATACACCCCAACACTCAACCCTACTAAGGAATGGATTTGTTACCCAAAATGTGGCCTTAAAGCTGGAGCTGATGTGCTGAGGGAGGACAGTCCTTGATCCTGGTTCCTCAGTATCCCATCCCCACACATCCGTAGGGGCACATGGATGCATTTTGAACTCACTGCCAAGTAACACAGTGCAACAAAATCTTGCCTATGCTCCAGAGACAACTGCAGCTGCCAGGACAGGGACAAAGTAGTCATGGCAAGGACAGTCAGCCTCCTGAGGCAGTGACAGTGCCTCAACATGGCATGGCAGGAAGCAGTGCCCCATGGAAAATACAAAACTGGAGCACCTAAATATCAAAGAGTGACCACATTTGGAGGGAAGGATGTTTCTCCCTGCAAGAAAATATTTCTATTGCAGGAGCAAAGCAGTTTATTTTTAAAAAATAATTCCATTCAAACTTCTGAGGGAAGGGGATCTCAATAAAAAAGTGCCCTGAAAGGTGTGCTCTTCAGAAAAAACAGTTTTCAAATAATACTCAGATTTTTGAGCAGCTCTTCTCGGACACAGAAGGGATTTCATCGCTCCCAGCCCCACAGCACATGCACTGCTCTGCAGGTATGGGTCTGTTCCTTGTCTGCAGGGCTCACAACAAGGAACAAAGATTCCCTCCCGAAGACCCCTGTTCAGGGCAGAATCTGTCTCAAATTACAGCCAGGAACTGCATGATTTGTTTCCAGCACCAGCAAGAACTCTTTTTTTGACAAAGAACATCAAGATTTCACCCAGCAGAGCCTGGGACTGTTAATGACTGCCACAGCAGGCAGCACAAAGTGCTACACACATTTTGAGACCTGTAATTTTGTTGGACATTTTGAATTGTCCCCTGTAATCAGCTGCTAGCACTTAAAAAGAGGCAGGACTGTGCTTAGAATGTTGATAATCACACATCTATTAATGCCATTGACCTGTGAGGAGGAGCAGGACTTTACCTTCATAGTTCCAGTTATCCTGGAGGCAGGAACATAACATGTGCAGTAGCAGCAAGCATTCAGAAAAGAACTTGGCTCTACTGAAAATCCTCAGCTTCAAGTGAAGTAAAAACTTCGCCTTCAGTGGCAGCACTTGAAGCTCCCTCTCTATTGCAGACCTGACTCCTGAAGGTCTTTCTCAGCATCTTTGAAAATAAACTGATTTCCCTGAAATCTGGCATGCCATCTCTGTTCTGGGGAGGAGTCTTGGCAACTCCCCCCAGGTCACTGACTGAAGAGACTAAGAAAGCACTGTGCAAAGGTACGGTTGTCAAAACATCTCTCACTTCATTTTTTTGGAAGCAACTCCAGTTTGTGGGTTTAAAATAAGCCAGCCACTTCTCTGACTCTATTCCCACATATGGCAATGTTTGGTAATTTTTGGCAATGAAAAAGATTATATTTTGAAGGAGTGGTTGGGTTTTCTCAATGACAAAATTATAATAATATCTCATGTTTCTACCACACTGTCATCACTGGTAATGTATCTTACTCTGTTTTTTTCAAGAATGAATTTGGAAATCTACTTAGCACTGATTTTAAAGATTAAATGTATATCGTAGCTGTGTCCAAGCACTTCAGCTATGCTTGATGAAATTCATAATCAAACATTTCAAACTGAATTATATTCATGACAAAATAATTCTTTTTTATAATGCTCCCAGGACTTGTTCAATGAAGCCCCATTCAGTTATGTTCAAGAAATGAAAGATTTATCTGTCATCTGCAGAAATACTAACAGCCTCCCTCCAGTAAGTGAGTAATAGCCCAAAATGAGTAGAGTAGATCCAAAATACATAGGAAGTTGTTGTCTGGGGGAACATAACCCACATATTTTGGAGATACAGTTGTACAGACAGAAGATAAATAAATAGGCAGAGTTTTGACTAACCTTTGTTCAGTATGCCAATACAGCTCATTTCCCTGCAATTGTGTTTGATAGACACACACAATTTGCTAACTCTAAAGAGAGCAATAATTTTCCCTCAATCACTAGCATCACCAAAAATGACACCACCTACATTATTCCTCTCTAATGTAATAATACCCTGTTAAGCAAAGAGCTTTGATTTTATTACTGCATAATGTTTCGCTAAATGAAAAGGAAAAAAAAAAAAAAGAAAAAGAACAAGTTCAGCAATAATCAGCCTATCTCTGCTGTTTACATGGAAATCAGGTGGAATTTAAATAAATAACTTTTCTTTAAAGAAGTAATATTCAGCTCTCCTAGTGAGGACAGACAGATGAGTGGTACTCACAGCTGGCTCCTCCAGGAAGTGTTGTGCTGCTCTTACCGTATCAGACCCCATCACCACTCTGAGACATGAGACCACCAGGCAGGTGCCAGAACAGCCCTATCTGTGCAGGGCTGCCCAATCTGTTCCAGCTCCAGCCATCTGCCCCTGCTTCCTCTAGAGGCTGACCACATCCATAGGACAGCCAGCCGAAGGGACTGTGTGCCTTCACCTCTTCTCTCTCATTTTCTGGTGTATTGTGTTTGCCCATTGAAACAGGGAGGGTTTGGATGGGAGGTTGGAACTAGACCTGAGGTTACACGAAGCCCAGGGTCTGTGAGAACACTTCTGCAAACCCTGCTGCAGAGGTGGGAAATGGCAGAGCTGTGAGACCCCCATGCCAAATCCTCCACTGTTAAGGGAATAAAACAGAAGATTCCCTATAGCACCAGTGTGAAAAGCTCCTTCATCAGGCAAGATGGGGCTGCCCTGGAACACTTGGCAGGTGTGGCATAAACACATAAGCAGTGATTTGCCTTGCCCAATCCAGCCTGGTGCTGCAGGACCTAAGGCAGTATTTTACTTTCACTGACCATGTGCAGGCTCCACTAAGTAAATCACAGCACAAATCAGAGCACCAACAGCCCCCTGTATTGACCTGGAAGTGTTTCTCACTCAGACAGAATAATTTGCCAGTCAGAAATTGAATCAGAACTACTATTTAGTGTGCTGTCCTGACCCAACAACACCTTGAAAACCCAAGGGGAAAGGGGCTCTGCTACTTCCATAGCAGCATTATGGAATTGCTATAGGAAAGCCTCTTCTTGGAAGCAGTCTTCCCAGAAGGCAAGCTGATGTTGCCTTTTGACCTATTATAAAGCTAGACAGAACTATGTCCCTTCTGAGCACCCCAATGTAGAAAGCTACTGAAAGACTCCCAAAGTATCCTCAAGCACTCCAGATGAGCAGTGTGGGAACATGGGGCTGGAGCTGCTAGCCAGCTCTCTGATAGGCAAAAGCCAGCTCTCCAAACTGGGAGCATCATCAAGGTCCCAAACTGTCATCCATCAACATCACCCTTGTCAAATAGCAGTCAGCAGTGAGGATGTTTTGGATGCTGAAAATAAAACAGGTTTTGAGTAAGTAATGTCCTAAATTTTGGCCTATATTGGATGTAGAATATTCTAAAACAGGATTTTAAGAACAACGCTGGCCCCACACTACCAAAACTATGCCTTTGTAAAGTCCAAAAATGTAAGGAAAATGGAGCACTTGGTTCACATTAGCTGCAGTTGCAGCTCACTGGTTTAATAACAGAGCTTTCCAAAAGGAACAAGCCCTAAATTAAACCTTATGGGACAGGCCGAAAAGGACAGATATCCAAATATTTTTTACTTCATTGGCTATTATCTCTCATTTTGCATAATAATCTCTTATTAATAAGACAACATTATTGCTGCCCACTGCAAGCAATTCCCTTGTATATAGAAACAGTGACATCTGACAAAGGGGAAACAGCAAACTAACTGACTTTTGCCATAAATACTCTCAGATTTGGAGGTGACTGATACTGCCACAGTACCAATATTTATGCACTCACCGAATCACAAGCTAGGAATTACAGAGGGCTGTTTTCACACATGTAAAACCACAGAAGGTTGAGCTGCTCAGCACCCACAGACTGAGGTGTCACTGCTTTTATTCTGCCACATGTCAGAATTGGGAGTGATGGTCAGCCCAAACTCCTGCCACATTCACTGACTGGTGGGATCACTTCACTAGGACTTGGTTTCCAAAATAAATTCCCTTTTGGCAAGAGGGGAAGTATTTCATGCCCTCAGGAACATTACATTGTAACCTTAGGTATGAATGAATGTTTACATCCTCATCTACAGCAGAGAAAGGTTTCTGCCTTTGCAAAGGGTAATGTCAATCAGCCCACAAAGAGCAAAACTGGGGCAAAAACTGATTTTACAACATGGAATAGCTGAATTAAAAAAAAAAAAAATCACCACAGGAATAATCTGTATCATTGCAAGGATCTTAATTTTTGATTTAAACTCTTAAAGATTTCAAGTTTTCTGGGTCAGGAGACATCAGAAGAGAGCAAATGCATTAAAATCAAAGGGAATTTATTAAAATTAAGTTGTTACAAACTGGAAAACACAAAAATGTCTTGCTTTGAGAAAGTCTTAGACAACATTTAGCTGTCAAAAATGCTTCCCTCAACTGAAATAATTCAAGAAAAATAAAAAGCACCTGTAAAAATATCTTCCAGTGCTGCTGCATCTGTGTTCCTTTTTGCTTAGGAAACGGTTTTATACCAACCCAGGAAAGCTCCTGTTTTAGTGGAGCCTCTCTGGTGATTATGACGTATAATTTTTTGACCCAGTGACCCCTGAAAAATTTCCAGTGTAAGTGTGAATAGCACATGTAGGCTAATTATCAATTTGCTTTTGTTACTTATTTTCTACAAGACTTCAAGAACCAACTGAGGGCTCTCTCAGGGGCTGGAGAGCAAAGGTCAAAAACTCTGCTCCTGGACTTCCATCCATGGTGACTTGCACCATGTGGCACCAGAGACAGCATCTGCTGGTGGCAGCTTTTCCACCCTTACCTTGCTCCAGTGACGTCCACACCGACCATCAGCTGTCCGTTCAGAGAAAGGATCTCATCTTTTAGGCGCACTCTCCCGCACTTCCCGGCCGGGCTGTTCTTCTTCAAGTCTGTCACCCAGATGCACCCGACGTCGAGCACAGGCCCCTTATGCGCCTTCCTCTTCTTTCCTCCCCGACGCTTCTCCCCATAGTCCCCCAGAGCAGGGATATTCCCAAAGCTCAAGCCCAGGACCTCATTTTTCCTCATCTCTTGGGCCAGGTACATGGTGCAGATCTCCGTATCCAAAGTCCCACAGCTCCCTGGCTGCAGGTTGCTCTCATCCAGGGAGAAGTTGAGCTGGATATACTCGCTCAGCTTCTGGACGGCCGAGCGGCAGAGCTGCTGCTCGGCTCCCTCGGCTCCCTCCCTCCGGCTGTTCTGCAGCCACTGGCACAGGAGGGGGAGGAAGACCCCCGCGTTGTCCTGTGTGATGGGCATCGCTGTTCCTGGGCATCCCCTCACGGCATCAGCCCCAGTCGGCTCCCAGGTCGTGCACAGTGGCCCCCCGCAGCCCCTGGGGGGGACACGCTGGAGCGGGGCTGCAGGTCCAAAGCAAGCTCCATCTAGTCTCACGGAGATTTTGGGGGGGTTCCAGCTGACCAAGAGCACAGTCAAGGAAGGATGTTCGGTGTCAGGGCACCACAGCCGGCCCTACGAACAGGCTGATGCTGTAGCTTGGCTGGCGGGCCAAGTTTGCGAGCGTCTGTGGCTGTCCAGGTCTGCCTGCCGCCGGTGTCCGGGCTCCGTCGGGAAAAAAGCGTCCTTCCCACCACGACCACCACAGCGTTTAGGTCCTGCAAGGGCGAAACAGCGTGGTTAGAACAGCCAGAAGCGCTGCGGAACCCGGCAGCCCAGGCCCGGCGGCCCAAGGCCGGCTCGCACGGCCCGGCCGCTCTCCTTCTGCGATTTACCACTTGAGGGCACCAGCTGCTCTCCTCAGCAAGGGAATAAAAGGTCACCGTCAGCTCCCGACCTTGGCGGGGAAACAGGGATTGCAGAGCCCTGGGGATGCTCCTGCCGCAGCTCCAGGGCTCCCACCGAAGCGGAGGAGAAATTCCTGCCAAACCCGCTCCAAGGGCCGCCGGAGGGGCACCGGCCTCACCAGCCCTGCCGTCCGTGCCAGTCCTTTTGGGCTGGGATAGGCTTAAACCGGGCTCTGCCCGGACTCAGCTCCCCAGCAAGCCGCAAGAAGGATGGGCAGCAGCAATCACCAAGGGTGAGGACACCAATGGGGCCCTCCTTTCGTGGCAGCAGTGGCTCACAGCCGCCTTGTGGGTAAGGCATCAAAGGGAATTGACTATCCAGTCTCCTGGGAAAGAGTAGGGCAGGCGAATTCCCTCATTTTCTGCAGTTTGGAGCGGGAGGCACACAGGCAGCCAGGAGGCAGGGGGAGCTGGGGCAGGCAACAGGGCGAGACGGGGTTTTTTTGCCAGGATCATTAGGATCTATGAAAGAAGAAAAAACCCTGACACTAGTCAAGTCTGGATGACTGGATTCTTTCAGGGCTTTATTTTCTAGCAGTGGTTGCTGCTCAGTGAGCTGTGCACCAGGAAAGCAGAAGAAAGCAACAGCTACAGTCTTGCAGCCTGCAGGTCTGCTCTTGCAGATGTGTATGAAAGGCTTGTGTTAGGTAGAAAAGCTGTAGAAAGAGCTTATAACCCCAAAAGAAAGACTGTAGAGGGAGGCTCTTGCAAAATCCTGCTGCCCAGAAGCTGTATCCAAAATTCTGCCACCTCCTTGGCTGTGGGGCACACTACCTAGATGGACAGGAGTGACCCCAAGGAAGCTCAGGCAGGGACAGATCAGGGCCACATGTGGTGCTCATACAGGAGGACACCAGCATCTTCACCAAGAGGGTGGTGTTACACCAGCGGCTCAACAGGGACAGACATCAGCTTGGGAAAGGAGGAACTTGCCCCCTGCTTAGTCAGAGGGACTTCTGAGTTAGGCTCTGGGTAGTAAAAACAGGGAAGAAAAGGGGAAGAATAAAGACAGAAACTGCCCAGGCACATGTCTAAAACAAGAGGTGATAATACAGACACAGACTGACTAGGAGATAAGATTAAATCCTCCGAACATTTTAAATAACTAATGCAATACTGGTGAATATGTGGGGCTTTTATTAACACAGACCTTAAGTCTTATTTAAGATCTCATATTTAAGACAAAAGCAATGATTTAATTGACATAACTGGAACTTGCTGTAGTAAAACCTAGATCTGGAATATTGATCTAAAAATGCATAGCTTGTATATGGACCAACAAAAAGAAAGTAGAGGCAGAATCCCTTGGCACAGAGGATGATGTGAATATTTTCTCTGAGGTCCAGAACAAAGGGGAGGAAGAACTGAAATTATCTGGTTAACAATAAAGGTGGAAAGCACAAGACAATACAAATACAGGGGAGGGCACAACAAACACTAAACCAAGAACCTGATAACAGCTGACAAAATGGTAATAGGAAAGTGCAAGCATGAGATATCTGCTAGGAAAGGAGAGCAGTAGGAGATAGAAAGTCCTGGTGCCTTCAGAGCAACATTCTCACATAATGGATGGGGTCAAGTAATCAGCAGGGAAGTGCCTCCAGAGAGAGATGTGTTGAGGGTAAGAAGGTGGAAAGAAACTCATGTAAGAATGCCTGTAAAATCAAGGGATTGGGAGCAGAAAAACAGAAATGCCTGGCTTCAGTGGATTAAAAAAAAAAAACCAAACTGCTAATAGAAAATTCATGGAGAGGAGTTTAAAGGAAAAAGAAATCAAGGTGAGCTGTAGTTTCTCGAAGAAACAATATTTTGTGCTTAAAAGGCACAGGAACAATAGCATCTCAATGAAGAAAGATCAGAAGACTTGGCAGCATCATGAGCTTTTCATTTTCCTCAAAGACAAGAAGAAAGAACACTAAAAGGTTACTGAGCACAAGTTTAAAAAAATAGTGTGAACACATAGGCAAAAATAATAGAAACATAAGAGCATAAAAATGAAATAAAACTTGCAGAAGATAAAAAAAAGTTACCCTTTATATGCATATTAATACCAAGAAGGCAATCCGGAAGAATGTTGCTCAGAGAGAAAGTTATTGAAAAATGACACCAAAAGATGCAACACTGGTTTGAGTTTTGCTTTAGTCCTTGTTAAAATTACCAACTATACATAGGGAATTAGTACACAGTATGGCACAATATCACTACAAAGGCATACTGTCCTCTTCTCTGCCTGTTCCAGAGTAAGAGATCAGTCAAAGTCAGGTATTTCCAGTCCAGCAGAGTGGGATAAACCATCATTTAAATTTCCTGCAAAACCAGCTAAAACCATCTCAGATACTGCTGGTCACTTGTGAGAACTCAAACAAATAAGGGGCCAGAATTAAGGACAACAGTAAATGCAGTGGCATTCAAGGGTAGGAAGAGAAGCAGCAGAAAAATGTGACATCAGTCAATCTGGCATCAATCATCCTAAAAACTCCAAATCAAACAGAGAAATAGTTTGCATGTTTGTGGGAGAGAACAAAAATCTAAGGAGTAGCAGACACAGGAGAGGCAAGAATAAAATAATGTGAAATCAAATTAATTTCTTTTTATAATGGAGAAGTTGTTGGATGTCATTTATCTGGGCTTTATTACAGCTTTTGTCACTGTCTCAAACAACTTTCTCATAAATATACTAGGGAAATATGATTAAATGAGACTACTATAAATCCATACCCAGGGAGTAGTTATTAATGACATTCTGTGAAAACAGAAGGACATTGCAAGTGGAGCGCTGCTGGATCTGTAGAGTCTGGTTCTGCTCAGCACAGTCATTAGTGACCTGGACAATGAAAGTGAGTAAACATATTAAGTCTGCAGATTACACGAAGCTGGGCGTGTCTGCAGACACACTGGAGAACAGGATTAGCATCTAAAACAGCTTGGCAAAAATCGGAAAAACATACTCTGAAAATTAGGGTAAAGTTCATCAAGGACAAATGCAGATCAGTACAAAAGGAATATCTCACTTAGAAAGGGTTGGCTATGTGGCAAATCTTTGGCAAGAGATGCAGCATTTTCACAGAATCACAGAATGGATTGGGCTAGGAAGGAATGTTGTCCTAAACCCCCCTGCCATGGGTAGGGACACCTTCCACCAGACCAGAGCCCCATTCAGCTTGGCTTTGAACCTTTTCCAGGGTTTATAGGGAATCATTCCTGTCAATCTCCTACTGTTGGAGAAAAACAAGGGTCATTGTCCCAGGATGTGTCAGTGGGGACAAGGCCAACAAGGCACATGAAGTATTTCTGTAGATTCACAAAGGTCTCAGCAGCAAAACTGCCCCATTGGAGCAGAGCTCTGACATGACTTGCCAGTCTTGAAAGTGTGACTTACCAGGAAATAAAAAATCAGGGCCTGCTAAAAAGGAGAAAGTATTGCAGGTAGGGTGTGAGAGCACAAGTTAAAGGTCCTCATGTATTTTTAAAACGCCCCAGAGTGACCATGAGAAGGAAAGTCATCTATTCCTCTTGTCCATGATGGAGTAATGTATGTGAATGACATCCAGATAGATTTAGGGTAGTGGTTAGGTAACACTCAGAAGTGTTAATATCAAGGCACTGGAGAACACCATCTCAGGTTCTGGAGTCTCCATCACTCATGGTCTCTGCACAAGGTCAGACATCTGCCATAAACAATGATTAGAGCCAATATCTCTTGGGCTGTGGAAACAGTACATGTCACCATTTCAATCCCTCTAACTTTTACTTCCTTCAATATAATTTTCTGTCCTTGTGAGAATAAAGTAAGGTGTTATTTAATGGATAATATCCCATGAGTTATGTCAATGACATCCTCGTGACAATGACACTCTTTGTTTTAACAGCAAATTTTGGTACAGCTCTCAGTGACCATACAGGGCTCAGAACCATTCAAGCTCTAGAGAAGATTAGACCAGATCACTCTTTGAGGCCCTTTTTCCCTAACAATTTAATGAGTTTTGCTGTCAGCTGTTCATCAGTTTTGACATTGGGCATACATATTATGGACTATCTTTTCCCAGCTATCCCCAGATCAAAAGCACTGCCAGGATCTCCAGCCTGGAGATCTTGGGGCTCCTTGAAAGCAGCTCAGAGTTCTAGCTCAAGTCTCCAAACGTCCTGTGCATTGGCAAAGGGCACTGATGTTGACTTCAGCTTCAATCCTGCAGTTAGCTGGCTGGAGCGTTCAAAGGCGTCTGCATTCCACACAAAACTCATCCATCATTCATTTAGCAGCATTGCTGGAGGGCTCTCCCCCTCCATACACACACATCCCTCCAGAGATGGAGGATGACGGCCTCCTCCACGCTGCCGGAGGCAGGCAGCCTTCAAAACCCCATTCCTTCTCCCCACAGGAGAAGCTGCGGGCATCGATACGCTGCGGGTTGCCTGTCTACGCCCCTGAGCTCACTGCAGAGCCACGGCAGACACTTAAATTAATCATGTAGGTAATTATACAGTACTTTCAAGGGATTTGATATTCTCAAACAAAACCTTCTGGCTTTGGAAAAATTACTCCAGACAATAAATAGGAAATACTCCTTCCAGATGTAACAGACAACACAGCGCTGAGCTGAATACCTCTGTGCTGGTAAGAAGAGTGGTTCAGGTGTCCACTGCCAATGAAAGCAAAAAATAGAAAGGTGGTAAGCTGTTCATGAAGGGAAAAAAATAGACCTGCCTGATAAAAATTGAAACCTTAACGCTAAGAAGAAATTTATTTTTACTCTTGACTTCCACAAAATAGACTCAAGACCTATATGAGAAAATTTCATGGAGTCACCACCACCCTGCTTACTTTCTGTAGGTGACAGATCTGCCAGACCACCCCACCTGGCTAGCATCAAGTACAGACCTATGTGCAAATTACTCTAATTTTATGCCCACCCCAGAATTGCCTTGACTTGTCTGGAGTAAAACAAGCCAGAACTGGGATTGAGCAGCCCCCTGGGCCCTAAATCCCCTGTCCTGTGAAAAAGAATCTCTGTTCCTAGGGACAACTTTCCACCAAAGAGATTTTGTCCTGGTTGCTCTGAATCCCTCTGAGGCTACTGATTCACACTCTATGGTAATTAAATCTCCCATCTTAGCTAGATCTCAGTAGTGTTGTCTATTGAGATTTTTCATTAGCAGTTTCAAGGATAAAGTGAACTAAGATTTTGCAGATAGGATGTTTGCAAGCACAGAACATCTCAACTGGGAAAGTACTGGGGAGGGAAATGTCAATTAATACACTGAATATGATATGGAAACAATATTAGTCCTGTTCAAATAGAAGGATCATGGTGGTGCAGAGTTAGCATGACCACTCAGTTTGAGGAGGACCCACAAAGGGGATCAGCCTTTCATGGGATTTAATCTTAAAGAGACTCTCACCATGCTAACTGGTTTTAGGGCTCAGGCTTACACCCACAGCTGTGGCAGGCCATGGACTGAACCCAGAGCCAACCCACAGCACAGGCCAGGTGCCCACTTTTGCAAGAAGAGAAGCTTTTGGGCCAGATGCTCTCAGAGGAACAAAAAGATGCTGCAAAAACCTTGATAGAGGCATGGTCCCCTCTTACCCAGCAGTGCCAACCTCCAAGTCCCACTCCATCCGATCCAACCACTAAATAACCAGCCACTTTGTATGGCTGCAGCCCGGGTGCATCCTTCTTCCCAAAGGTGTGCCAGCACCTGGTGAGCAGAGCTGCCTGGTCCCCTTCCTTGTGCCACCAGCAACAAAGATCCTCGTGGGCATCACCAAATCCAGATTCCAGATATCACAGCAAATTTTTCATGGTCTAATAAATAAAACTCATCGAATTTCAAATAGAAGAACACTTACATCTCTTATATTTTGCTGGAATGCTGCCCCAACACTTTGCATAATTGGAAATAGTCTGTATTCTGGCTTAAATGTACACATAATCAGTTTATACACACAGACATGCAGCTTCTACAGCTCTCTGCTCTTCTTAGTGTTTATCAGCTCTTCTCACCTTCATCCCTGGAGTATTTACAGCCAGAAAAATCAGCTTTTACCTGCCCTTGTTCCACCCAGCACACCCATATAAGTTGTGCTCTCAAAAGCTGAAATACCACCCAAGTAAATAAACTGGCTATCTTCTTCTCCATTCTTCAGTGGAAGATTATTGTTTTTATGTATTATGTATTTATGGCTCAGGAAGTAACACACTTTCTTCCTTCATCTCCAGCCTTTTAGTCCAAAATACCAAGTTAAACATACATGATGTAGATGAAGAGACAATGTTTCTTTGAGGCTTTCTTAAGGCAGCACAAAAGCAGTCTTAAATGATTGCGTATGGAAAAATAAGAATATTTTCTTTAAAAAAGTTGAGGCTGGAATTGTCAAAAAGCATATGCGGATATTCAGTGCATAAACAATAACCTTATTTCTTTTCTGACAAATTGAGCTTTTTCTTCCTATGTTGTCCTCAAAGGAATTATGTAAAGAGCTCAAATAATAGCTTTCTCATAGGGGGAAACAGAAATGCAGAGGGTCATTAAAATGTCCCATTACTGATTTTTAAAAGGTGATTTGTGCAAATGGCCAAGACCCAATCCTCAAGGATAACCCCTTTGGCATTTCCAGCCTGGCCTAAACTTCCAGAAAAACATACATACAGTTATTCCAAAAATTGTTTTCATCCCCTGAGTGAGATCACTTTATAATTGCTTTAAAGGTTATGTTTGACATATACCGTAAATCTTTTTATATATAGATGAAAGCATTGTACTTGTTTTCCTAAAGTCATCTGGGTGTTTCAGCACCAGAGAAATAAATCCACTACCAGCAAAAGACATTCATTTACTAATTTGTGTTCAAGTGTAGTTTCTACTTATTAGTTAGAAAGTAATAGCAAAAAAAAAAATAAAAATGTAACAATAGAGAAAAGCCCATCTTGAAACTGCATTGAGGTTTTTCACTAAAAGACATGCTATTGTCCAAAGATGGTTTTGCTGTAATGAATGGTCTGAGGTCTGAAATCCTTCAGGACAGCAGCAAATCTCTTTTATTCTGGATTACCCAGTGGTACAAATCAGATCCAGGCACATGGTTATGTTTCTGCTGAATTAGCCAGAGTGCACATTTACAGGTCAGCTTTATGCCAGCCATAGGAAGACTTCTGATATTTGACCTGGCAATAAAAATTTAAATCTTACACTGGGAGGCTTTGAGAGATTTTGAACAAATTTGAATTGACAGCAAGTTTTATAGCAGTCAGCATTTTATATTTCATGGCCTCAATACTTTTAGTACAGCTGTAGGAGCCCTAAATCTGGATTTTCTGCACAGTCAAACCACAGCCTCAGGTTTGACCTCCACACAAGTAACCAACAGGAATACAGGAATATTAAAACTGGGGTTTTTATTCCTTAACATCAGCTGAATCCTCATCCGAGCTTGTCGCCATAGGCTCAATTTCTGCCCAAAGGAGAGGAATAGGCACTCTTAGGAAGTAACATTTATCTGGCCCCTTGCACGTTTATTTTCAGACTAGATGCATGACATCTTTCAAGTGCACTTTCTGCTCCATTACCTAAAAAATGTGTGGCCAAGTAAAACAGACATATCTGAAAATGATCAGATGAAATCTGCTTTAAACCAGTTAACCAGGCAAACTGGGAAAAGAAAAAAAAATCTAATATAGCATAGCTAAATAAAGGCAGTGGTGAAACTGTATCAGTTCTTGCAGACAGGTTCCCTGCAATGCTTTCTTAACTCCTTTGATTTTCAAGTATTTATGTCCACTATATTAAAGATCAAAAGACCTGTGCAAACATCTAAACTTACTAAATCAAACCTAGTAATTGCCAGGACGTTTGCAGTATCAGCCCAAGCAAGCCCTGAGAACAAAGAACAGTTCACCAAGAGGACACTGAAACAGCCGAGCATGGAAATGCAAAATTCTTGCAGGAAACATTACACTCTAAAGGGGGGCACAACAGTTAGGTAAAAACCTAACTATATGCTTGGATGTGTTTTGAAAACCTCACCACCAAATAGCTCTCAACAGGAGTTACTTATTTCCAGGTACTCTCACAGTATCCAAAACGCTGGCAATTAGTAAAATCTTTCCCTAAGGAAATGAGATTGTGCCCATTTTTATAAAGAGGGAATGGAGCTACAAAAAAGTAGGCATGCCATACAGCCTCACCTGAAGCTTTCCTGTAGGCACAGGGCCACTGGAAAATTTCATAAAGACCATATGTGCCTCTACTACTAAGTGCCATGTAGAACACCATGTCCCACCAGAGGATGGGAAGAGAGCTCTCCTAATTCCTTCTACCCTTGCTCCAGATTGTCTGAGTGTACTGCAGGACTGTCCAGGGACAGTGTGCTTCCACTACAGCAGCTTCCACCACCAGTGTTACTCCAAGGCCATAGGATATGTCCTTGTCAGCAGCGCTGCTCAGGAGGAGCTGCCTCAGCTCTCACAAAACCAACCAGTGCCTCCTGGTAGAAGCTACTTATTCCTTCTAGAGCTCTGAAGATATCCACTTCCTCCTTCCTCTTAATGTCCATACAACATAAGCAAGCTCATAAAAAGAGACATATTTCCAAAACATATTGAATGAAATTATACGAGAAATCAGGGATCATAATATCCCAGAAAGTATTTCACAGTGGACCAGGAACATGGTGAGATTTAAATGATATTACTAAAAGTAGTGTGAATAGGTGAAAGCTGAAAAACACATTCATTGTATGTCAGCAGTTAACAGTAAAGCTCTGGACCATCAGGTCAGACAGCACAAGCCCCTTCCTTACTGCAGTCTTGCCTACGTTTAAGAGTATGGTGTCCTCTGGGGACAGCAAATATGATGTATTTTGGGATGGTGAGCAATCATACAGGCAGCCCTGCTCTGAAAGCAGAGAAAACCAAAGCTAGTTATGTTGCAGATGGTAATAAAATGCTGAGCCAGAGCTGCAATAATGCAGTTTTAGCTCTTTTGTGCATTAAATAACTAGGTTGTTTGACCTTCTTGGTTTGGTAAGGAAACCTCCCAAGTGCACTTTTCAACAAACCAAAACTGCTGTGTTGCAAGAGGAGATTCAGAGACAGACAGTGCACTTTTAAACTGGAGAGACAGCCAGGCTCAAACCACTGGGCTGCATTTTCCACCATCATTCAGATGAGTTAAAAAGAGACAGCAGAGGAGGAAGCATCCATCTGGCCATCCATTATTAATGAGAGGATCAAATCTAAAACTCTTTCTGATACTGATACAGAGCCCTTTAGTATGATCAAATTATTCTCTTTCCTCCTCACCCTCTTTATACACAAACTGTCTCCAGCAGCCTCTTCTTCAAGTCCAGGTCAGGTGGGAAAATGAAGAAGCTTTGCAATTTCTAAGTGGCTTTCTAAATCTTTCCAATATTCTTATTTTCAATGTACTTTTGAGTACTGAAGGAAGATAGGCTTGCCTTTTTGCATTCATTTAAACTGGAATGAAACAACTTACTTCAGACAAGACTAAAAACCACCTAATTCTCACATGATCTGGTGTCCCAGACTGTATCAAAGCAAACTTCTTTAGCTGTCAGATCATTAAAACTACTTATCTACCTCTAAGCCCTTAAAGACTATTCAATTCGATAGCAGAACAAAAAAAGCTTGTTTAAGGAACCAAGTTATTGCAAGCTTGTTCAACGATGAAAGAACTGTATTTAAAGAGTTTCTTGAAGAATAGTACCCATCCAGTTTTGCAATTATTCAGCCTTCTCTGTAGACATGTAGAACAAGCCTAATCATCCTTTGGATCTCTTCCACTTGCCGAACAGTTCAGAGCTGATGCTGGGAAGCACCATTATGAATTTTCAGAGTACTCAGAATTTGTTTCTGACATAATTTATAGAAGTAAAAATCTGGAGTAACATAATTAGTCTGTAATGCTTTTCTGATTTATACTACAATTGTGTAACCGCAGAGGAAATCTAATTTTAAGTATGCAGATTCCAAGAAACATCCCTTTTCCAAGTTTGAAAATAGCACAGCTCTATCACACACACATACACATTTTCACACAGAAAACTAGTCACAACTGTAGGCATATAAGTAACAGAGTTAGACTTCAAATTTACATTTAGAAGCTAAATAAGTGACCCACTTTTTCAAGGTCCTCGCTAATGTTACCTACTCCTGTATGACTTTGAAACAGACCTCTATTTACCTATACCTTGATAGCCAAAACCCCAGATTTCCCAATTGCAAGGCCTCCTGAGGGACTGGGCTTCCATGTAATGTTTTGAACACTCCTACAGAAATTTACTGTACACTCCAGTTCTTTCTGAAGACAACACTTATATTAAAATAAGGACAAAAGTAGATCTGTAATTATTTTTAAATGCTTCCACTCTTCTCAAGATCTTCCTGTGGGAAACATCTCTGCAATAATTATTCATTAAACAAGAAAATGTAAATAACATGTTAAATTTGGACTGCATTGTCTGCAGGAGTCATGCATCTAGTATTACAAACAAACCACAAATATCTCATGTTCCAATACTGTGATTCTATATTAAACAAACAAATGTCCTCAACAAGATGTTTAAATTATATATTGATAAGCACCAAGAAAACAAACAGATTACAGCACTGCAAAATGAATAAACTTGGAAGGTGGACTGAAGATATTTCACCATCAAAAAACTGATACTGGAAAGGCAAAAATTTTAAATAAATAAATAAATAAATAAATAAATTGCTTTCTATTTTCTCATAAATCTGAATTTAGACAAACAAAATTATTATTATTACCAGCTATAACAAGACATATTTCCACATCACTATTCCCAAAACCCATTAATCATCTCTAATCTGACCTGAGCACTGGAAATAATTCACAGCCTACTGTAGGTGCTCCCAAGCAAGTGTGCCAAGTAGAGCTTAGGAAAGGACTTTCAGAGAAGATCCTTCCCATCTTGGCTTTTGCAGTGTCCTGGGGTGACTTTATGATGCTGAATTGTATTTGTCTGTTTAGCCCAGAAATAAGTCCTGCACCTTTAAGACTGGTTCAGAGAGCAGAGTGGGGAGAAGAAGTGTGCAGTTTGTCTGCAGGAAATGCACTTGCTCCCCAAATTCCTCCTCACTGACTCTGTGTCTGCAGCACGGACAGCAGGACAGAGCTCTCCTTTGCTTTTCGTTTGGTTTTAGCTGGCTGAGGCAGAGAAGTTCCCCAGACTGTGGCTTTTTCTTTTCCTGGAACTGATCAGCCTTGCTCTGGACCGAAAACCCAGAAAAACCCCAGGAGCTCACACCTGTGGGCCACCAGGGTGTGGGACCTGGCACTTTCCAGCACAGGAGGGACTGATAAAAGACTGAGTGAGCCGAGCTACACCCCATGAAAAGGACTCTCTGAATTTGCCATCCCTTCAGAACAACGACAGGTTCCATTGATGCCTTAAATTTTAGCTTTCATATCTTCCAGATTCTGTACTGCATGATGATATAACTCTGAGCTTCATATAAAGTATTAGCAAGATCTCCTCACAGTTTAGTTAGACAAAACAATCCTTTTCCAGCCTGAGAACCAAGGACACTGTTGCAGCTTCAGACCCCAAAAAGGATAAACAACAGTGAATTGAGGAGAGCAATCTGGGAGGATGGGACTTCAGAACCTGAAGCTGTAACTGGACAATTGACCCCAATAAGCAAATGGACCAAACTTATAAAAGTGTGAAAATGAGTAACCCATTGTCCATCTTGGGTGTAGCCACAGCCAGGCTCCTGTACTGCCCAAGGTACAAAGATATGCTTTGAAGGCCTTTTTAATAAATACCTATTTTATTCCTTTAACACTGTCTAGCCTCTGTTCTGGGTAGCTTCTCAAGGCATCACCATTGTTCCATTTTACTCATTTTTTCATGATTGTGAGTACTTTGCTTGTTAAATAAACAGTTTTTTCCACTTTTCTCAAAGCAGATTTACTTCCAGAACTAGTTGGGGGAGGGGCAACTTGGATCTGCTTTCTAAAGACTACTTAAAAAGTTTCCTCCCAAAATTCACCCTAAACAATGACAGGCAGATCCCTTAACACTACTCACTTACTCATCATCACCAATGTTCTCTTTCACTTCTCAGTCAGCTGGGAGGTGAAAAACCAAAGGACTTTCAGAAAACAGTTTACATATCTACCACCAATATCTACCTGGAAGCAATATCTGCATTTCTCTTCAACACTGCATAGTTACACTTCACTCCTTCTCCATGAATGGTTGGTCCAGGTGTGTGAAGCACTTTTCACACATCAGCAGAGCTCAGCTTTCCTCACTATAGCCCTGACAGGCAACAGCACACATGAAGGTGACTGTTCATCACCTCCTTAGGGAATGCAACTCCAAAACCAGAACATGGCTTCAACCACAGCCAACAGCAGGATTTCCACAGATGGACAGTCAGTCTCTGCAGTTTTAATTTAGTTCCCATTCCTGCTCTCAGATCAATGCAGAGGTTTTTGAGGCACAAAGGGTTCATCTGTGACCTCTGAAGGACACAGACCACTGAACCATAACCCTGTCATTGCTGCCTCTGTCCTCTTAACCTCCAGCTGAACTACAGCAGCCTCCCAATGCATGCATGCCAGACTGAATTTTTCTTTCCCAAATTGAAGGTTAACCCTGCTGGTAGAAACTCACTGGAAGCAATGAGCTGTCACCTCTCAGAGAATAGATGCTGCTGATGCTGACCACAGCATCCATTTCTTTCATAGAATCACAGAATCATTTAGGTTAGAAAAGACCTCCAAGGTCATTGAGTCCAGCTTCGGCATCTCAGTGTCTTTTTTGCAGTGAGTGGCCCAGAACTGAACACAGGATTCAAGATGTGGCCCTCACCAGTGCCCAGCACAGGACAGTCACTGCCCTGATCCTGCTGGCCCCATCATTGCTGATACATTCAGGATGTCCTTGGCATTCCTGGCCACCTGGGCACACACTGGCTCATGTTCAGCCACTGTTGACCAGCACCCCCAGGGCCTTTCCCACTGGGCAGCTTTCCAGCCACTCTGTCCCAGCCTGGAGCTGCAGGGAGCTCTTGTGAGCCAAGGGCAGGACCCAGCACTTGGCCTGGTTGAGCCTCACACAACTGGCCTCAGCCCATGGATCCAGCCTGTGCAGATCCCTCTGCAGAGCCTTCCTGCCTTCCAGAGGATCAGCACTCCCACCCAGCTTGGTGCCATCTGTGAACTGGCTGAGGCTGCTCTCGATTCCCCTTGATCACGTCACCAATTAAGACTTCACACAGGATGTGTGTACCCTAGAACTGACCACATCAGCAATATCTTTCTGCAGCCAGACCTCTTGGAACATAGATCTGGAAGCCCCCCAAGCTGCTTCTGACCCTTCTCAGGCAATGTGTGATTGTGCTTTTGGAGGCAGCTGGATTTTATGGCTGTTTCTGAAGTTCCACACAAGCAGGCCCAGGATGGTACTCTGGTTCCAGAAATAACTAGACAGGGTTATAACCACAGTCTTTGGTCTAGCTACTTTCAAACAGAGTTTTTTGTCTGACTGAAAATTATCTGTCAAGAAAAAGAAGGTGAGAGTGCAGCTAGAGATAGAGCAATCTCAGCATCTTAGAATGTAAGGGGGATTTCACCCAGCTTTGGCAACTGTGAAATATTTGCTGCCAAAACTGTAGGACATACCCCCAGTCAGCAGAGCCTGTGCTCTCAGGGGAAATTCAGAAGATGCTTGCCTTCCTGGAACAAAATTCACCGGAGTCCAAATACTGCAACCCATATATACAGAGTCTTCATCAACTTCACTCTTCAAGAATGCTGTCACCACCATGTATTGGTCAGGAGACTCATTTTCTACACATGTACACCACATACTGTCTCACTAAATCTGCTCTAAATCTGGGACAAAGGTTTCATGCACAGAAGTCACTGTCATGGTAGTTCTTGTGTATCTATTTAGTGCTTCAGAAGGCTTCAATGCTGAATTGCATCCCGATTAAAAATACATAAATAAATGTTACGCTTTATAAATAATGATTCAATGCTTCATCTAATCATGTGATTTTATGCAGTCATCATCTCTGCAAAGACAAGGGGCAAAACCTGGAGAGCAAAGTCTTGCCTTCAGGCATTTTAAATACTCAAGCTTTTTGAGTCTTACTGGGCTGAAGGGACAAAAGAGGGAGTCTGTTCAGAGCAAACACACACAATAATCTTTACTATCTTTACTAGTATTGGTGTATTAACCACACACTGGACTTAAAGACACGTCATATGCACTTTCATGTATTGTGTTATTCAGCTGTGTGTAACTGCAGGTCATATCTAAAAGAAGCTAGGCAGGCTTTCAGAGGCATGCCAAAGATTAAGAACATGCAACAAGCCAACTCCCCCACATAAGCTCTCATCATAATCATTCTCTGTAACAGGATATAACCACTAAAAGAAAAAGACACAAAACAGAACCACCACACACACACATTTTTCCCCCAAATCTACCGTTAAGCTCAAGCTTCAAAGTGAGTCTTATTTAAACCAAACAGACTTTTTAAAACTAAATATAGTGCTACTACAATATTTGGCTCAAATATTATAAATTAAATACATATTTGGGGATATTTTTAAAGAAATAAGCAGGTGCAGCATATGCAGAAGTCCAGTTATCAAAAGCTGAAGTATTAATCCTTCAAACACTTAAGGAACTATGTAATATTGCTCATATCAACAGACTTACAATGTATCTGCTTTATCATGTGCTTAGAAACATGCTTGGGGTTAGAAGCTGAAATATGTATATGTTGTCACCAGCATATACCCAAAGACCATATTACATATATCAATATTCAGCATATATTTCAGCATTAGAAAACCTAACTCTTAGTAAATTTGAAAATATTTTTCTTAAACGCTTTCAGATTTAAAGTCATCACAGCATCCCAAGCAAAATACTAAGATGCTGCCAAAGAGAGATATTTGGTAGCCATATCATTGCACTATGCATCTATGAAAAAAAATCAGTTTTACTGATGACTAATGTTTTACTATGAGCAACCTGCAGGCAGGCAAGACTCAGAGCCAACAAGAAGAACAACAGAGAAAAGGAAATACTTTGAAATTGCAGAAAGAACCACTCTTCCCAGGCAGGAAAGCTCGTGAAGAGCTGCCAGCAAGCATTGACAACCCAGTAGCCAGGAAGCCAGAACACGACAAAGTGTTATTCTTTCCACCCAGCACCACAGAAAGGAGGTACAACCTTTGTTGCTTTGCTATTCCCACATTATCCTGTCCTGGCAACAAGCAAACAAGGACCTGATTAAATAGCATCTCCTTTGCTAGTATGGTCCAATTGGAGCAGGGTGGATAAAGAGAGGAGGGTATCAGACACAACTTTACAAAGACCCCATAAAATCTGAGCAATCCCCTCCAGCGAAATGAAAAAGGAGGAGAGGCGACAAACCCAGAAATCACCTTCACTGATGGCAGTGAGTGGCAGGAGATTTGCCCCATGGAACCTGATGTGCCCTTAGAGGTGCCAGTGGAAGGTGGAAGCAGCCTCTGTCCTCACTGGATTATTCAGTCATCTTCAAATATCTTCCTTAGCTGTCTCAAAGCCAGTGGAAACTGCGATGTGCGGTGGCATTTCCCCAAGGGGAGAGGCGAGATCACGGTGGAGACCCTGCACTGTCCCTGCTCTCCCAGGTGCCCCAGGAAAACCTGCAGCCCCTGGAGATAAGACTGTCTCAGAGCTCCACCCAGGTGCTAAACCAGGACAGAAACACCTCAAACTTAAGCACAAACTAGTGACGTGGCAGCACTGAGAAACCATGTGGCAGCAGCTGCTTTATCAGCAGCCTCAAAATGAGCCGGGCTGACCCCTCCAGAGCCAACCTCAGGAGGGCAAGCCTGTCTGTCTTCACCTACTTTTCTTCCATTATTCTACTAAAACATGCAAGACTCCCTTCAGATTACTGCATTTCTTCATATTTTGGCTGGCAGTTTAGATGACATCCAGGGCAGGAGCCATCCTACAGCTGTGCTGCATAGAGAGAGGCAGAGACACCACATTCCAAACTTCACCCCTGAAATGATTTCAAAGGAAAATGTGCTGAACAAGACTATGAAAGACAAATCAGAAGTTATAATTACAAATTACAGTTAGAACAGTGATTGTATTTCCTAGAAAAGGGTGTTCTTGTTTAATTCCCTTTTGATTTTACCAGAGCCACCAGAGCCCTTGTGTGAACTGTTGTTACAAAGCATAAAAACTCATTCAATTATCTTCACATCATCTGGAAAACAACACAACAGTCTTGTAACTCTGGTCTTTGTCAGGTGAACCAATTTGGTACCGTAGCATTTATTTAACATATTATAATATAATAGTTTGTAACTTTGGTTTCACTTTCTTTGTTCTGTCCCATGATGAAACACTGGGTAAGTTAGTATAAGTCAGCATGGCACTTTGTTTCTAAAAGCTGATTAAAAATGCATTCTTTAAAAAGGAAATATATGGAAGTGACTTTGGAGGCCTAGATTTTAAGCTTCTTTCATTTTTTTTTTTTTTTATATCTGTTTGCTGAGTGCATATAATTTCTCCCTTGAATTATTTAAATGTCCCAGTGTTTTTTTCATAAAAGGAAAACTGAACCCAGATGCCCAGCATCAAGATGGAAAACCTTAAAAATACAATAAAGTAGAGTTAGTAAAAAATTGGAATTCTCATCCACCGGGAAAACTCAGTATTTTAAAGAGACTTATTCACTGGAATATGATATTTAAATTCTGTGAAAGTTCCAGAGAACTATACTAAGAAATCCCCTAATATTGTCTTTTCTTTTGCCTTTTTCCCTACCTCAGCCTTAAAAATCTGAAGAGTTTGGGTGTCTGATATTGTTTTTGCAGACAAGGTTGATGACTGCATGTCCTCATCCTGCCAGGCCTCGCCCCCTGTAAAAATGTGCATTGCAGAAGCCAAGCTTGAAAAGGAGATATTGCCCCATGAGAGGAGCAATGTCCCACAGGAATTGCCACTGCAGGCTTTCCCACAAGGAATAGCTAATTTATGGACTCTATTCCCCACAGACAAAATACACAGATGGAAATTTTGCCCTGCTTCTACAGAAAGCCTAAAATTGCAAACCATAACAGGAATCCATTAAGGAAAGAAGCAGAATTAAATGGGATTTCTTAAAATCGTTATCTGCCAAGAGATATTTTGGATTATTTTCAATAGACTTGATACACCAGGTAATAGTATTTTTCAAAGGAAAAAATAAGCCCTTGTTTAACCCATCTCAGTTACTCCTCTCTGTGGTTTCCAGAGAAACTCCTAGGAATATGCTGCTCACAACTTCTCTTCTTGCATTGGAACGCTGTATTTTTACATTTGCATTTTGAAACTGCTAATCTTTAGTTGGAAATTAATTCTACTTAGGAAAAAAAATAGAAAGAGGATGCATGCAAGATTTCTGAACTGTCATATGAGAGGGATAAATATAAAGCAGAGCAGTTTCCAAAGCAGAAGTACAACACTTAGAGAGGAAGAGGGAGGAAAATGCTGAAAATAAGGTTGCTCAGATAAATTATGTTGCACTTCATAATTTTAAGATGTACAGAGATGTGCAAGATTTAGTTTCTGCCTCATCATGTGGCCACAGCTCATTTGGGCACCAGCTCACCCCACAGGCCTTAAACATCCCTTCAGGGCAGCAAAGACATGCAGGAGTGGAAACTCCTTCCCTCAAACCTCAACTAGGGAGTGCAGGACATCAAACAAGGGACTTCAGCTTGGTCACAACCCAGAGCAGCTCCAGTACACTCAGTCAAAACCACTGAAATGCACCTTAATTAAGATCAAGCAAGCTGTCACCAGTGTGCCTCTGCTTCAGACACCTCGGGAGTGTGAGCTGTGATGCTAATCTCTACATTTAAAGCAGTAAAGGCTTTGGAGAGCAGAGATATCTTTAAGAGAGCAAGCAGAAATCCAGCCAGGCTACTCTTTTCAATTGGCAGGCAGTGAATCAAGAGCAGGACCTCAAGAGAGGTTTTGCTTTCTTCCTCCAGCAAAGACCCAGTCTCTCTCTGTCTCTCTCTCTGTGTCACACACAGACACACACAAACCAGACACTGTCTTTCCATACATCTTCTCCCTCCTCTGCCATCTTCCACCCTCTCTTCCTACCATCATTACTTTGGGATGCTGCTATTAAAACCTATCCTGCTCCACTTTCCATGATTGAACAGCCTCACCAGTTTGAACCACAGCAGTGGTTTGGGAGGCTGAAGATAGGATTTTCAACCCCTCAAAGGGCATTTAGAAACCAAACTGCTCATGCTAAAAGCAATCATTTCAAAAAACCATAAGCATCCTCAGCAAACTTCAGACTTACTTTGCGAGTCACTAGAGTAGAAGCAAACCTCATCTGGCACCAAGAAGCAATTTTTTTTTTTTTTTGTCTTGGAAGCTACACAAAACATTTATTGTCAAGAGAGTGGTGAGAAAGTAGAAATTCAAAATCTGACAATCTATCTAGAAAAAAAGTTCAGAGCCCAAGCCAGTCATCACGGCTGAGCAAGCTCCTTGCTGCACGTTTGGGAATGCACCATGTCCTCATATGCTCTCTCATCCCAAGGATTCAGAGGGTCGCTGGTCTGGGGCAGGACCCCTTCCTCTGCCCCAGGGAACCAGCCAGGCTGCACACCTGGCCACAGAGGCATTAGTGATTGAAAGGGAAGGTGTAGGACCATGCCCTGGCAGCGAGCAGGGCAGGAGCCCCACAACAGCCTGGTTTTGACCTCTTGTTGACTGTCAGAGGCAATCACTGAGCCCCAGTTACCACCGATCTGCTGACCTGTATGAATTGTTACCCAGTGCAAACTCCACTGTGTGCCTGAGCCTGAATTTCCCTCCAAACACAATGTAAAGGCTCACTCTCAAGTCACCTCTAATTTTTACTGCCTGCTGTGAACTTGGTTTCATGCAGTGCTGTGAACTGTCTCTTGGGGATATTAGGTTTCAAGGTCTCATTAATCAGCTTTTCATTGAATAATGAGTTTAAAAAAAACCTTTTGTTTTACTTACATATATACCACTTGTTGAACAAGAGTGACTCAACAGTGCAAGGAAATATCTTATTTACAGTTCTATGCAAATGTGTACAGTCAGGTGCATATTCTTCAGAATATGAGACCTCAAAAGTCATCTCTGTCTTGAAGATAAGAGATATCTTGGGCAGTAATAAATAGAAAAATTTTCCAGAAGCACCAAATAGAGAGCTTTCATTCACACTCTAGTGAACTATAAAGTCTTTCAAAGCCAAAGAAAAAATGCTGTTTTAACATCACAGAAAACAGTTATTTTTTGAAACTTCTGACCTGCTTAGGGTCAGGGCATTCCAGTGCAGCTGTAAATGTGTTGTCATGATTACTACATGTCTTCTTGGACTTACATTCAGCAGAAAAATATAAAATTAATCTCAAGACCTGCCAGCTTTAGACTACGCACTCTCTGAAGAGCCCTTAGGCAGAGAAGTTGCTGCTAAGAAACCCAAAGGTCTGGAAAAAAATCAAAGCGACTTTTTGCAGCCATGGGGATCTGGATCTTTTTCTGCTCTGGTTGTACATAATTTTTTAATGTCAAATATTCTTTGCATTAACACGCTTTTCTGTCTTGGGCAAGGACAAAGGAAGGTAAAACTTCTGCTTTCTTGATTTTAACCTAGTACAACCGTCTTCAAAGGCTGACTGCCCTTTTTCTGTCACAGAAAGCACACTAACCTAGTTTGGAAAGTACCTCAGTGGGCCTCTGCTCAACCTCCCTGCTTGAAAGAGTGCTGGACAGAGGTGGCACATCCCTGCAGATTCCTGCACAACAATCTCCACTGGTGTAGATTCCCCAGCCTCTCTGGCTAAGAGACCCAAACCCTTACAGTCAGAATTTTCTTCTCTAATGCCTGAGTTATCCCTCCTTTTGCTGCAAGCTTATGTCCATGGGCCATTTTCCATCTGGTGTTAGAAGGGGAGGGAGTATGAAAGCTTGTGTCTTTCTCATCTTTAAAATTCTTGGAAAATCACAGGCACAGAGCAAAGGAGAGAGCGGACCAAACTATACAGACTGAGCAGAATTTCTGTGTTAGTTTTATTCTCACATTAGACAAATTTGTCATTTTTATTTTATTCTAAATGCTAATGTGTGGCAACACCAGCTGCCAATTCAGAGAGACATACTTGGCATGCCAAGATTTATGTCAAAAAGCTTCGCATCCCTTATTAATTCTCCTGATAGTTACCAACCCTTCCAGAAAGACAGATTTATTTGGCACTCTTTAAAAAACACTTAATTGCTGAATGATGCTACCTGAAATCATGAGATTCCCAAATTCAAATCTCTTTGTCTAATGAAAACTATTACTGCTTTTTAATAAGTTCTTCAGCATTTAAAAATAGCACTCCTAATTTCCTGCTCCACTGAGCACCACCTTGACTTCAAGTCAAATTATTCACAACCTCTTCTCCACCAGCCCTGGGGGATACAAGTCTTGCATTTTGGGGCTAAGTACTTCTCTCAACAGCTGTGAGAAGCTCTCTGAAGCAGGAAAGAGCATCTCACTCCTAACAGTATCAGACATCAAAGATAAACCACCCTTTTTTCCCTTCTATTTTAACCCAAATGTTGTAGAGTAACAAGCAGCAACACCAGCAGGATTTCTCTGAAGCAACTTATACTCAACTAAATTATATTGTGGGAGAGCAATAGCTCATGAAAGAGATAACATTACCACGCAAGCAAGCTTTAGCAGTTTTAGCTTGCTCTAGTTCTCACCAGGCACATTTCTCTCACGGAAACACCAGAGGCATAATGCTCACAACACAAACCCAAAGAAAATTGTGTTACTGTGCCACAGTGTCACAAACCTCAGTACTGATATTTAAAGCAGCTCTTTCATCCACAAAACCAGTATGAGGGTGCTGCACAGGGCCCTCCAGAGAACAACAGACCTCCTTGAACAGGTGTCATCCCAAGATCCAGGCATGCAAGGCTCCAGAAACTGACAGAGCCCTCACATGTGTGGAAACTTCACTCTTCACCTCAGCACGAGCACCTTCAGGACCAAAGGCACCAAGAGGGCACAAACATCACCAAAACAAATGATCTCTATATTCTATTGTCTTGCCCTTCTTCAGAAATTGTCAATAAATACTTCTTCCACTGCTTCCTGAATTTTGTCAGACCTCTAAACCCACTAAATTTCTTTACATGTTTTTATAAATCACTTTTTATATTACTTTTCTTTTCTTGTTGACAGTTCAAGCATTTCAGATATTCTTACAGGCAAATGAGTCTCTTAAAAGTCTGTTCCTTTCCCAAACTGCCTGACTTCCTGAAAAACTGACATTCCTCAAATACTTTTACAAATCTCCCAGTTAATTGCTTCATTAGAACATCTTTCTGTGATTACATTTTTATCTGTAAAACACAAAAAGAAACAGTGCACCCTAGTGTGACCTACTTTTCTATAAAACTAGAAAAAATGTTTTAACAAACATGGGAGATAAATTCTGCACAATATCTGCCTTTTCATGTTCAAACAGAATTTTTCTAAGGACTTGAAGGAAAACATCATTTTTCTGAAGAAATGCTGTGACTGAAAGCTTGGTCAAATGGTCAACGAGAGCTTCTCAGGTTTCTCCTAATGGTCACCTTATATTATTTTTTATTCTGCAGCCTGTGCAATTGGAGAAAAAACAGTCAAATACAAGCTGTCTGCATTTTCTGAGTCAGTTATCCAACAGCTCTTATAAGACTTTGTGCACTGATACTGTGGATCTGCGTGCCAGCAAGTTCTTTCTCTGCAAAATTTTTACTTGGGCTATTGACCCACTGAGTTCATAACTGCTTTTTCCTGAGCATGCAAGCTGCTCATCTTGAAAGAAAAAAAAAATAAAATCCAAAGCCATTCCTGGTTTTCCATATGGATAAAACTCTAGCTGGAGTTTTACAAGAGAACTTCTTGTGAAGGTTGTGATGCAAAGCCAAAACAACATCCAGAAGACTCTGCTAGAAGAAGGCACATGAAAACAGTGAGAACACATACTCATACCTCATGAAAAGATTCATTTGCAATATATAATGCTTGACCTTCAAAATACATTTTAAAGGTCCATTAGAAGCTTCTAACCCAAAAGTTTTAAAAAAAAATTCCATTACATTGAACCATAGTGCTTGTCCAAATCTCTCAGCAAATTCAATTGTAGGTTCTCCTTAATTTTCCCTCTGCAAACAGAGACAGCCTTTATTCCACATATGCACCTGACTTTCCTGTGCTAAGAATACAAGTTTTATAGAAACTCATTTCAAGCATGACATGAGTTTCTCTAAAAGAAAAAGGGCACAAGGATTGCTGTGCCTAACACATGGCAGCTCTTGCCATCTTTCTCTGTGTTACAAACCTTCTTGGAGGACTACTTATGCTGTAAACAGTCTTGCTGGACACAGATGGCTGGAGAAAACAAAATAAAAACCTGTTGATATTTTCATTCAGATTTTCTGACACTGTGTTTAAGTGTATAAATGGTTTTACATATACACAGAGAAACCAGACACAGGACAAGCTATTTTCCTATATATAAATATATAGGAAATATATATGTATTTAAATAAATAAATATTTTATATATATATATATATATATATAAACTATTTAAAGACCTAACTAGTCATTCCAAAATAAGGCTAAAATTCTGAGTGTAGGGAACCTTTTTTTTTTTTTCCACTAGGGCTTCTTGGGAAATGACCTGTGATAATAATAACAGGTATATGAATTCCTTAAGTAAACAGCATGCTCTCTATCTTTTTGTGCTAACACTGCCTTGGTCTTATTATATATGCAGAAGGATCTGGACTTTGGCCATAGAGTACTTTTGTACTGCCTTTAACCAGAACTTTCTGAAATCAATAGCATCCATACGCTCCAGTGCACCGAGCTTGTTTCTCCAGAGACAGGAAAGAGGCCCAGTTTAATACACACTTAATTCAATTAGGAGCTACACAGCAATAGCCTTTAGTAAATTTTAACCTCCTCTCCATGCATCGTTTACTAACCCACCATTAATTAAACACAGTTATTAAACTAGCATGTTTATCATTACTGCATTTTCAATGAATGAACAAAAGCTATTTATGGGGCCCAACCAAACGACGCCTGTTCATTCGCGGCGCGGGACTGAGCAGGGGTGCCTGGAGCCAGCTGGCATTTCGACAGCACAAACAGCAGTCCACAGACACATAGAGGCAGGTCGGCACAAATATCTTCTGCCCAGAAGGAAACACTGCACTGGAATGCTTTAAATTCCTGCTTTGAACATTTACTGCTGAAAAACACACCACCACCAGGTGCCCGCATACCCAGAGGAGCCGCTAGCCCAGCTCACCAGCACAGCCCTTCTGCAGATCTAACAAGTTGTGATCCATTGTCTTTATGAGTGCCTGTGAAACAGCCTGGCACAAAGTGCCACTGGATACTCGGAAATATTAAATACTAGTGTTACCACCACCTTCAAACCTGTGTCTCTCATCGAACAAACCTCTGGGGAGAATCTGCTCTGGGTGGAAAGGCGTGCTCATGGATGGCTGACTGACAGCTCCTCCGTGCTGCCGGTGGCAGGATGCCATCAAACACACAAGCCTGCAGAAGTGGGTGCAGCCCACATCTTCCCACTAAATCACGTTCAGCACTTCCAGGTAAAAAGATTAAGATTCTCCAGATGAGGCAGCGTAGGATTGACACCACATGGGGTCTAAGGCAGCTGCAACAGCCAGATTACCCACAGGCCTTTCATTGTGCATTATCAAATTCAAACAAACTAGCCAAGTGACAGAAAAGGTAGAGAAACAAGAAACAAATCTGGTGTGCAGATAAGACAAATCTGTGCTAACAGATTAGCGCACCACTAATCCAGAAATTTGTAACAAATGGATGAAAACTCAAGCACAGATTTGTATTTTTAGAAGGGGGAACAAAAGGAGTTTTGCCTGTCTTTACAAAAATAAAATGCTAAATGTTTGTGCATGTGGCTTTCCATTCATGTGAAAAAAGTGTATGACCCAACCCTCCTACATTGTTCTATCTGGGAACGTTTTTAGCATAAGCAGAGCAACAGGAAACTTAGTTTAGGCTTAGCTCACAAAATCAACAGGAAAATTTACACTCATTCTCCTAGAAATATAGTGAATAGGGCACCTCAAGAGACAATATGACATATTTGTGAGGGGATTATACCCTGGCCACCTGCCTTTTGGATAGTTTCCATTCACATTTTCTATTTCATATCAGATACCTGTGATGTTTGGCACAGATGGCTCTGCAAGGCAGGTGAGGGCAAGACCTGGGCTGCAGCTCCCTGCTGCACTGACCACTGAGGCAGAGAAGAGAACCTTCAACACTGAAAGAAACACCACAGTTCTGTCTGCTTGGGTGATGGTGTCCTCAGAGTGGGGGAGGCCTTGCAGGGAAAGGAGGGAAGTGGATGACCAGTCTCATCAGTGGGCAGGAAGAACTGATGCTGAAGGGTGACATGCCTGCAGATCCTGCACCCTGAAGGCAGGAGGGTCGTTTAGCAAACTGCAAGGCAGCTCTTGCCACAAAGTCACATCTTGCAATGGATAAACAGCTCACTGTCTAAATGGAGATCAGCAATGAGTGGTGTCCCTCGGGGGCCTGCACTAGGACCACAGCAATTTAATTTTGTCATTGAGAGCATGGACAATGAGATCAGGTGACACCAAGCTGAG
Organism: Parus major; assembly: GCF_001522545.3. Lineage (NCBI taxonomy): Eukaryota > Metazoa > Chordata > Aves > Passeriformes > Paridae > Parus > Parus major. Next base: position 9,481,409 of record NC_031799.1, read on the forward strand.
TGGTACTGATGACACTCCTGAAGGACAGGAAGTCATCCAAAAGGACCTGGACAAGCTTGAGGAGCAGCCCATGGGAACATCATGAGGTTGAACAAGGCCAAGTGCTGGTGCTGCACCTGGGTGAGAGCAGCCCCCGGTATCAGCACAGGCTGGGCATGAACAGACCCAGAGCAGCCCTGCCCAGAAGGACCTGGGGGTGCTGTGGGTGAGAGGCTGGACATGCCCCAGCCATGGCACTCACAGCCCAGAGAGCCAAACGTGTCCTGGGCTGCATCCAGAGCCCCGTGGGCAGCAGGGGAGGGAGGGGATTCTGCCCCTCTGCTCTGCTCTGCTGAGACCCACCTGGAGCATCCAGAGCTGGGGTCCCTGCACAGGAGGGACAGGGACCTGCTGGAGCCAGCACAGAGGAGGCCACCAGGATGATGAGAGGGATGGAGCACCTCTGCTGTGAGGACAGGCTGAGGGAGATGGGACTGTTCAGCCTGAAGAAGAAAAGACACCAGGGAGACCTTATTGTGGCTTTTCAGTGAAGGGGGACTTGTAAAAAAGATGGGGACAGACTTTTTAGTATGGCCTGTTGTGACAGGACAAGATTTTAAACTAAACAAGTGTAGATTCAGACCAGATACAAGAAATATTTTTTTTTTTATGCTGACAGTGGCACAGTTGCCCAGAGAAGTGGTAGATGTCACACCCCTGGAAACATTCAAAGTCAGACAGGGGCTGTGAGCAACCTGATCTAGTGAAAGGTGACCCTACCCATGGCAGGTGGGCTGGAACTAGATTCCCTTCAGAGAGCCCAGCCTATCGTGCAATTATATGATTTGCCAAAAATCATATAAAAGACATCATCAGAAAGACTGCTACATAGAACAGGGCCATGGTGTCTGTAGACCCCATCCTTCAGTCTTTGGTTTAACAAATGTGCATGGTTCAGAAGACAGCTTAGATAAGAAGCACAAACACTTTCCCCTTAATCCTTATTTAAAAATTATTATTAAACACTTATTTTACTTCATGCTCAAAAATAAGCACCATTCTGCTTTGCCAGCAGCATTAAAAAGCTTTCACACCTGCTCCCAACAGCATTGCCACACAGCCCCTGTTCACTGAACACATTTGCAACTCAGGAGCAATTACTTCTGGAACATATTGCAGTTTAGCCTGCTCATTTGTCTTCTAACAATTATTCTGCTTTTCAAAGAACAAACTCCTCCCCTCACATGAGCAGATGGGGAAATGTCATCTCTCGTTCTTAGAGAAGCTTTGACCAATATTCTGACTTGGGCATTAAATAGAGCAGAAGTCCGCAGAGCTACCTATGCTTTATGGCATAATTTTTTTTTATGCATGAGCTCTGCTGTCAACAATGTCAGCAGGAATATGCATGATGTTACATGCAGTGTTTGTCAGCTGGTCGCTTACTATGCAACAAGGGCCTGGGAGCAGCAGACAGTGGAAAATCAGAGCCCTCTTCATTTAAATTTATAATCTGCAAAATCAAGACAGTGAAGGAAAATACCAGAAACTGGCCCAAGAAGTAGGATTTAGACCAAGATTCAAGATGCTGAAGGTGCAGGAGCGCTCAGGAGCAGTGGTGATGACTTAACCTGTGAAAAAATGTGAGAGGCAGAGCAGCACATCACTGCAACAGCTGAAGAAATACACACATCACTGGAAGCCAAGAGGCAGCAGGGCCTGCCCCTGCACCAGAGAAGGACAAAAGCAGCTGAGTGACAAGGAGCACAGGGAGAGGGGCAGCCTGGGAGGCATCTCTGCTCAAGCAGGGCCATGGGAATACGAGCACAAGTGGTGGGGGACTTGTTCCTGGGGACAGCTAAGAGGGCAGGGCGTGAGGGATGCACTTGGCACCATTCACAGCAACACTGGACACAACAGTGACAACGAGGGCACACAATAACACTCTATTGTGGCCAACAGCTGGCAATGGCCACTACACTCAAGAGGCTGCAAATCAGTGTGCATTATAATCTCCTGGGTTTGCATGCTCAAATCGTATCCTATTTGGTTTCCAGAAAAAGATCTGTCACTGTATTTTTTAATTTTTGTTGTTGTTGAGAAGGAGGAAAAATTAAAAACTACTGATTTATGTACTACAGTGAAGATGAGTGGGAAAAGTATGGTTGCCAAAATAAAGACGAAATGCAACTGCATTTCACTGAACAAATTTCCCTTGAAACCTGGGATGGGCATTATTCTCCTCAAGGAAGCAAGTCAGTGACAGTGGGGAAGGAGGAGGCAAGCAGCTATGGGAGAGGTGAGCTGCACATGGCACAAAAAAATCTCCAAAGCAGTACATAACAGTGAGAACAAGCCTAACATTTCTCTCTGCTCCCCATCAGGATGTACCCAACACTTCCAATATTAAGCTTCTCTTTACAACTAAGCTACCAACACTGTTTAAGACTGTGTATAATAGTAGCTGGAAAGAGTGGAGCAGCCACGTTTAGCTCCAATAAACTGTTTATCTGCAGTTTTTTCCTCTTCCTAACTATTTCCTAAAGATGTATACACTCCATATATCAGAAACCAAATTGTGGCATGCAGTCCTCTGTTGTTACCTATAAACTTTGCCATCCCATTTACAGGCTGGAGGAGTTTATTTGATTTTTACATCAAACATCAAGCAGCAAGGGTAAAACAAACAGCACAAAGCAGCTAGTCAGCCAAGTTTCAGTGCCTCTGGTGGGACCCAAGCAGACATCTCAGTGATGTGCCTTGGCTCTCAAACCAGACTACTGGGAGCATAACAGAATTGATAAAACAGTGAGAAATTATGCATAACAATGGCTGAAGGATGCAGTTGCAGATGCAGCTGCTAACACATCTTTAAACTGTTGTCTTCTTGGAAAACAAGTGCTTAGAAAAAGTAAAAATTACCACAAGTACCAGGAAGATTGTGCTGCCCACACTTTTTATGTCTCCTTCTTGGGTATATTTTATTTCTCTTTTGAGTTTTCTTATAGCATCATTGTTCTTCTTTGCATATCCTAAGGGTCAATGTGAGGTTATGCTCCACCTTTCTGGAAGAGCTATCAAAATACTGGTTGGAAACTTGCCCTGTTTTTGACCTGTTCTGATCTGAGTGTTTTCATATGCAACTATTTTTCCCTAGTTTCCAGACCTTCATTCAGGAATCTGCTTAGAAACTTCCCCTCTTATTGATACATTTCGAAGAGCATTTACGTCCCCAGTGATGCCTGTACTAGATTTGGATGTCTGAAATCCTGTCTTTTCCTTCCAAGTCAGGAAAGCTTTTTGGCTGTTTTCAGTAGCATCCTGAGTATCTTTCCCAGTGCAAAGGAGGGGACAGACCTCTGCAGCCTGGGGAGCACATGAGTGTGCCACCAGCCCACAGGGCTGGGCTGCACCTGAAATGCCAACAGGATGCAGGTCATGCCACCAAAAACTCTTGCAGCAGACAGAGCAAGAGTCTGCTCAGGGAAATTACAACCACTCTCACCCCCAAAGAGTCTGGAGTACAAAAGGTATTCCTCTATCAGACAAGAATAGGAGACTCTGTAGGGAGGTTAGTGAGACAGACACAGACTTAATTTGAGAAGTTAAGCCATTTTATTCATGGAACTGCTCTGCAGCACTTGCAGTATTGACATGAGCAGACTGTAATTGCCAGGATTGTTTTCTGCTGAGTTCTCACTTTCCGAAAAGTCATTACCCAATCAGTATGGAAAGTCATTAGCTAATCCCCTTAGGATCAGACTGTTAACAGAATTTGGTGGGCTGCCTGGACACCAGCCGAAAATAAATCAACACACAAACGAAGAAAACATCTTAAGGATTACTCAGCTGCACTGGGCAGAGCCCCTGCTCAAGGGCTGGGTGCTTTTCTGTGCCAACTTCAATCCAACCAATTTCCCAACTCAGTTCTGGGAGAAATTCTGACCTGTCCTAAATTGTGCCAGTCTATAATCCCCACAGTCACTGCTGCACTTCTAACAGCATGTTCCCTGTGCCAACAAGAAAAGCTGCAGAGGGGTTCTGCCCTGGTGGAAAAGGTGACCATCAGTGGGCAACCCACTCGGTTGCAAGATAAACCAGGTGTGTGCAAAACCCAGATTAACCAGTGCAAAACCACAGGCTAAAGAAGAAAAACAACCTAAGGATTAAAGATTAGAGTGTAGGGAATTGGCTGAGGCACAGGGAAGATATAGCAGGCAAGGGATATCAAGTATACCTGGATTTAGCAAAATCAGGGAAACTGGGGAAAGAGAAAATTGCAATTTGAGATGAGGATTTTCAAGGATTACTTCTTAAGAAAAAAAATTCCAGGTAGAGTCCTGTGGTTTGGTGGGAGACTATTGCTGGCCAGGGTGAAGGCAGCTGGGTGACAGCTTGACTAAATGACATTTCTAGAAGTAATGATTTAGTTAATGCACATCTTGTCTCTAAATTCATGGCAGCTCTGCTTTTTTCACTAGTTATTTCTCCATTAAAAATGTGTCTTCTGATGAGAGACAGCCATTCATGCTGAGCGAAAACTGGTGGTTACCATGGGAGAGAAAATAAAATGCAATTCCCAATAGGTCTGCAAGTTCCAAGTACTTCCCTAAATGAGCTGCATGCATGCAAAACATCCCCTATGGGATCCTGACATAGGGGAAGGTGCACTGCTGCACAGGCAGGAATGTGATGGTGGTTTGATGATCATCTGCACCTGGTAGTATCCACAATGTGGTGGTGATGGAAACAGGTAGAGGTAGAAGAAAAAAAAACAAAACACTTTCATTTATAAAGCAGAATTTCACATTTCTAAAGACATGGCAATGCAAAGCGAAGTAGAAGCACCAAGTGCCCTTGGTAAATATTGCGGGTTTTCTGGTTTTACTCTCCAGAACTCAGCCCCTACAGAACAGAACAGATAACAGAAGCTTTTAGCCAGCACCCCAGCTGTTTTGAAGCTTTCTCCCAGCATCTGTGGGCAGCAGAAATCCTAGCATACAAAGCATTTTGTCTTGGATGCAAATATCTTATTCTCTGCATGTAAGTCATTATACCAACTGTGTTGCTCTCACAGGCACTTATGTCAAGCCCAGGCAGTGCCTATCAACCTTCTTCAACAACATACTTATTGTCTGCAACAAAGCACTTAAAATGTTTTGCAGAAAAGTGGTTAAAAAAGGAAAAAGAAAATCCCCTGTCTTCTGCAGATGCGCATCCTTAGGTTAGGCTTTGCTTTATACCCAAAACACTAAAACCTGTCTTAGCTGGAGGAGTCGATCCAGCCTGTGATGGCCAGACCCAGAGCCTTTGCTCTTTCTCACATGGCTGCTCAGTGTTGACACAGGCACCCACGAGGGACTGGCACATCCTTCCACGCCAGTGCCCAGCTCTCTCCACAGGGAGCAGCAGCAGCAGCAGCCCAGGCAGGCAGATGCTCACGCCGCATTTTTCACAGCAGCCCAAACTTCAGAGCTGTAGCATGGGAAACTGACCAAGAGGCCAGGCCATGGAGCTGGCTGCAGCTGGCATCACACTGGCAATTAACTTGGGCTGTCTATAATCTGAGGAGAGGACACACCACGCCACATCACATGGCACAAAAAATCCCTCCAAGTGATACCGACTGTGCTTTTTATAAACTAAGTACCAGTTTCCACTGCAATGCTTCTCCCAAGAAACTAGAGTAGAGTGCAAAATAATGCTTGGAACAGGCTGATTTTGTACATATTGAGAATCAGGACAGCTACATCACAATATTTTGCTGAAATGAAATATTAATTGCAGGTCTGTGGCACTACCTCCTTTCTTTGTGGGGAAATATTAGTGATATAATCTGTATCCGTGGTATGGCAACTGTTGTGATCTGTTGAATAAATTTGGAAATATAATTTACTTAGTGTTTTCTTCCCCCCGTTTTTTCATTGCTTTTAGGAGAAAGCCCTCCCACACAGTCAAATATTCAGCTGAAAGAAAGTAGTCAGAAGTCATTCAAATCCACAAAGCAACTCCAGATCTAGTTGCCCCCACATTTACAAAATTGCCCTGTGGTGTTCTGGAAGATGCACAATTTTTGCAGCAGGGCTTTGAGGTAAGAAGGAAGAAAAAAATGCCCACAATTCCCTAAATCTTTCCATCCTATATTTTAAAAGGAAGAAAGAAGCATTTAAATTGCTGCTGTATAAAAAGGAACTTCAATAATATTTTATGTAAAAAAGAAGGGGGTTTTTTTGTTGTTTTTTTTTTGCTTACATGTACTCATATCTGGTAAAGTCATCTTTATAAAGAGGTTCAAAAAGAAACTTCTTAGAAATAAAGATAGCCATGACAGATTATAACCAGCATTTTTCCATGAATCATCTCCATTGCATATAGTTAGAAAGATTCCCAGACAACCTAGTAGGTGACCAGGAGAAATATTCCAGATTTTGGATATTTTACTGCAGGGGTGGGTGTCCCTCTGTGGAAAGGCTCAAAGAAAAGAATCTATGTGTGCTCAGAAAGAGAGGTCTGAACACAGAGTAAGTCTTCAAAACTGCATAAGGCTGCAAAAAGGACAGCAGACAATTGTACTATATGTCCATTGGGAGTAAACCAAAAATTAATCCACTTAATTGCCAAGAAGGAATATCTAGGCTACACATTAGAAAAAAACTGCAAGGACAGGGCAGTTGAACAAGATGGTAGGAGATGATTTTGCCTTAGGTTTTTCAAAGAATAGGCTAAATAAGCTAGGACCCATCTATCAGGGATGGCCTAAGCATATTGTTCTGCTCTAGGATGGGCAGCTAGATTCCACAACTCCCAATATCCCTCTGGACATACATTTTGTTGAGTTTGTGGTCCACACATCTCCTCAGAACAAAAACAGACACCCATCAGAAGACAGACACAAATCCCTACAATGGCTGAGAGAACTCACATGCAATGCTGTGCTCTCTCTAAAAACACAGATATATTTTTTTTCCTACACTGACCCCAAAGCACAGTGCAGGAAAACAGATATACATGGAGCTGCAGTCAATACCCGTCTACCCATGCAGCTAGGCATGGGTAAAACAAACATCAGTGGAAGAAACATTTCAGCTCTGATTTCAAGAGCAAAGCAGACATTTTCAATCACCAAACAAAACAGGGATCGTGCCATTCAGCCAGAGACAACCATTCCCAAAGTACCATCAGAGGCAAGAAAATCCATGAGTGAAACAGAACAGCCAGTTCTACCAGTGACGACGAGTGCCATTACCTTGGTTACAGACTCACAGGAAATTCAAATAATTTGCAGTAGCAGTGCACTGGAGATGATGAGTCAGAGATGTGCCTGGTAACGGAGCTTGAAATCAAGATAGAAGATCCCCGGCTTCCTACTGAGCTCCAGATGAACAAGAGCACCAGTTCAGTGTCCACAGGCAGCACGAATGTTTGGGATCCCCCTAAGTTTCTGCAGTTTGTACAGGAGAAGATCTCATCAGAAGGGTGAGTATTTTCAAAGATATTCCCCTGGGGCAGAAGAAAACATCTGGCAACCCCCTACAAAGTGTTCCCTGCCACCCACACATGGGCTGGACACCACATTGTCAAAAACCTCAATCTGTTTTTAACAACTAAGGAAAAACATTTCCGGCAAACGAAACTTAACTTTAATGTTCCTTTGCCAACTGATGCCGCCTCCTTTCTGGTTACATTAATGGGGGGGTGGAAACTCACAAGTTAGAAAAACAAATTAGTAAACTAACAAATTAGTGGCCACTGCCCCACACCAACTCACAAAAAACCCCAAAAAGCCAAAAAACAAAACAAACAAAAAACACACACACAAAAAACAAACTCTCAAATGAATCTAAGTTCTACCTCATCCTGGTTTCTAGTTAGATCTAAAACTTACAAGCCTCCCATGTGAAAATGCCAGCAGTGAAGCAGGATACTGACTGCCTCAGCTATACACACAGGCACAAGGAGGCAGCAGCAGAGGATGTTCAGCCAAACCCCAGAGAAACCAGCTGTGAGACTGAGCAGCTCTTCCCCAGAGAACCACAGAGCAGAAGCCAACAACCCCAGTCACAGACACATTTCAATTTGCAGGGCTGAGCTCAGCAAACCAGGGTTTCAAACAGAGACTTGCTCTTTTCTTGCATCTAATTCACAAGGAGAAAAGATGAAGTGCCTCTGAGGAGGTGATGGTTCTGGTGTGCTGGCCAACTGATGAGGTTTGTCAGGGCTCAGCAGTATTTGCTCTCTGCAGTCTCTTATTCCATCCCCATCCTGTAATGTCTAAATGCTGCATCTAATCCCATATACCTAAACACACATGATTATGTATTCCCAGGGTATAGATGGGGTTGTTTGCTGCTTGCTGCAGATCCTCTGTGTGCCTCCCCCAGGCAGCATACTTCTGGAGTTTGAGGATGTGGAGCTGAACCATTCCACCCATCAAGTTCCTACCCTCAACACCAACACCATCTCTGGCCTCAGTGCCTCTCCATTAGTCCTCTTCTTTCAGCTGTGCAATTGGCACACACTCCCCACTAATACTTAAAAAAATTATTATGCAAAATTATATCCAATATCATACCCAATATGTTTGATATTTGCCAAAACAAAGATGCAGGATTCTAGCATTCAAAATCATCCAGGCATCATTAATCCCAGTCCAGGGTTTCCAGGATCTACCCTGGTCATGAGAGATCAGACTGGTTTGGGGAGTTACTTGACATCCTGCCTTCCTGTCCTACTTTTTCTAGCTATCTGAAAAGGGTTTAATTAAGCCTTTCTAAAGGACATAAGAAGTATATACTTACATAAGAAGCTTACAAATGAACAATCAAATTACAGGAGTTTTGGGCTTTATACTTAGATGACAATTGATGATACATGGACAAGCATGAACAGGAAGGGTAGTGCACAGGCCTGCTGTTCATACAGAGGAATGACAACACCAGGCACATGGCATCCCTGAGAGTTAACCACCCCACCAAAAACCAGGATGAAACCATACTGTAACATCAACAACAGACAATACTGTCATTCCCTCTAAATTAATGATTCCATGTACCTCAGACAGGGATCTCTGCATATCTGAATCCACAGATACAACCTGATCTTGCATACCTTCATTGCATTAATTCCCTTTTATTGAAAGGATCTGATGTTATTAGCTTTCACATCCATTCAATTTCATAGGCTTTTTTCCTGACAAATATTTCTAAGACAAAATAATTAAAAAATCACTGCAATTAAGCCCTTTGTGATGGCTTCCATTTAAAAAAATAATAGTCAAAGCCATGAAAGAGATGCAGACATTAATTAATAAATGCATTCACAAAGTAAGCTTTAAACCTCTGACAAGACTTTGTCAGAAATACTCAACAGCCGTAAGTTTCTGTTGAAAGCCCCACTAAGTCAGATGGTAAACCAATTCCAGCTTTCCTCTCCAACTCAAAAATCTTAGGTACTTCCAGAAATTACAGAATTTGAAGAGAGAGAAGGGCAAGCTGAGGCCACAAAGCAGAGGAGTCTCACATCAGATTTCCTTGGAGCTGTTATAGTGTCTATCATCATTTAGCTTAAAAAGCCTACACAATATAGGCCAGCTCAACAATAATCATCGTCATCATCAGTCCTTTTGCAGGAAAGGTGCTTGTCAAAGCAAAAGTAAATGGACAGTAATTTGCTCATGGCTAGAAACAAGCCTTTTAAAGTCTAACAAGGGTCGAACCAGGACCACTCTGTAAGGTTTTCCTGAGGTTTTCCTGTCTGTTTTTTTTTTTGTTCAGCCTGATCAGCTGGTGGTGGCTCCTCCTGGTGAGTATTATGTTTAGATAAATTGAGCACCACACTTCAGGACACAACATTTCAGCCATCGAGGCCCCTCACAGGGGCTATGATGGAGCAGAGGCTGGAGCAGAGCCTGGCTGCCTCCAGCAGCCCCACCCCTGAGAATGCAGAAGCCAGGCAAGTTCTCCCAATGACCCAAAGCCCCACAGTGATACCCCTCCAATGCTGGCAAATACTGACGAGGCACACAGAGACTTCAAAGAGGGGAGTTCTTCATAGGAGATATTTTTAAGTTAGACAGAAAACAAGTTTCTCTTTTACTTACATTACACACAAATATTCAGTTCCACTCCATCTCACTTTCCCTTTCTGTGTTTGCCACATTTCTGTAGACACTGTCTCTGGTTAAAAACAACATACTTAATTGTCCTGTTGCATGCTCAGCTTTTAAAGCCAACAGCTCTTTGTATCAAGGCAGAAAATACAGTTCTATAACCAGAGTTAAATAAATTACTTAAGAAGTCATCCAGCTGAAATAGGTTTTCCACGATTACGATAAATTATAGATGTGATTTGTTGGCATATTAGTTACAGATGCATGTGTACCAGTCTGCTGGCCAAAACATTCCGAGATCAAAGGAGAAGCTGAAAGTGGACAAGATTATTTATTATCTTGATGAATACCACACTCAAGAAGTCATCATCACAGCCGTGGGCTGTACAAGTACAGAACAAACAGATACTCTCCTCAAAAACTGAGTGCTGAAGCAGAGATCATGAAACAGATCCAGGGACAAGTCAAGGATGAATTAATGCATCAACACCTCACTTTTTAATTTCACTGTATTAAAAAAGTACACTTAAATCTATTTCACTTCATCAGGCTGCCTCTGTCATCATGTAACCATTATGTAAGGCAGCATAATTAAAAATAAACTTTTCACTCCCCAGCAGCAGTTATGCAATAACTTTTAATTAACTAAGATCCTTCATGTTCAAGAGAACATTTAAGGAGTTTAAGTTATAACTCAGTAGATTCACATTCAAATCCTCTAACAGAAATTATCTGCATTTTTCTTCTCATCTCTCCAGTACAAAGATGATTTGTCAGGTTTTATTTGGTTTTATCTGCTTGCAAGATGCTGTCTCGGGGTCCTAAAAATGCAGGGACATATTTTGTGCAATCTGTCAGCAACTGTCTTCAGATGCAAGGCTACAGGGAGTTGATGAGCTCTTATCAGAATGAGTCACAAAAATGGATTATCCACTCTTAATCCTCCCTACACTGGCAAATTTCTTTATTTATTTTGTACAATAAAAATAAAAGTTAAAATTGGCCTGATGAAATCATATAAGAATAGTTTTCTCTTGAAATGCTCTGGCACCAGAGAACATCACTCTGCCATTTTAGAGAGGCACAGAGCTTCCAGCATCCATTCCATTCTTCTCCAAAAGCAAGCACCCCCTTGCTTCCAGGACCCATTCATTCCTCTAAGTTTTTGTCATATCCTGTTCCCCCACATGATGTTCTGTAGTTTTGAGGGTTCTTTACAGCTTTTTTGAAAAGTCATCTTCTCTCCACAAACCTAAGAAACAAGAAATCATTTAACCTGTTTTCTTCACAAAACCACCATAAAAGTATTTTTCACCATAAAAGTCTTACTAATCTGCATTCGCTTGAAATGCAAATGTTTTTCACAAAATTGTTCTGCTAATTTTCATGAAAGCCAGCACCTTATAGGATCACAACCCCCTCACTGAAACTCTCTTTCAGTTAAATCTCAAAAGAACAAAACCTTAGCTTGGGTAACCTCCCTTCCATTTTGAATGGGGATTTAGGAAGAGAAGTGTGAGTTTTGCTGCTGTTTGCTAAACCCAACAGAGAGAAAAAGGAATCCAAACTGCCTGAGAGCTCATCCCTGAAAATAATGTGATTTTCCTATAGGATTTAAAAAAATGCATCTCTTCATAGATTTGAGCTTAAAAAGGAAAAAAGTAGGGAAAAAAAAAAAGATGTCTTCATACTTCTAACATATGGTCCATGGCCAACTTTTAGTGCAAAGCTGCCCCATCAGGCAGCAAGCTGATGGACAGAATGGAAACCAGGGCTGCTTCCTTATGGTTATTTCCTTGCTTATTGGATTTGGATTTTTAGCTTCACTCTGAAATGCTGCCACGCTACACTGAGTACATAGTAGCTGGCATCACTTTAAAGGCCCCGGCAGATCTCAGTCAGCAAACCAGATTAGTTACACCACGCAGGAAGGAGGGCTTGTGTGTTTTGGGGAGCAACAGGGAAGCAGGAAGACATCCCGTTGTGGTGGTGAAAGGGGCAGTGGTGGAGGGAGAGGGAGGGGAGGGAAACAAGCCTGCTCTGAAATTTGACTTTCATCTCAGACAGCGTGCTCCACTTAACTGCACAAGGCCATTATGCACGGATACGACTCGAATGTCCTGGGAGACCCTGGCAGACTGCACTGCACGTGAACAGTCTCGCTGCCAGAGCAGAAGTTGGTGTCCTGTCATGCCACATCAAATCCAGGTTGGTGAGCGCTGTCAAGGCTGTGGAGCAGCACAATCAGTGTCTGCATCAGTGCGGGCAGCATCCTCCGGGTGACACGCGAAGGCAGCGGTGGGCGAGCACCTGAGCGAGCTCAGGGAGCAGCAGCACAGCTGGGTAACACCCCTCTGCTCCAGAAAACATCCTGCCACTCAAAGTTTCATCTCCCACCCACCTGAAGGAGGCTTCACCCACTTCCATGTGTGCCTGTGCCATACCTAACTTGCCAGCTTCTTTGAAGGGGATTCAGAGCCAAGTGCTTCCTGTAAATTACTCCTTTCTCTGCAAAACCTGCTTAATGGAATTAAATGAAGGCTCTGTTTGGCCCATGGAGTATGTGAAGTGCAGAATTGTATTTTATCCCAGCCCATTACAGGAAGTTTCAAAATGGAGACAAATTTTCAGTCACAGGTTGATAGAAGTTATTACAAAAACTACAATGTAAAGGTGTGAAAGGCTTTTTTCCTTCTACAAATCATTTTTAAATGCATGGTTTATTTAAATCATGTGCATCATTAAAGAATTATAAATGACAGCTACAGAGGAACTGGGTAAGGAGAAAACTTTATTTTAAAATTTTCTTTTCCAGTTTTTTTGGATAGAAAAATCATTAAAGAAGAATCATAAAGATTACTGTGCAAGGAGAAAAGAAAAAAGTTCCTCACATGCTACCTCAGACACCAAACAAACTTAAACATATTTGACAATCTTCTATTCGCTAAAATATACTTTTGGCTAAACCCTTAGGCTTAAGAATTTCCAAAATTTAGCCTGATGTATCCTGGGCTGCATCCAGAGCCCCGTGGGCAGCAGGGGAGGGAGGGGATTCTGCCCCTCTGCTCTGCTCTGCTCTGCTGAGACCCAGCTGGAGCATCCAGAGCTGGGGTCCCTGCACAGGAGGGACAGGGACCTGCTGGAGCGAGCACAGAGGAGGAACATGAAGATGATCAGAGGGGTGGAACACCTCTGCTGTGAGGACAGGCTGAGACAGTGAGAGAATTTGGATTAATCAGCCTGGAAAGGAGAAGGTTTAGCCTAATTGTGGCTTCTAGTACCTGAAAGGAGACAACAAGAAAGATGGAGGTGGACTATTTACAACAACCTGGAATGACAGGATAAGTGGAAATGGGTTCAAATTGAAAGAGAAGATTTAGTCCAAATTGGGTTTTAGGAAAAAAAAACAAAACAGAGAGTGGCATAGGCTGCCCACAGAAGCTGTGGGTGCTTCATCCCTGGAAGTGTCCAAGACACAGGCTTGGAAGTGGCCTTGAGCAACCTGCTCTGGGGGACGGTGTCACTGCCTATGGCATGGGGGTTGGAATGAGATGAGGTTCCTTCCAACACAATCCAATATATGATCCTATGATCTCTAACCTAAAGTTAAGGTACCATCATTTCCACTGTCACTTTTTTTAAAAATATTTCAGCACTTTTTCCACTAACAAAAGAAGAGGAAGTTATTTCATTATTCTGGACCTACCCCTTTGAAACGCTGCTTCCTCAGCATTCAGATTTTGCTTGGGGTACGACTCCCTTCCCAGTCAAAGGATTGTATCCTGCATAGAAGGAGATACATTAAAGGAATAAAGGAATAGCAAAACAATTGCATGAAATATTATGTGTATCGTGGAATTGCACCACCTTATCAATATGAAAAAAGCACGTAAAAGGATGTTAGGTCATGTTCTGGTCACAAACCACTTGCTCCTTTTCCTCTGTGATCCTCCTATCTTTGCCTGCATCACCTCTGACAATGCTCTTGATGCCCTCACCAAACATCACTCAAGAGCTGTGTGACAATACCTGCTGCATGCCTGTCACCTCTGGCTTATGCCTTACCTCCCCAGGAAGAGACACATGCAGTGCACAAAGATGGTCTTCCAGAACCACAAGATTATTTTAACATGACATGCACACAGAGTGCCATCTTGGGGCAAGCTGCTACTAAGTTTTCCAGACGTTTTGTCACTGTAGGAACTACAGACTGGGTTAATTTCAGCTCAGTTCTGCTGCCTGTATTATATATCTGAGCTGCTCAAAAAGAAAGGTGGCTTTTTGAAGGAACAGTTGAGTGGATTTTTCTAGACATCTTTTCTAGGCTACCTGAACTGCCCAAAGCACTGCTAGTTTTTATGCCCTGAATGCAGGAGCAAAAGCTCTGGCAGCATTTATTTTTGTTTAGATGACCACACATATATACACACACCTGTATACTGATTAAATTAATAAAACCACAAAAAACACAGCCTGCAAGAAATCAAGCCTCTGCTTTTAAGAAGTCAGATATTGCACAGGGGGGAAAAAAAACATAAACAGCTGATTCTTGGAGAAATTACTAAAAATTAAAGCACTAATACACTGGCAGAAGAGCTTTGCTGCTCCTACTATTCTCTTCTGCTGTGAAGGCACGTAAAGCACCTGGTCTCAGGGCTTGGCTCTGCTCGAGTCCATCCAAGATCAGTCCAAAAGCAATGCCACATCTTAGCTCTGATGTTCAGCCTTAGCCCCACAGAGCTCTCAAACCTGCGTCCAACAAACAGGTTTTTGTTGGACACCAACCCCACTGATAATCCCACAGGTGGAGGAATATGGTGGTACAGAGGGGTTTCCAAGACCTTTGCCTAGACCACAGGAGAGTCACAGTCCAAAAATGACCATACAATACCATTATCACATGGGGGTGTTAGACAGCAGAGAATAAATGCTCTGAGGAGATGAAGAACTGTGTCGTAGTAACACTTTTATCTTTCTTACAACAATTTAATACCAACAGGAAAAAATACCAGCCCTTTCTATAAATATACTTAAAGTATTACTACCATGTGTGTAGAAAAGGGTTTTTGCACTTTCTTTCATTGCAGAGCTTAAATCCTGGCACAATCTCAAGTGAAAAGGAAGCCAGGGGTCTGCTGCAGAGCCTGTGTGTGTGTACCACAAACCACCAGGCGCCCTGGCACAGCCCAACCCTGCCAGCAGCTCTGCTCCTGAGGGCCAGGACCAAAATAACCCCATGGGAAAACTTCCAGAGCCATTACCTCCCCACTGTAACAAATACAACTCACACTAATTTTCAGAAGTTCCCTGTTATATTCACAGAATAACAAATATGCATGAGGAAACCAGCCATGGCATTTAGAAGAAAGAGGTCCTGTGTTTAAAATTAGCTCCCATAAAGATGTATGAGGAGACAGGGGACAGGCAAAAGAGAGGTTACAAAAATAAGAATATATCATCTGTAGAACAGATACAAAAGCACTTTTTGCTTTAATACACAGGGATGGCATCTTCTACACAGCAGAACCTACATACAACTGTCCATACAAAGAGCCTGAACAGCAAAGCACTCATATGGGAAATGCCTTAGGTTGGAACAAGCTGGTTTCTACCTGCCAACCATCAGGCAGACCCAGAAGTTCATCTTTCTGTGCCCTTTCCTATGGGGTTGAGTGGTTGGACCTAAAGGAGCATTTAGGAGAAGGAGAGATGGGCTATGAATAGTCTCTGACCATAAATCAAACAAGAATGTGCAGAAAGCCAGGACCACGAGTGTTATCAGAAGGGCAGCTACACGGAGCCCCCATCTGGGTGACCTCCTGCCCACATGACAGGACCTACCAGCCGTGAAAAAGCCATAAGTATGGCAAAGCAAACACAAGGTGGTGTCTCCTGTGCTGAAGGGTCAGTCAAAGGCTGGCACAGCATCAGATCAGATTTATAATGAAGACCCTCTGATATCCCAAAGCATGTCTACATGGGTAGATTCACCCAGGTTAAAGTAAATTTGGATGCAGGACAAAATTACTCTTCTTGGTTAACGGGACATGGGACGAAATAAAATCAATTTGTAATAAAAGTTCCAAAAGGTAAACTGTCAGGGAATTCATTGCAAACAGCATCTCATGAGGACAGGTTCTCAGTTTCCTCCTACACCACCTGAGATCCTTCAACCAGGCAGGAAACCACCACATTCCAAAAAAAAACCCCATGAAAACAAATGGTCTCATGTTTTTCTGTAGGCTTTTGCAGTAAAAAGTGGGGCCAGTGCCAAGCAGAGAGAATGGATACTGGTGGCCATGTGGTAAATCACTCCCCAGCCTAGACGCCAGCTTTTTGGAGAGAAGTTTCTGCAGCCTGCAATGAGAAAGTCAGGCCCCAGGCTTGCATCACCCCACCCCTGAGTCATCCCACCACGCAGATCCTTTCCCCTACCATCACTCCTCAGCCTGGCTCACGTAATTATTAGTGCAGAGCTGCAATCATCCCTGTGCAGTCGAAGCAAAGCTGGCATCCCCACCCACACACAGAGAAGAGCCACACTCACCCCAAATTCAGCACCTGAACACAAAACTGAGACCCCAGGATAAAAAGGGGAGGCAGGAAGGGCTGCCCTCAGGCTCCTCAAGGGATTCTGGCAGGGGATGCTGCCTGAGATAGAGGATGCCCTACATGAAGGGGACAGGAGAGGGGACAGAGCAGCAGTGGGGGATAATCTCTGCCTGGCTTGTGCCTGTGACCAGGTTATGTCAGGTGCTATTAAGGCACGAAGTGTGAGCACGCGTGTCTGAAACCCCACTGCAGACTGCTCCAGCAGCCTTGAAATGAAACCTCTTCTTTTCTTAAAAAAAAAAAAAAGGAAGAGATTCAATAAAAAACCCAAACAACCAAACAGAAAACAACAGCACACCCTACACAGCAGTTAAGAGAGAAAAACATGCACCCAAATGTGCCCAGGGGAGCCAGCCAAGGAGACCTACACCTCCAAAACCACCCTCCTCCCCTGGGCTGAGTGCTGCTGCTGCCGTTTTGCCTGCTCAGCTCCACCGCCCATCCACGTCCCCCAAGGCAGAGCCGCAGCCGCCGGGGAGCTCTGCCGTGCCTTCAAAGAGCCTAAACTGGGTCAGCAGAACGGAGAGAAAAAACCTGATTAAAGCATGAAGAAAGCTAGCAGACCTGCTGGCTGAGAG
Source organism: Parus major (assembly GCF_001522545.3). Lineage (NCBI taxonomy): Eukaryota > Metazoa > Chordata > Aves > Passeriformes > Paridae > Parus > Parus major. Next base: position 9,498,686 of record NC_031799.1, read on the forward strand.
ACGGCAGAAGGAAGGGAAAAGCACTCACAGGCTTTGCATCTCCTTGGAGGCACAGAAAGACAAGGGCTGCTGGTCCCCCATTCCACAACTGCAGGGAGGGAAATGTGTTTCTCAAATTTGTAATGGGATGCAGGCAACAGAAACACACGTGGGGATGAGGGAATATAAGTAGATAACTGTGTGTCCCTCTGTCCTTCATGCAGCATTCTGCCTAGGGCCACCCTCACCCGCATTTCCAGTCAATTTATTCTGACTTAAACCAAGTGAAACAATTTAAATCCATGCAAATCTAAAACCCTTCACAAGCCTTAGGGCCACGATTCGCACCATCCTTTCTTGTGCCGGAATAAACCCAAAGATGTTGGAGGAAGACTCCCAACAGCTGCCAAACTCAGGCAGCATCTTTTGGATGCAATTAAAAATGCTAAACAGGATAAACAGGAGGCCATGAGGAGGAAGCTTTGTTTCTCTGGCAGAGACTTCTGACCTTAAAAAAAAAATTAAAAAATGCCAAAACCACTTCTGCATCTGTAGGTGAAGTGCAGCAGAAGGGTTTGGGGGCTGCCAAGATCCAGGAGTGAGGTGGATCCCTAAGAAGCTCATGACTGCTGGAACTATAATTCGGGTGACATTTGAAAAGAAATAGTTTTGCAAGCCAGGGAACTGAGAGCAGCTGAGAGTTCTTGCTGTGACCAAAGCTTTGCTGATGTCCAAACCAGGTGATGGTGGGTAACAGAGATGTTGTTATCCCCTGGTGCTACCGAAACCTCCAGAACCATACACCCCATCTCCCTGACACACAGCATAAATCTAACCTTGCGCTGGAAAACACCTTCTCCAAGCTACATCACTGAAAAGACAAATGGTTTTTTCTCCACAGATCCTGGGAAATCAGCTCCAGATCCCTCTGTGGAGCTGCACACCCACCACTGTGGTCTGTGGGCCCACACAAAGCCATCGCACCCTCGTCCTGACCGCTGCCTCCAGGGTGGGCTGTGTATTTGCTTAAAGACGTCCAATGAAAATATCAGCATAAGAAATCACAGCAGCACAGGATGGGTGGGGAGAACATTCCCTGCTAGAAAGAATCCAAGCTCTGCAATTGCACATATCATATCTAGATATTGTTGTAAAGACCTCTGTCTACAGAAGGAATAGGAGATTTGATCTAGTACGCAAATAAAAATCAGAAATCTTTCCTGTCAGCCACAGGAAAGGCTATCAATAATTCATTTTAACAAAAAAGGAGATCAAATAAAAATGCTGTGTTAGTTTGACATTTTGATATGTTGGTTCAGGATTCTTCTTTAATGTAATATGTAACAAACATCACAGTTCATCTATAAATGCCAGACACGCTTGCAAATTGTTGAATATAGCAGGTTCTATTAACATTCACTTAGACTTTTCAAATTAATTCATTTTCACTGCCTTTACATCACTTTTACTGCCTCTACCCAGCAGTCATAGGTCAAGTGGAGCTCTCAGAAATGCTACACAGAGTTTCCAAAGATAAAGTTTCAAATTTGTAACCACATTTCCAACTATTTCTTCATGTTACCCACCACATAGCTTAATGTCCAACCCAACTTGTTTGACTATTACATACTTGCTGTGAATTGCTTCTGAAAATTGTACAGACAGAAGCCAGAAAGAGGTGCTTGTGCCCTAAATCAACTGTCTCTGCAAGTTCACTCTCATATATTGTGGTTTGATTTCACTTACAATTTCCTTATGGGCATTTGGTGGAGTGGATGAAGTATATTATACTCCAGAAAGCACAGGCTTGCAATCCACAGATTTCAGTGTTATGTTGCAAGAGGTATTTATTGCAGTGAAGAACTGCTGGCAAATTCAGCATGTATTGCTCAAGCTCAGTCTATATTGCCTTTCCTGTGCAGAAGACACAAGGGGGACTCACATCTTCTATATTGAAGTAGGGTAGGGCAAATTTCTTGCAAGATAAAATCCCCTCTAAAATGCAGAAAAATGGTTAACTTTCTGTGACTTATCTGTTCCAGGGTCAAGTAGAAAAGTAAATACTCTTGTTGTTACATCACTTTGATTAAGGATTCTCTTTAAAGTACATTTTTAAGCAATACTCAGGCTGTTCTTTCAAAAGCTATTTCCCTAAAGTCCTTGATTTTAAGAATCTTTGTTATAGGCTGACACAGTATTGTGCTGTCTCTGGAGGGAAAACAATGGTCAGTCATGTCCTGAGCATGGCTGGACAGTGCAGACTCCTGGATACAGACTGTAGATTCATGTCTTTTCTAGGTACTGGAGCTTTTAAATTACTATTTACACTGGCTGCTCTATCTAGAAAAGAGTTGTAGTTTGTTGGAGGGGGAAACAGTTATGGAATGTGATGGCACTCCAGATGGTAAAGCTGTTACCTGATCCAGATGATAAAGTTGTATCATCCTTGTTACATCCAGTCCATTGTGAACAGGAAGATAAATAATAAAATTATGAATTTTATTTTTTCCCACCAAGTGTCTGCAGAGTGCCATGCTGACTGTTGCATCTGCTGGAAACCTACGGCACTGCCATATCTCCAGAAACAGTGCTCACAGGACTGAACTGCTTTAACCCACGAGGGAAAGAGGTGGGTCAGCCTCCCTGCCAGGGAGCAAACTGCCTGAGGAAAGCCTTTTCCTCACACACTTCAACCCAAGGACTCCCATCACCATAACCTCTCATCCACAAAGAATCCAATCCCCAAAACTCCCACCCCCACACAAAGCATCTTTCAGTTCAGTGCTATTTGCAAGGAAGCAGCTGCAAGGACAAGATCCCAAAGCCAGGGCCACTTGCATCTCTGTATCTGCCTGTCTGTCTCTTGGGCATCTCTCAGACCATGCAGGTGTTGCACCATACTGAGGAAAGCAAGTCCTGGCCATCCCTGCAGATGATATACCTGAGGTGGGACCAGCTGGTCCCAAAGGTGCCCTTGGGTCTTCCCTTAATCACATCTGGAACATGCACAAGGAGTAGAAGAATAATGTTCAAGCTAAAGACAGCTCTCAAGTCTTCCTTATTCCTGTTTTTGCACTTACCAATGAATTTTTTAAATCACTTAGATGCTTTTGAAAATTTTAGTCACTGTTGGAATAATCCCCCAAAAAATCACAAAAGAATCTCAAAAAAGCTACTTCCACTCACTCTAAGGGCTACAGTGTGAACTACAAACCTCTGAAACCTGCTTAGAAAAGCCACTCTGGAGCAGGAGGAAAGGAACGGCCACAGCCAGCCAGCAACAGGCTGACATGCAGCAGGGTCCCATCTGCCAGATGATTTTTATTTCTGATTACAGAAAACATAGCCCAGAGGTAGCAGCAACAGCTGGACAAGGATCTGGCAGTTCAGAATGTGACCCCCCCCACCAGTTCCCAGTTCCTGACAGCTCCCAGTTCCTGGGATAGGGGTCTGAAGCAGGTACCCTGCCCTGGTCCCAGCAACACCACAAAACAGACAACAGAGCACTGAGCTGAATTTATGGAGCTTCAAAGCACAAGACACAACTTTACATGAGCCTGACCACTCTCAGATCTTCACTTGTATCATGAAATCAGGAGCTGGGGGGAATCCTTTGCTGACATGCAGTAGGAGCACAAACAAGTTATTATTTGAAAGGCTGTACAAAGGGTAAGTCTTTAATCCCCTTAATCCAGACGACAAACAAACAAAGCCCCAAGAATGGGATCCTGGAGCACAGCTGAGCGCTGCCAGGTCTCTTGCAGGGGCTCTCTATTCACATTGCTGCAGCCAGTTATGAGCCTCCAGCTAAAAAGTTGCTGCAAAGAAAATAGATGCAGGCACGGTTTTATTCCCAGTTCTTTAGAGCTTATCACAGGCAATTTGGCAGCCTGGGCTCATGTTTCAGTGAGCAGGGTTTAATCCTCAGGTCAGTGGTACCAGGGTTACTGGATTTCCAGGTCTGGCTGCCGTTGCCCTCCTACTGACTTTCGAGTGCAGTGACTCCTCCTGCTTGTTACTCGTGCACAGGGGAAATGCAGATTCTGATGAACAAAATCAAGAGTGGTCAAGGCAGGGAAGAAATCAGATAGTGACACAGAGAAGCATCAGAAGATGAACTGCAAAGTGTTTGGGGCTGAGGAGAGCTCCTCTTTTGGTGCAACTTAAGGAAAAAATTCGGGTCAATGCAATGCCTGCCAGCATTTTGTACCACTCTCAAATCCTGACACTGTAGTAAGCAGACACCAGTGCAGGCACCCAAAGGGTTAAACGGATTTAGGATCTGACCTGGGTTTACAGAATACTGGGAAATTCTTCCACTTATTTCAGCAGGAATTGGGTCAGCTGCAACCATGCATCCTAAATGAACCGCAGGAAGAGTGTTGCTAATTTCAGTAGTAGTATTCATGCAATTCAAAGTAGATGTGTGGTTATTTACCTTGCTGAATCAAGTCTACAGGAAAGGTCTAAGCCAGTGAAATAAGCAGCACATTTAAAATGGCACTATCCTTTCTGCCATACATCCCATCACAAGCTGGTGAGCTACCAAAGATGAGGTGCACCACGTTGTAATTAAAAAACACGTTTCCTCTCAAAGTTTTTCTCTTCTCTATCTGTGTTAGCAAGTATGAGCCATTCAGTGCAGAGTCTGTCAATTTAAAGAGAAGAATTGGTGGACATAATCTAAAAGGTCACAACTTCAGCAGTAGTTAGATAACCCAGTAGAAGAGTTAACAGCACTGGAACAGCCCAACCCTTGACAAGACAGTCATTTTGGAAATTAAAAGTCCCCTTTCCCACATTTTGGAGACTCTCCTGGTTGCTGCAACAGCTCCCTAGGCCTCCCACCCACTTTGCTACAAGCTGAATTGGATCCAATCTCTCACTCTGAGCAGAGGTCAGGCCTGTGACACTGGCAGAGCAGCAGAGCACGTGAAGGCTGGAGGGCTGTGAGATGTTCTCTGGTTGTTGAGCAGTCACTCTGGTGAGTGTCAAGCACACCAGTCCACATCATCCCTGCAGTCCTGCTCACCGTGTCCCCACCGCAGCCTGAGCTGTAGATCACATACAGAAGAGAAAATGCAAAAGGCAATTGCATGATGCAGATACAAATTATTCAATCCAGCCTCCAAAGCCCAGCACACAGGGCCACAAAAAGAACTCAAAGGCTCCTCCTACCTGAGCTGATGAGTCCAACAATAACCAAATCCAAATGGATGTCCAATGGCACAGGCAGCTCCTGCTCTGCACAACTCTCTGTCTCTGGTCTCAGTAAAGTCTACTAAAGCATGTTATCCATTTGAGATTATATGTGATGTGAGAGAAAAAACTAGATGGGAGGATGTAAAGAAAGACTCAGCACAGATCCCAATTTGTAACTGGGCCCTGAATTACTGTTGGAACAAGGCTCCCTCTGCCACGAGGATGGCAAGTGTCTAATCCCATTTTGTAAAACTGCAAAGGTCACTGCAAAATTACAGCTCAGCTCTGCTTTCATTTGGAAAGAAAAAAATTCCATGGTTTGTTCAGATCATTTGGGAGCAGTCAGCCTTCTCCCAACTCCCATCTGCCCAGTCTTTCACCCCGCTTTCACAGAGCCCAACAGTTACGTTTCAAGATGCATTATAAAATCAAAAGAAAAGGGGCAGTGACTGTACAGCGCAGAAAGGGTGAAAAGGACTGTGAAGGGCAATAAAACCCCTTATTTACGTGGAGACTGCTCATGCCATACACTATCAGGCTGCCAGGCCCCCTGCCTGCCTGAGTGCTGACAGCCTTTCCATCCCTGACAGTTCACAAGGTCGTGGTCCTTGCTGACATTTCATTCCACTAACCAGCCTGGTTTTCCTTAGCCCCACCAATTCCAGGTCTGATCTCACAGCCAGTAGCTCAAGAATATGACAATTAAAGATTAATGTTGTAAGTGCATGTGAAGTCGAGAAATCCAGATTTTTTTGATGTCATGCCAGACCTATTCACTTTTAAACCTTACCCTTATGCTTCAAGACACCAGGACAGGAGTGTCACTTTCCCAGCAGACTGCAAATGCTTTCTTCCTTTCAGCTGCCAACTAGTTTTGTGGGCTAATACATTTTTCTTTATTTAATTATTCACTGCAACACATGAAACATTAAGCAGCTTCTTTCTAAGAAGAAATGAGTGCTGTTTCCCAACGACAACATGTTAAGTATCCTTAATAACAGGAATAAGGAAATGAGTTTACTAGAACAAAGGGGGAAAGGGCAGGGAAAATGAGAGAAGCATGGAGAAACTAAAATTTACTAACACAAAAAACCACCGAGACTTCATTTCTAAGAAAATGGTCACAATTGGCTGATCTGGGAAATAAAAGCAAAATGAAACAGACTTTTAAAGTGCAAAAAATGTTTTCTGATATGACTTCTGGGCTACAATTCTTGTCTTTCTCAACACTGGTGGCAATGGGTCAGTGAGAAAGAAGCCACCGATGCAATGTTACAATATGTAACAGTTGTGTTTTCGTAATGGTGCTAAACCCCTGATAGCTGTGAGAAGTGCGTGTTCTTCCAAATAACAGAAAGTTAAAGGCTGAAGTCATTAACAAAAAACCATTCCAAGCCACAATTTTTCCTGTGAAAGCAGGGCTGCAAACACAACTTCCAGTGTATGCTCTACTCATTTAATGTCTTTTGCAGCAGCAGCAGCAGCAAGAGATGGTCTCATCAGGTTACAGAGCGTGGTCACCTCCTGAGAGCACCCCATTGCACTGCCAGCTCACCATCGATCCAGGACGGGACAAACCTTGACACCTCTGTGGGCTCTGATGAAACTCTTCACTGCCCTTGAGAGCCTGGGTAGGATTGTGTGGGCGAAAGGATTTTTCCTGATTCTGGTGTTTATTTGTTGGGTCACAGAGGTAAAATTATCTCTGTTTGATTACTTAAAGCTGTTGGCTGTGGAGATAATCTGTGCATTAGCAGCTGTACAGTGGGTGGTTTGCAGTTCTGAATCTGTAGCTGGAAGCACAGCACTTTAAAACTGAAAACTGAGCATACAGGACAGAAAAAAGCCCTCCACAGCCACATGCAGAAGCTGCTTTCTGCAAGGAGAAATCCTCTCATTTTCTGGCGATGAGGAGGGTGAGTGTCCAGCTGTGTCCTCCTGAACTCCCCCACCCCCCATGACAGCACCCACAGAGAAAGAACACCTCAAGCAAACATCCAGTGGAGCCTTAACTCCTGCAATTGCAACATCTGTCTCTCCGTGCTTTCACAAAAGGAGACTGATTACCTGTAGCACAGCTTAAAACAGCAGGTCTCAGCAACTTTGTTTAAGAGCCACAAACTTGCTATCACAAATCTAAATCCCATTACCCTTGGGAGGAAGGGGGGCTCAAACCTTCTACCTGGGCACAACTTCTCTGGGAAAGGTGGAACAATGCTCTTGTGAACCGTGGATAAATGTTTAGAGTGCAAACGCTGCTGGAAACAACAATCTCAATCTTCTAACCCACCAATCCTTACCCACTTGTGTCTGTAGGAGGACCATAGCAAGCTGCCCCTTCCCAAGGCAGCATAACCTTGGTCTGCACATTTTTCTCTGAGGATTTGCAACTTTTCCCGTCTTACCTTCACTTTGTCTGCAGCTGCTGAGCTTTAGTCCTGCCAAGGAGGAGTGGGGGCAGTTCTGGGCAGATTTCAGGCAGATTTCAGGAAGATTTATAAAGAACAGACATCAAAACCAAAGAGCAGAAAACTGATAGAAGATAGTAAGGGACATGAAATTTCCCAGGGACAGGAATGACAAGAAGCAGAGATGCATACTTGTTTTATTAAAAATCTGCATATGAAAGCAGAGGGGAGCATCCTTACACACAACAGACCCGCTCTGTGCTGTCTTCACTTTGGCATGGCCTGAGACAAAGCAGAGACACACAGCTCAGGTCAAAGTATCACCTATAGGGGGTTCTTGGTTGTTTGGGATTTTTTTGGTAGGAGGGGGTAGCAGATCTGCCAGCACCCTATATTGAAGTGCCTTACTGTGCAACCTCCACACAGCCACAACTGCACCAAAGATCTGTAGGCACAATTGATATATCTGGAACACATTAAAAAATTAGAATGTATCGTTCCCTCAGCAGCTGTACTACTTTTCTCACAGCCTTTACTAATTAACATACATTGAGGAGCTACCAACAATCACAGGCCCAAGGTCGTGTTTAGCCTCCTTTCTAAACAAGGCACAGAAAAATACCTTCAGCATTGGCAACACTGCAGTCTCATGTGTCATAGAACTAAAACTTCAAAGTGTTTCTTTGCCATAAGCCCCCCATTTTATTTTCTTTTTTAAAAAATTTTAAGTCACATAAACTAATCAAATGTGGCATATTCGTGCATTGCTCCACCACCTCTCTTTTTCCAATCTCACACATTAAAATTCTGCCTGACTTAGGGAGTAAAACGTGAGTAAATTCATCCCTGTGTATTTTATAATGCAAATTATCACACTGAAAAGGGCACATCAAGGAAGGCAGCCACCAGACAGCTCATTTTTGTGAAAGGGGTGGGAATAAAGGACAGCGAGGCAGCCTGGGCAAGAAACTGCTCAGGTTTGCAGATCCCAAAGGCAAACATTAAAATCCATTTTTAGGCACTCCCAACATTTTCACTGTCATCCTTCCTGCACTTTAAAAGCCATCTCCACCGTGCCACCGATTTTTTATGTCTTTTAGCAAATCATTTAAGATAGTTTTATCTGCTCATTACCATAAAGAGTTAAAAGTTACATTGTCTGTATTGTCTTAGGATGAGAAAAGGGACAGACAAGGCAAATGTTTTATTTACGCTTTAAAATTGGATATGGAAAGATTTATAAATGGATTAATTTTAATTAGTGTCCTCATTTTATTAAAAAAAAAAGCATGCCTTAAAATTAATGCATTGCTACCCTGAGCATTAACAAATATGTCAAGTCTTTGCTTCTTTTAAAGCTTCCTTTGTTGCTTAGAGTTTTTTTATTATATATCAAAAGCAGCCTCTGATGAGGCTAGTTTTCAAAAACCATGATTAAATGAAGCATGGTACAAACATTTTTATTGATTTTTTAACAAGGCAGGCCCAGTAAACATTTTTCTCTGGGAGGAATGTTTGCACTATGACCTTTGTGTCCCATCAGGTCCTCCCCCCAGATTCATCCCAAAGAACCTCTTTGCTGCCTGGGAAATTAAAACTAGGTACCCACCCCAGAGCAGAAGCATTTGAACAATGCCTTTATCATTTGTGTCTCCTTGAACTGTTTCTCTGGTGGCTGCAGAAACTGGATTCCTCGCAGATAAAGCACATGTGTGGTACCCGGGAAGATTTTTAGAACAGATGAGGTGCCTTGGCATTTGAGCTGTATTTCATTAGGGCACCGAGCAAAATGGAGTCACAGCAAGGCCAAAAGTCAAGATTTGCTGGGATTCAATAATCCAAACCCTGAAAGTTTCTTCTGCAGATGGCAGGACCACAGACAGCAGAGATGCCAACCATCAGCCTTTGTCCCCACCTTCTCCACACTGACATGCGACAGGCACAAAGAGGTGTCAGCCTTAGGGGGTTCACTTACAGTACACAGGTAAGAAAGTACAGGTAAGAAAGTCTCAAGCCATTTGCTTTCTCCAGGATACCCAGGCTCAACCATCTTATACACAAAAGATGAGAGGGGCATCCTCTCTCCTAAATATAAGAGTCCCATGACTAAGCTCTCTCATCTGAGCTGCTTTTTCCTGTGTAAGCTCCACGAAATTCAGCCTTCCCCCCCGACCCCTACCACCAGCACCCACCACTGACGTTCCCTTCCACTCCCACTCGGTCACTGCAGCCTCTTCCCTCCACACAATCTGACTTGTCTGGTCTACAGCCAGCACAACTGAATTAATTATTTTTAAAATTACCACCAATCTGTTTCTGCTTTTCTTTTTGTCTTCTTCACCTCTGTGCTGTAAGCATCTCCCAGTGCTGACCTTGACATGTGCTTTGACTCTGCACACAAGGAGGGCTTGGCCCCTCAGCTCAGTCACAGCAGCCCTTTTCTCACTCAAACCACTGAAATTATTTCCTGGGCTGGAGAGGAGCTCCCGTCAAATGTCCCTATAGCTCTGATGCCCCCATGGCCACCATGTGCTGCCTACACCCACACCAGGTGGAGGGGACCTACACATGGCACGATGCCCAGACCTACACAAACTGGGCCATCCCCTCATTGTCTTCCTCCCTTCCACATTTCTTCTGTGAGCACCCTGCCCTCTCTGCACCGCCCAAACATGTGGATGTGACTGCTCTCTAACTCCTGGCAGCCTGTCTTCAGGCTCCTGCTCCTATTCTGGCAGTCCAAGAAGGCATGAAATGAAACCCCTGGCCGCTCTGGAGGGCGTGTTGCTGTTTTAACAGCCCCAACATGACCCGCCTGAGCATTTTAGGGTATCACAGCTGTGAATGACTGGCTTGTGAAGGATGAAGTCTGGCACCTTCCTGTGCTCCAGCCAAACAAAAGGGAGGAGGAAGAGAGAGAAGTGACACTTTCCCCTCCACTTGATGAAAGCAAAATCTGATGGAGGCAGGGGGGTGGAGGGGAGAAACAGTCTGGGCACTAAGCCCCTTATTAATTAATGCATGTTTTGAAAAAAAGAAATGCAACAGTGCACTCATTTCAGCTGGTTTCTAGGAGCTTTTGTGACCTTAATAATTCATGTTTATGCAAGCTGCTTATAATGTTAAGCAGTTGGGTTTTGTAGATTTTGTCCATTGCATTTAACTGAGATGAATACATCTAGCTGTGAAATGAGGTTGGCCATAATACTCACAGGGAAGCTTTAAAAAAAATTAGCGTTTTTAGAAGGGCTAACAAAATTCACAGCTTTATCAGAAATAATTTTCTATCTATTAATAATACACACAATAAAAGAAACAGAATTTTGGGTTTTTTTTCCCAGATTCATCCTTTCCCTTTGCTTTTCATGTTTTGGCAGCATTTTCAACACCATTTAATTGCTTCTCAAGCACATAATCAGGGTCTCCTGCCAGTTTTGCCTTTCTTCATATCAACAGGAACGTAAAGTGGGGATTACAAATACCAAAGTGGTCAGGAAAACTTAAAGGCAGGTGGAACTCATATTTTGGATATCAGTTTGGGCTCCTGCAATGCAGAGCAATAAGCAGCAAGAGCACTGCTAGCACAGGAGAGGCTTTAGCATTCCAGGCTTGTCACCCTTGGACACACAATTCCTCTGGGACACCACTTCAGACAGGGGCCTGGACTGAGCAGCAGCTTATACCTGACCCACCAGGTAGCCAGAAGAAAGCATGACAGCACTCAGAATGAGCAGCTGTTTATTCTTTATACTGAATAAACTAAGTCTTTCCCATTACACCAGATATGACTATTCCTACAGGCTCTTCACTGAAACAAATGGGTTTCTGAAAAAAATCTTCATTCACTTTTTATCAACACAAGATAGGCCACTTTTCTCAGTATCCCTCCAAAATCTGGTGATATTTAAGGGAAAATGAGAACCTGCTCTTTCCTGAGCACCTTCGACAAGGAGACAGGGATGCTGCCTTAAAGGGTCACCTCTCTGAAATGCTGGCAAGCTTCTGCACATCCCTGCCAGGCCATGTTTAAGCTGGAAACTCTTCCATAAAGACTCTTAGTTGTTTTTTAACCTGACTTTATTTAAACAAGTTCTTATTTAAGAGAAGCAGTATTCATTTAAACTGAAATCACAGTTTGCTCCTCAATGTGAACTGCCAAGGGCACCTCCCAGCAAACAGAAAGTTTCTGAGTGCAGTTGAGGAAGAGCAAAATGTCCCTGCAGTGCCAACAGTGCCATGAAATAAATGGAAGTGGGAGCTGAAAGAAAAAGATGATTGTAAAAGACATGGGGTTTTGCTCCGGGTTTGTTCTGGATTTAGTAGAAATGGACCCAAATGGATTTTTTTTTCCCCAAAAAAGTAAGGGATGTTGACTCTTACAACCTACACACACATTGACACTCAGAGCTCACACAGTGGCCTTGAAATACCAACTATTTTTGGCAGTCAGTGCAGCCAGGTGTACTCCAGGCAATTACAGAAAACCAGACAAATATTAAGTCTTCCACAGAAAACCTCAAGTGCAGCTTTAGCAGACTAACAGTTTGTTTGAAAAAACAAAAAGAAATAGTCAGTTTTAGCAGCTTACAGTAGTTCTTGGAACAGACACCTCCCATCCACCCAAAGCAAAAAAGAATGGATCCAGAGATCCCTGAGTATGAGTCCATGGCAATATCACTGCCAGTAGCTAACATAATGTCTTGACTATCTAATAGTACATAAAATTCAACATATATTTCCTTGGGTACTTGCATGACTCAGACTAATAGTTTTACTCATTATAGATTAGATACCTACAGCAGTTGGCACCTAATCCAAGCTCCATCAAATTTAAGGCCATTCCTTACCCCAAGGTAGGGTTACCCCCAATTAACACTGAAGAGAGACACTAAAGATGTCATATCACACCTCCCAAACAGCAGGACCTCCAGCCTCCCACCAGACAGATTACTCCTGAGCTATCATTCCATCTACAGGAGGTATTAAAAGGCCAGAGATAAAATCATTAATCTCAAAGCAGGCTGTCTCCAGTTAAAGCTTCCTAGTCACAGGATCTTTTTTTCCCAGTGTCTGTACGTACTGAAAAGCAATTCCATTAGAGGACCACTCCAAACAAGAAATACCAGTTCTAAACAGTTTCCCCATGTTTCTCAAGCTGAGCTACCATTTTTGATGCTTGCCCACATCCACAAAAGAGTCATGTAGGAAATACTGGTCTTCAGACTGACAAACTTGAAAAAATAGTTCAATTAGGAAACTTGCAACTGTGACACCTGAACCTTTCCCACCTCCCAACCCTAGATGCACATGAAAAGAGGGCAGCTGCCCCCTCTTTGGCTGTGTACAAGCAGTGATTTCAGATCTATCAGACTGGAGCACTCAGGCTGCTTCCATGCTGGGAGCAGCACAGCCAGCTAGAAGACTCTGACAATAAATGTTCTTTTCTGCAGCTTAACTACAGGCCATTACCTTTCACATAGAACATATTTAAAAGTAAATGAATATACCGAGTACCAAATCATTTAGTGGAATGTTCTGCAGACAAACAATGCTATCTACCCCCAAGAATCAAAATTAATTGGAGGAGGAAGAATCTTTTAATTGATACAGCTCTATATTGTAAAATGGCACTTGAATGACAGTCAATTACACTTCAAGCAATTTCTGTGATATAGTGTCTAACGGAACAGATACAGCAGGAAGGAAAAAAAAAAAAAAGCAAGCCTAAATACCGCAAGAAATAAAATTTGTGTGCACTCTCTGTGTGATCAATGCAAACATAACCACAAACATTTGCATTACAATAGTGCAGTAAATAATAACCTCACAGCTGAGACATTTACAGGCACATTAGTAAATACACTTTCACGTCTCACAGAGAGGACAGCAATTTTATTCAACCACCCAAATGAGACATCTTGCAATCACAACTCATGCTTTAACTAGGAAGGATCCTCCTGAAAATACAGCACAGGTGATCCAGCAAGTCCTTTCCACCCTACCTGTCCAGGAGCTGTGATTCACCACACTTCAGACTACTAACTGCACAGAGGTTTAAATCCTTTGATGAGCATGTGCATGTGGCCTGAAAGACAAGGCTGCAGGCCAAGCTGTGCCCATCACACCCTGTCCCCAGAGCCCCACACCTCTCAGCAGCCACAGTGTGCCAACCTGAATAACCGTGCATTTTGGAATGGTGCCACCCATTTGTTTGCTGCATTTATTTATTTCCAGCTGAGCTAGGGGACAGATTTCCCATACAGAAATTCTTGTAGCTTTACTCAAAAGATAAAGGGAAAGATGTCTTCTACTCCATAAGAGGGGGCAAATGGATTCCTGCTGGAATAGGATGTGTCACATGTCAGCTGGCAGCAAAAGCCCCATCATAGCAATGAAGACATTTCTCTGCTCAGCTCCTCACTCCAAGAAGTCAAGGATTGAAATACAACCCATATGAAGAAAGGTTACTCTGTAGTACAGAAGAATAAAGGGTGGGGAAGATGATTAAGAGAAGAGGAACATAATCTATGCTGCTGAGAGCCTGGGAGGAAAACTGAAAGCTGGCCTGAATTCAGCATATTTGTATTCCCAGATAAATATGGTGAACATGTTCCCAGCAGACACAGCCATGAGGAGGGTTTGAAAACTGGAAACTGGCACTACAGATCTGGGATGACCATGAGATAGGTAGTCATCACTTGTAAAAATCCTTCAAACCCAGGCACACTGGGAAAACAGGTAAGGGCATAAGAACAGGATTCATATTTTAAAGATGAAGAGATGGTTAAAATTTAATACTTGTCCCACTTGTCATCTGAAATCCTTCACAAAGGGAACTGAGCTCAGATGAGACAGGGACTTTAGTCTTTAACATGAGGTCAGTTGCCATTGAAGCTCCTGCCAGCCTTGATTAAAGCTGATGGGCTGACAGCCAGGCACTACAATGAGCAGAGGTAGCTGCCAGGGGTCCCATCCACCCTCTTCCCCAGCACAGGGGACACAAAGGAGCTGCACCATGTGCACCAGACCATTAGGGTAGCATTAAGAAAGCAGAGCCTTTGGAGTTTGTGTTTGGCTGCAGACTTTGGACAGAAGCTTTCTCAAAACCCATGGATTGTAAGTCTCTTTTCGATCTTTGTATTGAGAAATGCATATCCCAACAGATCTCAGTCATCAGTTTTCACTGACAACCTATCTTCCTACATCCCTTGGGTGGATGGACAGCAGGATGGAGACTGTGGGGGACCAAAGTTCCTCCAATCTAAGTAGATAAATAATGTACTACCATGTATTTAAGTTCTTAGAACCCGGTGAGGTACTTCCCAAAGCCCTGAAGGAATTGGCTGATGTAGTCTGCAAGACACCCTCCATGACATTTGAAAAGTCATGGCAGTCAGGTGAAATCCCAGTTGACCAGAAAAGAGGGAACATTGTACCCATCTTTAAAACGAGGGAAAAAAAGAGGACTCTGGGAATTACCTGTCACCCTCACCTCTGTGCCTGGGAAGATCATGGGACAGAGATTGTGCTGAGGCACTGGGAAGACAAAGAGATGATTTGGGACACCCAGCACAACTTCACCAAGGGTAAGTCCCACCTCACCGACCCAGTGAGCTTCTGTGACGGAAAGACCACATCAGCAGACAAGGGAAGGACTACAGATGTCATTTATCAGGACTTCTGTAAAGTCTTTGACGTGATCCCCCACAACATCCTTCTCTTTAAATTGGAGAGACATGGGTTTGATGGGTGGGCTGTTAGATGCATAAGAAATTGGTTAGAAGGTTGAATCCAGAGAGTAGTAGTTGGTGACACAGAGTCCTGATGAAGATCAGTGACAAGTGCAGTCCCTCAGGGGTCCATACTGGGACCAGTGTGATTTATTATCTTTATTAATGACACAGAAGAAGGAAACAAGTGCACCCTCAGCAAGCTTTCAGGTTTTCAGCTTTCAAGCTAAGGTGGTTTGACACACCTGAAGGACAGGACACCATCCAGAGGGACCTGGACAAGCTTGAGGAGCAGCCCATGGGAACATCATGAGGTTGAACAAGGCCAAGTGCTGGTGCTGCACCTGGGTGAGAGCAGCCCCCGGTATCAGCACAGGCTGGGCATGAACAGACCCAGAGCAGCCCTGCCCAGAAGGACCTGGGGGTGCTGTGGGTGAGAGGCTGGACATGCCCCAGCCATGGCACTCACAGCCCAGAGAGCCAAACGTGTCCTGGGCTGCATCCAGAGCCCCGTGGGCAGCAGGGGAGGGAGGGGATTCTGCCCCTCTGCTCTGCTCTGCTCTGCTGAGACCCAGCTGGAGCATCCAGAGCTGGGGTCCCTGCACAGGAGGGACAGGGACCTGCTGGAGCCAGCACAGAGGAGGAACATGAAGATGATCAGAGGGATGGAGCACCTCTGCTGTGAGGAAAGGTTGAGAGAGTGGGGGTTGTTCAAGCTGGAAAACAGAAGGCTTCAGGGTGACCTAATTGTGGCCTTCCAGCACCTGAAGAGAACCTGCAAGAAAGATGGAGAGAGACTTTGTAGTCCCATAGTGACATGAGAAGGGGGAATTGCTTCAAACTGAGAGTGGATTTAGATTAGGTATCAGGAAAAAATTCTTTTCCATGATGTTGACAAGGAACTAGAAGAGTTTGCCCAAAGAAGCTGTGTTCAAGCCAGGTTGGATGGAGCTGGGAGCAGCCTGATCTAATGAAAGATGTCCCCGTCCATAGCAGGCAGGCTGGAATTCCATGATCCTTAAGGTTCCTTCCAATCCTGGCCATTCTATGATACTAAGACCAGCACATCCAGTAAAATACACAGCTCTATATTAAAGCTAGACTTTCCCCACAGCACTGGGCAACTGCTTTTGCCCTGTAAGCAGAGACAGAAGCAGGAGTGGGTTTCTTCAGTCAGATCACAGCTACTGATTTATACAAGTGTGGTATTTGCATACAGCTGGAGGAGCGGAAAAACCCTGCTCCAGCAGAAAACAAGCTGTCTTTTACCCATCTGGGAAGATGAGAGCATTGGTAAACTTACAGACAACATGCAACAGGATGGTGGCAGGGGTAAGAGGATACCTAGTGAAGTCCAAAGTATTTACAGAAGACCAAGCAGCTGGGCTGCTCTCATGCAGGTCTGTAATACCAGGAGGCAAAAGCAGGATGTTTTCCCTGGAAGGCAACAGTGAACACTGTAGGTTTGGCATCTGTCTCAGGGGGTCCTACCTCTGTCAAAATTCTGGACAAAGCCTGTTTGTCTGAGACTTTGCAAAGAGTGGAGCAAGCATCAAAGCTCTCCTTCGTTTTGTAGGTCAGGAAGGCTTTGGGTTTGGCAGGGTGTCAGCTCACACGTATTCTGTAAAGTGCACTTTAATTTTTCATTGTAGCAGCACCTCCAGACTTTGATTGAAATAAATAATGAACCAATTCGTATCATGAATCTAGGAATCCCTCTCTTCTGGTCCCCATCATGGAGAGGATTTTCTTCCCAGTGACAAGTGTTAATGCATTTATGCCCTAGTTTCCCACAGTGGGTGTCACTATTGAAGTGTCAGGAAGGAAGGTTAGAGCTGCTTTTTCAGACTGTTCCTGTCAGCCTCAGCAGTCCGTTTTGGATGAAAACATCCCGGCAGAACACAGCCTGAAAGAAAGCTGGATTTTAAACGGCACAGCAAAAGTCTTTGTGTTGTATATGATTAAAATGTAACATTGAATAGGTCTTTTTCGCTGTCTGAGTCAGGGAGGACAGCTCCACTGTGTAAAAATTACAGGGTTTTTTTGCAGAATGACAGAAGTTTCACAAGTCTTTAATGTAGTTAACAGACCATTTCCCATGTTTTTTCCTCATTTTTCAATGCTGTTCTTTCTGACAAGTCCCCCAGCACAAATCCTGGCAGGTTCCACTTGTGAGAGCTGACAGGGGACAGCTGGCCATTCACCATGGTGAGACCCCAAAGAGGTGCCTACCTTCTCTTCTCACACAGCAAAAATGGCCAGTGGGATCCAGACACTCAGTTTGGTTTGAACCATTCTGTGTGAGTCATGATAATTTCAATAAACACTGTCAGTTGGGGGGGGGGGGGGGGAGTCAATTATCAAAAGCAGCCTTACTGTAATTTCAAAGTTTTACCAAATTAATTTAATACAATTCCATTTAGAGAGAAATCTAGATTAAGTGCACACTGTAAGCGCTGTAACCCACCCAGCTACTGACTCCTTTTGCAAACTGTGTAACACTCCAGAGAAAGTGAATAAAATGCTGGCCAAATAGAACAATAATGAAATCAGAGCACAAGAGCATGGCTGACGACAATCTTCCAGCAGCATCCTTGGGAGGCTGCACTGAAGAGAAGGTGCCATTAGGCAGGTATAACAGGAGAAGTGTAAGATTGCAGTATTACAGCTGCTCCCACCTTCCTTGCAGAGTTTTACAATGTCACAGCAAGGCAGCAATATCAGTGTGCTGATACTAGATTAGAAGCCCTTTTTAGACAGAAAAGGATAATTATTTTCTCCTGGAGAGTACCCATAAATTAATTTTATTCACCCAGACCACCTCTGTCATTGCTGGAAGCTGCTGCTGAAGGACCACAGACTCTGCCCTAGATGACACCACATCGCATGCAAATCTCCAGCTCAGAGCAGTGGTAACTGCACAAGATATAATGTCTTGTGACACGGCCAAGGTCATATTAGACTATTTGACCTTCAGGCTAAATTTATCAATTCAGTGAAATATATTAATAACACAGTTTTTAATTAAGACAACATCATAGAAAGAGCAATACTGCTTGGTCCATTGCAGATCTGTATTAAAGTACAATATTCATTTAATCACTTTTGTACATGATCTAGTTAAAATTAGCCGGGAGAGCTGTTACTGTAACACGTGGGTAATAGAAGCAGAAAGCTGAGGCTCACCAAAGTGAAGCCTCTGCACTTCATTACAACCACAGCAGCCCCAGCAGGGCCAGACAGCCAGTGAGGAGAGGCACAAGAGGGAACGCTCAAGGATCATACATGCTACAACTCGGACCTTAAGGAACAAAATGCAGCTCATTACCCTGCTATTTTTCAGACAGGAACAGACCCCAAATTACTCATTTGCTGCTGCCATTTTCACTCCATCAGCAGCCGGGTACGCCTGAGTCGGCGCTGGCCGCGCTGCCCAGCGCAGCGTAAGGCTGTGCCAGGCTTTCCCAGGCTCTGTGTAAGACCCAGCTGCCACAGAAACAAGGGGGGCAAATTCAGAAAAACACTCTTTTCTACTGCTTCTCTGCATACGTTAATCTACGTGCTTATTCCTGTTTACATTATGAGGTGTATGTCATAAAAGAGCTTACAGGATGTGTACTGCAGCCAAGTTAATATTGCTGTTGGAGCCTCAGCCTTTGTATTTCCTGACTTAACATTGCCCAGTTAAAACTAATTTTTTTCTTCTTATTTTTTTAATTTCTGCATTTGTCCAATAGAGTTTATCAGTGATTTGAACTCATTTCAGGTAGGAATGCTGCATAGAGCACCCACAAACACCTGCAGGAAATCCAGCAAGAGAACAAGTTCAGTACTGGAGACAATAATAACATTCAGAAATATTAGCTAGTATAGAAATGTGTACAAATATAGTAAAAAAGCTACTTTTGGCAGCAACATTCAGTTTAGAAATGTGCCTGCATTATAAGACCTTTTACATATTACTCTAGTGAAATCCAGACCTCTTCATTCAGGGCAAATCAGCTGTCCTTTCAGGAGACAAAGTGTGCTGTGTAGAAGAACTGCAATTTTTTTAAAAAGGGGTTTTTTTCCACAGATGTCATAACTTGGATTTTAAAGGCAGGAAGCATTTCCCAATGCTTTTGCAGATGAGCTAAAGCAGATGGACCTTATATTAAAGCTTTCCCTACCTCCCAATACAAGCGTGCACTCTTGCACCCAGACAAAATCCTGTCCAGAGATGTTCCCTATTTCACAAAGCTACTGAAAACACCCATGCAAAACACCCATGGCAATATCATGAAGATATGCAATAGCTTTTAAATTTGACCCTTATGACACCAAGGTTTGATGTCACCAGCATTGCCAAAACAATCCCTGCAGTAGATACCTGCCACACAAGACAGCTGCAGCTCTCTGCCTTCCTAGGAAATCCTTTGCAACACCACTTGGACTCTGACCTTCTCTCCCTACTTCAGCTCATTTGAGGCAATCAGTGTCTTGATTTCCACCCTGGGAATCCTGAGCATCCCTGGCTGGACCCAGCTTTGCCATGCTGCTAGCAGAGCTGCTGACAGCTGCATTTGCCAGCTCAGAACCTGGTCAACCAGACTAAACATCTAAACATCTACTCACACATCAAGAGTTTTACACTAGCATTCACCTGTCAGCATTTCAAAGGGAGCGTAGAAAATCCCTCATGTCATGAAAGCTAAAATACATAAAAAAAAAAAAGAAAAATAAATCCTTCCATAAAATGTTCGTGAGTTTTATAAAAGTTTAAAAAAATAGGTTTCCTCCAGGCTAGGCACTGAATAATTTTAAAGAAAAAAATACTTCAAAGACACATTTTCCATTCTATTTGCATTCAGGCATTTTGTTTTTCAGAAAATTATTAACTCAGGAATATCGCAGGCTACTCTTCCACGTGCCATGATCTTTGGCTACCCAGATAATTCATCGAGTGCAAAGACCCATGCAAGAGAAGGAGAAAGCACTCTACAAAAGTTTGTGAGTCATCCCAAGGGATTAGCACGGTATTTGCAAGGACATGCATCCTGGACATGAAAGTGAGAGTTGCAGAGGGTGTACGAGCATTGCAGTTTGCCTTAAAATGAAGGCAGAGGCGGCTGAGCACTCTGGTAACACCTGCTCACAGCCACGCCAGCTGCCCCTCTGACAGGGCTAAAACGAAGCACAAGCCCTGATGTCCTCACTAAAAAAGTGAGGCTGACGCAGGGACAGTGTTTGAACCCACTGCCTCTGCACTGGCCAGAGCACACCAGCATCTTGTGTCAATCCCTCCAAAACTCCAGCAGCCCCCAGGGACGAGGGAGTGAAGGTAGTTCTGGGACAAGCAAGGCTTCACAGGGCTCTTTCCCAGCCAGAAGGAGAGAAGATTTGACAGCCCGTTTACAGAAATACACGAGCCTTGCCGTTCATTAAAAGGATACCGAGGGGAAGCACTGAGGTTAACGGGATGGGCTATATTAAACCCATTTACAGCTTTATGGCACCTTCAAAGGGGCATCAGACTTCTTTACGGCCACGTAGAATGGTCAGAGAGTTACAAACTGAGACAGGTTAAGAGAGTACCCCGGGCCACGCGAAGGAGAGGCAGCACAGTTAACTTCAGAGTTTGAGGTCAGCTCCTGATGTTTTCCCCTTACATATCTCATCCACAACGGCTGCCCGGCTTACAATACCGCACGTATCACAGCCTGCTTTGTGAGAACGGGAGTATTTAATGACACAGAGAACTACCTTCTGATGATTAGGAAGGGAAAATCGGCCACATGCTTCATGCTGTCTGATTTTATTAAACTACTGCGTACATGGAAGTGGGGGGTGGGTGCTGTTTTTTCTGCAACAGCAACCCACCCCTCTTCCTCACATCCCCGGGTCCTGCTGTACTGCAAGACAGTAACAGGCACTGTCACAACATGACCTAATCCACGCCGGGAGACAGGACAAAGTGTCACAGCGAGCGATGGAGCTGCCCCTCGCCCCCCAGGCAGGCAGGGATTAGCAGAGCGAGGGGTGGTCAGAGACCCTGCAAGCACCCGCAGATCAGGGGATACGGCCCACTGACCACCAGAGGAATGAAACGCCACCAGCCCCGGCAGGACGGACCCTATCAACACCTGCCCCATTGACCTAGAGAGCGATGGACCCCACTGACCCCTGGGCATGGACTCCCGCAAGAGATCACGGGGGAGGCACCCCTCTGACACATAGAGGAGGGGCTGCTACCCCGCACAAACAACTCTGGGTAAGATGAAGAGCCTCAGCCCCGGGGTGGGGAGATGCACCCTGCCCTCCCGCAGGAGACGGAGCCCCCAGGGAACCGGGGGAGGCACCCACTGCCCCCGGCAGATGCAGCCCCGCTGGCAGCGGCGAGGGGGCTGCACCTCTCCGTCCTCCGGGGCACGAAGCCCCCGCTGCCGATGGCGAGGCGGGATGACCACAGCGAGGTGCGGGCGATGCAGCCCCCGCGTCCCGCTGCGGCAGCGCGGGGGGAGCGCAGCGCCCAGCCCAGCCC
>NC_031799.1:9521294-9631261 GCF_001522545.3 Parus major
TGTTTCCAGCACTGCTGTTCTAAAATTAAAACAAGAAAAAAAAAAAAAAAAAAAAAAAAAAAAGAGAGAAAAAGGAGAATTCAGATCAACCAAAGTGTCTCTAAAGTATTGTCTTTATTAAAGACTGTCAGGTAACCAAGTTACAATTTGGCTCAGATGCTCTGCCTATCACTTCTTTGAAGATGATTGCTCCTGATGGCAATGTCTGGGCTGATAACTAAATCAAGCTCAGCGTTTAGAGCAAAGGGTTGTCTACAGGCACTTGTTGCAGTGACAGGCTCACCACGAGGTACCAGGCAGTGCCTTAGGACTCCTCAGCACGGGAAGGACGCTGTGAGCTGAATTGTTCTGTGAATGCATAATGCTTCCATGCAAACAGAACTGCACTGCAGAGCACTCCCCTGACCACCCTCTGAGCAGAGCAGCGACTTCTGCCTGGGGTCGGCCAGGCCACAGCATGCAACGAGGAAAGAAACCCAGCCCCTTTCACACTGATGAGCGCCAGGATGAGGTGCAAAAATCCGGGTTCCTGACTCCTCCGGTGAGCCTGTCTCCGTAGGGAATCGCGGGCACACGGGGCAAACCATAGCGGCTGGGACTGGCGGGAGAGCAGCTCCCAGCGAGTGGAGTTTTCCCACCAGCACTGCCGGCAAACAGGCTGAAACTTCGCCAGACCCCATTAACCCACAGCACTCAGGAGGACCTCATCGCACCCTGGTTCTCCCCTGCGCCGTCCCTCTGAAGTGTGAGCCTGTTAGGTGGTTCCCTGCGGGGCCAGGGTTATTCCAGCGCACAAGTCAATGAAATGTCAGTGGCACTGTATTTAAGGGTGCAACAAGTTCTGCCGCAGCTCAAGACACCGTGTGGCTAATGCTGCCCTGTGCTCCTGCCCGTGCAGTCACAGGGTACAAAGGCCTCTCTAAAAGTACTGCAATATCAAACCAATTCAGCCGCCATTCATTACTTCTTCCCCTTGTTTCTAGGAACCTGTCTTTGAATGATGCTCAGTTCATTATTTATCCCCGTGAGAACAGAAATGCTTGCAAATCACTCCTCTGTGCTGCCAGGTAGCTCTCTGGAAATGGTGCTGGCTCACAACAGCAAGATGGATGATGGGGAGAAGCAGGATAACTCTGAGAATTGTACCCTTTGACTCCCCAGTTCAAAACAGAGATTATATCCCAGTGGGACATGAAAAGTTCCCAGAGGGCCTGTGGCACCCAGAGCACTGCCCCCTTATTTCAGAGCACAGCTCTCCCTTGTGATCAGTTCTGCTGGGAAATAATATCCAATAGCCATGCAGAAGTTATGATTAACTTTAGGGGCAGTGTACGGATCAGAATCACCAATATATACATGCACTAATTTCTGATGATTCATTATCTTGAATTTTTAAAGATCCACAAGTCCAGACTGTTTGTACAAGGCAAAAGTGCAGATTATGCTTGAATCACTTCTTATTCAAATCAGAGCAATTCTGTTCATTTCAGGGGTTACACCGACATAAAAGTGGCATGGAAAGGGACTAGGAAACTTTATCTTTCTTTCCTCCCACATAACAGTATCATTTAAATCTCTCTAAAGTCAGCCATGTCCACTTTCCCCATTTTCTTCATCAGTTGCAAGATAACAATATAAAGCACTGGAGGCTGGGTGCTCCTGCAGAGTGTTTGGCCTCTGGCAGGATTACATGCTGGAGTCAAAGCTGATGCTCATAAACAATGTCTTTTACTAAGCTTTCATAGGCAGCTGTTGGCATTTGGCTTTGTGATGTAAATCAATCACTGCTTATATCTTCTGATTTCAGGCCAAAAGGTGGAAAAGATACTGTGCTATATGTGTTGGGTTCATTCTGCAGATCTCTGTGGAAAGGTCAGCTTTATCTACAGCCAGAATCAGTCATTGTGGAGGCTGACAGCAATATTTTACATTCTCCTGTTACACATCTGAGATACACTGCTTTTCCTACCGCTCTTCCTGAAGGTTATACACCTCTTATCCAAAACGAGCATCAAAATCCTCATTAAATGGGGATTCAGGAGTATGGATCTCCAAACACTGATACATGGGGGTTGCAATACACATGTTTTGCAGCCTGGTCAAATGTTGGCAGCATCAGTAGGATTCTGTTTTTCTCAGTCAACAGCTGAATAGAGATTAAATATATCCCTCAACATCTTTCATGCTTCACCTCCCAGAGAGTTTCCAAAGTCTTGTTTTGTATTGCTTTAGATAAGGGAAGAATGCTGAAACTAAAGTAGTTATCTGGAACCAAGAGGAACTTTAAAGAGGTTTTGGAGCCCAAGGAAAAAGGGAGAACCCAGAAATATCAGATTAGGCCAATGGAATAATATTCAGCTTTTGAGATCCAAATGCTCCTGTGATCATATAACGTTGTGTGGTTGTAACAGCAGGACTGAACTTCAGTAGCATATTTTCAGAAACATGGAGTACTTTCAGAGTTGCTACACAGCAGAATTTTGTCATCCTAACAACAGTTCATCCCAATGCCATCTTAAGCAATCTGCAATTTTGTCACATTTTCCAAGAGCAAGCAGGATTTTCTGCTCTGACCTATGCCACCTTGGCAGTGTCCATCTTCTGCTGAGCTCTGGGGATGGCTGGACATCATCCAGCAACTCAGGCAGGTCTGCTGAGCTGTGACCTGCCCTCAGCTCTCCCTGAAATCCCCAGATGTGGGGGGTTTACATTATTCTGAACTTTTCCTGTAGCTGACTTGATGGGTCTTTTTTTGTGGCTTGGGGACAGACTGTCAAGCAGTAGGTACAGAATGAAGTGCAAAGGAAAAAACACAACATCATCATATCCAGGTAGAGTGCACATAATTCTGCCACCACTGACAGCAAAAAGTGGGGCAATAAGTATCTGGGACTGATTAACCTGAATTATGACTTTCCCTCAGTAGTTTCCAAATTTCAGACTGTGATTTTAAAATCGCAGTGTGAGTCCTGACACATTGTGAGCTCCACTGGTAAGACTTGTGCTTTGCTGTGTTTATGAAACAAAACTAGTGCCCTTCATTTTTATTATCATATTATAATCTTCTCTCTCATCTTATATTTGCCCTTTACACAAACTCCCCCATGGACAGAGCTGGTATAAAATAGACCAAGGACAAGCCACCACCGGCTGTGCTATTGTAAATTCCATTCACAAGGAGGCTAAAATGAACTATTCTACATGGAAAAATTAACCAGCATGATTACAGTAATAACCTAGAGTTATCATGGTCCTCAGGTGGGCACACTGTTCCAATTTTATTTGGAAATAATTACTTCAAAAGCAGAGCAATTTTTCCAGGACACTGTCTTACTTTGAAGGAATGTATCTGTGCTGCTTCCACTGCAGCAGCAGTGACAGTGATTTTCTTTGCATAAGCAAAGCCCAAGAGAGGGAACACATTACATATGTCTCCTCCATAATGTACTGCAGTAAATATGAGACTAGAAGGGCTCAAAAAGAGAAATATTGGAAGCTGGATAGAGCCTTGCACAGAAATTGAAGAGTCACACCAGGCTCGGAGCCACAGTCACAATTTGGCTCTGTGAAGCCTTGTGTCATTTGTAGCAGTGACACTCCACTTTGTTCCAGATTTAATTTGGATCACCAGCCACAAACAGGAGCAGCAATAATGAAAAAACAAAGATTCTGATCCAATATTTTTTCACTCCTTTCTGAAACCATCTTTACAGCAAGGGGGAAAAGCAAGCTAAGAGCTCTAAATCTATCAGCAGGGATTTCTCTCCATTTATGCCCCTCCTGGGTTTTCATAGACTAACCAAAAACCTTACTAGGATGTAAAGTTCCTCAGATGCAATGAGTTTCCCTCAGAGCACAAAAGTGGTCAACCCCTAAGAAGTATTTAGCTAGAATTAGTATGAAACAAAAGCATAACTGCCTTGAACATAGAGGGTGGAGAGGTAAAGGCAGCAAGCAAAAGGGCTATTATCAACAAGATTCAAAATTTAAAATGAGAAAATACACACTTAGCTACATTTGCTATATATTGTTTGTGGATATCACACAATTTTCATCTTCTGCAAAAGTCTAAGATATGTACTCTATATAGACGCTTTAAGAGACCGAAGTCAATATTACAAGTCAAAGAGTCTCAGATTCAAACATGCAGCTACAACTCTTCATAGAAATATTAATTTTCCAAGCCCCTTAGGGGAAAAGCCTTAGATTATTTTGGTATACATAAGACACAGTTCTCTAACAACCCTCTTCCATGGAATTCCAAGAACAACACTTGTTTCAGTGATATAAGAAATCAGAGGACAAATTCACCCACTGGATGATCTTGACTGTAGACAAGAGAGAAGAAATAGACAGATAAATCCTAAGGTTAAAATGAATCAGTCACTAGAGATCTTAGAGCTTCTCGTCAAGGTAAGATTTTTTTCTAATCTCTTTAGCAAATTAGTCATCCCGCTCTTTTTATTGTGCAGTGTTTATCAAGTCTCCTCTGACACTGTGTTTGTTTTTCTTTGACTTCTGTTATTAGGTAATCAATTCCTCCCTTTGCCTACAGCAGTATCTCTGTGTGTCTTAGAATTCATTTGATTTCATTGTTAAATACGTGGTCACATATATAGAGTCATTCCCCATTTCAAAAGCACCTTCTTCAATTTGAACTTCATCTTTACACAAAAACCTTTATCTGCTCATACCTGTAGGAGAAACCAGAATATTTTATTTACAATAGTTGAGTGTGTGCTGTCTCGACAGGATGATAAGAAAAGCACCAATTGAGCCCTTTCTGCAAAGAACTGGCACCAAGGAGTTATCAAATAACTGCGAGATAGATACCAAGCCTTGCTTAAACATTGCCAAAGCAATCTGTCAGCAGGGAATGTCCACAGCCTTAATGTACAAATAGCAGAGGCAGTGCCTAGTCAGTATCACATTAATCAGGGGCTGCGCAAAGAGAAGTTGTTTTAAGAGATTAGGGAGTTGTGGAGAATCACTGCCCCAAGGCTACCCAGCTGCCAGCACTCCCCTGTCCCTGGGTACTGGCACTGCTCCTGCTTTATCCAACACGGGCTACAGCCCACCAGAACCAAAGGGATCAGCCTGATTTCATAACACAAACAACCAGTCTGATGTCCTCCCGTTGCAGGAAGCACTTGCCACAGACAAATCCCTTAAACAGTCTACCCGTTGTTCAATAAAATGCTTGTCACACGTGTTCATCATTATAATCCTTTGCAGTCAGATAGTACCATTCTTCTGATGAGCTCAGCCTACAAATTTAGCTTGAATCTGGTCTGACATCTGCCTCCAAGTATGCTTTGATTTGAAAAATCACATTAAAACCCAGCCTAGAATTGTCTCTGCTTGTGCATGTGGGTCTCTGTGTGCCTGGACACATGGACAGAAATTCCTAATATTTCAGGGCTGTTAGAATGAGTGCTGAGCACTGCAGGCCATCTGCCAGTAACTATTTTTCTAAACTTGGAAAAAAATAAGAAAGGAAGAGATATTTTAAAGCTTTTGCTCATAACAGCAGTGATTTTTCAGGAAATTCAAGCAGCTCTGAATGGGATGTACCATTTTCAAAGGCAGCTCTCACTCAACAGGTTTTTTTGTGTTCTCCATAACTACATATCTTCATATTCTACCATGTCAAATAAGGACAAAGAATTACATCTTCATCTATCCAGGGTCCATATGGCAGATGCCTGTCCAAGGCATTTGGAATCTCAGATGTAAAGTGCCGAAGAAAGGAAAAATCATCTTGTTAAATGAGGGCAAGGCAGAAATTAGGTGCACTACCAGAATGCCTTAGTGGGTCATGGAGGTCTCTGTAAAACTGCATAGAGAGATTCAATATTCAGGAGACACTTTTTAGTTTAATCTGTCAATTTTTAACAGCATAGGATATGCTGCATCCTTTTTTATTATTATTTTTTGTTCCTACATGTTTCTCCCCAAATTTAGTTTATTACAGCTAGAAATCCTTTATCACAAAACATTTCTGGGAAAAAAGAAGACCAAAAATGTCCAGAAGAACAAGAATATCACTAACTGCTTGGGCTACAGTCAGTATTTATCAGATTCCCATTGCACAGCCACAGTAGCCTTTCTGAACATCTTTTCATTGGGGCATTTGCACTGTAACATTTGCTTTTGTATTTCTTCTATGTCATTGTTAAAAACAAACAAACAAATCCCTAAAAATAAACATGGGGGGAACAAAAAGAGAGATTCAAGGCTACAAAATCCTAACTGACTAATGAAAAAAAACTGCATGCTTGAATTCTGTAGTCCTCAGAGCATGTGATATGGAGACTTGTGAAGCAGCAAAAATCTCTCATAAGAGCTCCCAGCTTCCCTCAGTGGTCATTTCTAGCAACCAATATTTGGCTTTCCTTTTTTTTTTTTTTTGGTAAAACATGTTGTTATTCAGCTTGAACTACCTGGGGTCTAGATTTCTGAAAAAGTTAATAAAAAAGGTTTTCTATACAGTTCTATTTTTGTATCATATCCAAAGCACTGCAAGCCAGAGCTGTTACTTCAAATAAACGTTTTACAGTGCCATTGAGACACAGGTGCATTGTAACAAGCATAAGAAATCCAGAGGACCCATGAATAAAATAAATCACCAGAAATCCTGATAGAGAGGAAGAGACAAAAAGACAGACCTAGAAAATTAAACTGCTACACTGCTCCTGAAGTAGTGCAATTTACAGCAATGAGAAATGTCCTTGCAAATAACATAATCAAAAAACTTCCAAGAGATGAAATGTCAAATACTAATGCAATATTGCTAAATATCCTCCATACAAATCTCATTTCAGTGACATTAAAGAGTCAGAAGGCAGAGAATTACCATTCAGAGAAGGGAGGAGTGAGGATATGCCTGAAGAGAGATGGGTCTAGCTATGGGCCAGAATCAGCAGCTCATTAGGCTCTCCAGCCTGGTGAAATCCCACGTAGAAGTGAATCAGCACAAAAGATGTTTATATGCTTATTTCTTTCTGAGAGTGGGAAATGAACAAGCCTTCTTCTTATCATGAATCTGTCAGGTTTTATGGAAGGCTTAGCCTGATTTTGAGTTAATTTGCTTGGAGTAAAGGAGCCTAAGTGCCATTAACACCATGAGTATCAAAGGGGCCTCAATGACACTTGTGTGATCCAGGTGGCTGTTATGCAGGCAGCCAGAGGCTTCTGTATCTTTGCATTTTTGCTTACTTCCCTTTTTTTTTTTAAGACTTCCTTGCCAATGTCAATCTGAACAAATACCTGGTGCCAAAGGGATCCAGGGACATCCAGATGCAAACCCATCACTCCCCACCTGCACAACACAGCTCAGCGAGCAGCTGCTCCTGCTCCACTCCTTTAGGGAGCTACAGCACCACAGATCTGCCCACAGAAGAGGAAAAGGCAGCACAGCAATGGGTTGGTAAATGCCAAGTTATGTTCCATGTACCCAGACATAAGCTGGGAATGCCACAGGAACCTCCTGCCTCTCACTTGGTCTCACAGTTGGAGGCCAGCAGAGAAATAGTCTCCATCAGGTCTTCACTTTGAGGGGCAGGCCTGCCTGGGAGCACCTCTGGGGTCCTGTGTGACAGCCTGGGCTGTGCCAGGTTTCTGTCTTACAAACCAGACAGGTTCCTGCCTGCATGGAGGCCACTGGACCATGGGCCATGCCTGGGTACAGAAACAACTTTTGAAAATGATACCGATTGCAGTCTTTTTGAGGTTGTAATTACAGGGCTGGTGGAAGGTCACTGAGCATATTTCTGATGGTGCCAGATTGCATACTTATAGACCTACTTCTGACAACTTCCATTAGTCTCTTTTATATTTCTCCCCAGCCCAAGCTGTAAAATGCCATAGTCCTTCACATCCCTTCCTGGCCTGGCATCCTGGCTGCTATTGGGACAGCTGTGTGACTGGGAGTGCTGAGCACACATCCCTGCACAGCCTCATCTCATCCTTTTCCTGCCTGGATGGTGGTGGAGAAAACACACACAGCCCCAGGAGCACGGTTCTCCAGGTTAGATCAACAGAGGCATGGCAATGGCATGCCTGTGTTGGCATTCATTCACAGAATCATAGAATCATTAGGGCTGGAAAGACCCTCAGAGTCATCAAAGCCAGCCTTGGACAAACACCACCACGCCAACCAAACCCTAGCACCAAGTGCCACATCCAGTCATTAAGTATTGTACCTGTGAATGTAAACTTTCAAAGTAACTCAGTTGCAAACCACATCTGTCTAGGAGAGCAAGAAGGGTTTTCCATTCCGTATTTCTGCATGGTGCCCAGGCCTGGAGGACGCCAGTCCAAGGCAAGGAGCCTGCTGTGGACCACCACTCTGTTTGAAATGTCAGTCCAGCTGTGATTCCGAACTCTTGTTCAGCTGTGATGAAAAACTGAGACTTTGGCAGAGAAAAATCTCATTGAGAGCAGCACCAAAGCTACTGCTGTGGGCAGAACCCTGCTGTGGCAGGTACAAGGCTTCCCAGGGCAGCTGGAATGGAAGAGCCCACATCTGCTTCACTTTTCTCTACAGCTGAGCTCCCTGGATTGCGGAAAGAAAGAATATGCCTGGTTGCCTCTTAGACAGAGAACTTCAAGGGGAATTCACTGCTCGACAGCTGAGCTCTGCCCATCCTCTGTTTCTCCTGGCATCTCTTTGAGCTGCTGCAGCTCTGTGTAGACTAAGTGGGGACTGTGAAGCCCTGACAAAGGAGAGAGAGCCGGTGGCCTATTTCTATTTCTGGAATTGCCCATTAGAGAAGCTATTCTATGGTACGCAGCATGCCAGCACACTTTAAAAAAAATAAATAGGAACAAGAATATTAGCAGAGGAAGCATATGTGGCCCCAAGACCATGACTCATCGGGTTAAATCAACCAGCTGAGGTCAGTGCTTCTATTTATCAGCTTTTAGTTGCAAGAATGGCAATGGGGACAGTGATTCTATTACTTAAATTTTACATGCTGTGAAAAATACGGCAGTGATTAATGTCTGTAACAGGCAGCTAGATGTGCTGCTTTTAGAATCTAGAAGCTATTTCAAGGTCAAGAGTTTTAGTTTTCTTCCCAAAGTGGGCTTTCAGCTGGTAAAGGGAACTTCCTACATATTTCAGGGTCTGTATTTCTGAGCAATAAAAGTAACTTTTGTTCTCATCATCATTCAAAAAGAGCTAAACTACAGCTTGATAAGAAATGCCCCACTAATTGCACTTCCAGAGTCACCCATCATTCATGAACTGTGGGACCATGAAAGCATTGACTGTAAACTGATTGACAAACATGAGGCTATTTTGAAAAATACAGAAAACATTTCAGTGATGTGCCATTTGACTCCTTTCTGGCGCCCCAGAATTTGGTTACCAAGCATCCTCAGCTTAGCAGCTGGACCCTGGTCATTTACACCATCAGTGTGGGAGGGCTTGGATTTGGTGCTGCAGGGATGGGGGCCCTCACCCTTGGTGTTCTCATGGGCTGCTGCATCAGGGCACATTGAAACCCAAGCTTGAATAGGTGGTTGGAAACCACCTGTCTGAGGAAGGTCCACTTCTGCTGCCAGGACACCACATGCAGAACCTTATGATAGGTGCAAACAGCCTTATAGGTGTCTTACAGGTGAGCTGTTATCATTTTCACTGTGAAATTATCCTGTTCTGGCCCCTAGTGTCAATTAAAAAAAAAAAAAAGAATAAACCAGAGGTACTGCTGATGGGAGGACAGAACACCCAGAAGTCTGTAGACACATCCAGGTACCATGTAATTGTGCAGGAGGAGAGATGCCCTTCTCTCTTCCCTTTCACCATGAAAGCACAGACGATGACAGGGCAAGCCCGGAGCTGGAGAGTAGCTGCATTATCTGCAGTTATCTCCGACTCCCAGCAGAGAAGCAGAGGTAAGTTAAAACCGAGTGACTCATGGCTCTGATTCACGTCCCGCTGCCCTTCATCCATCTCTCTGCCGCACGGGCAGACAGGAGCAAATCCGCCCAGCCAAACCCAGACTGCCCAGCCAAACCCAGACTGCCCAGCCAAACCCAGACTGCCCAGGCAGGGGAGCTCACCCAGGCTGGCAGAGACCGTGGCACAGCCTGGTCTCTCTCGGAGCAGTAAGCCAGGGAAGCCCCAGCCCGGCAGCTGTGCGGAGCTCTCCGGGGCAGAGGGGCTGGGGAAAACCGAGGGGAGACCGCGGCCGTCTGCGGGGACACCCCCGGCAGGGACACCACCGGCTCGGGGCCAAAGGCTGGGCCACACATGTCACGGCTCCCCAGCCGCCAGTGCAGCCAAGGAGAAGGCTGAAGGGTCTGTCAGGGTGTTAGCCGGCCCCTCCAGCACTGGGGAAGATGCTCCCGTGCCCCCCTTCCCTGGCAGCCTCCTCACTGCCGCTCCTGCCGGAGCCCCGCACGCCCCCGGCTCCGTGCCTGCCTGCAGCCTCCCAGCAGTCACACACAGCCACCGGAACGCGTACAACTTCCACGGCAATTACAGGCAAACCCTGGTGCCGGCTGGGCCTGTGCTGTAATTGCCAGCAGCAAAGATGAAACCTCCTCGCAGGCTCTCAAAGCTGCTCGGATGATAACCCCGCTCAGCTCTCTGCAGCAACATCCGTCTTTCAGCAGTGTCAGCTGGTGTCCGTGCAGGATTTCGTGCAGTGCTACCTGCTCACTCATTCTTCAGGATTTTGTTTGTTGAATTTTTCCTGTTGTTTTCTCTTGAGGCCAACTTCCAAATGAGATACTTTGATAAGATTTTCTCCCATAAAGCTCTCATCAGGCACCACTTCCAAGGTTCACACTCATGAATTTCATTATTTCTGATAGAAACTGCATGCTTCCCGGGTCCCTGGAGCATTGAGAGGAGGTGATTTAACTACTAATGTCAGTCTGATAATTCTGTACCTGGGTTTGGAGGAATACTCTGTGGCTGGCTCTCCACTAAGTGTTTGGTGTGTTGAATTTTTCATGGGTAAGACATCTATGACTAAGGCATCCAGAAAGATCATTCTTTTTAAATACAGGTTAGCTAGTCTTTTATTTGATTTGTGTGGGTGTTATTTCACTCAGCACTTGTGTCTTGTGACCCACTTACAGGCTGAAACAGGCTCCAGTGAACTTTCATGCCTTTATATTCCTGTTGCTCTTAACTTGCCAAAAAAAAACCCAAACCAAAACAAAAACAACCTAAACCAACCTCTAAGGCAACTATCCTCGAGGCTTAAATCAGAAATGGCTTTTCTGTATAGGTGATTTTAAAAGTGTTCAACTCGTGTGTCTCATGGGCTGTGAGGGCAAAGTGGGGTCCCAGCAGGTCTTGGGGTGCTGGGCTTTTCTAGAAGGATAACTAGTGGCAGAGACTGTCATGAGCTTTTGTTAGCCCTTGTGAAAACTCACGTCCCAGATCCAAGAGGATCATGGACACAGGGCATCTCCAGATTTACACGTGGCATTTGGGGTGAACCCACTGCAAAGGCTCAGGTGCTCCTCACCTGCCTCCAAATCCTCCCCCAGGCAGGAGAGAGCACTGTGAGAGCTTCCAAGATCCTCTTGGAAGGAGTTTAAAAGAAAAGGAAAAGAAAGACTATTTCTACCCCAAAACAACAGAGCCCTTGTGGGGAGCTGTGTTGGTGCCCAGCACTTTATTTTACTGGTATAATTGTGCCAGGAGAATGTGCGTGCTCTTCTGTACAGACATGTTCTTAGGGAGTTTAAGCAGTTCAGTCTGTCTTTGAACAAGTTGTGAGTAGACTTAATTACAATGCCACATCTTCAGAGGGTAAATATCTCAATATAATGGCTGGAAGTTACAGTCAGGACACTTGTCTTGGAAATGTAGAGCCTTTGCACAGTATCAACTCCACCATAATCTCATCCACATGAAGTTAGTGAAGAATGAAAAAGGTGTAAGGCTCTCAGTCTCCTGACATCTCCTTACATCATGCAGGATGTCTTACCAGAAAATCTGATTTAGCCAAAAACCATGATACACAGTGGGAAACAGAAAGAGGGTTTGGTCAGGAGATGGGACTTGATTAACTGACAGTCTCTCCTCACCTTCAAAGTAACCATCTTAACAGCCACAGCACAAGCTCCTGGCACTTTAAGGAGAAGCTTATCCATCTCAGAGCATGCCAAGTGATGATGTAGATATGTAGTGATTCTTTGGTGTAGTGTAGCTGTATTCTTTATAACTTGGAATACCTGATTGTGTGTAATACTGTGCATTTTACTTTGGTTTGGGTTGGATTTTTTAGGTATCATGTGATTCAGCAGGTCATGAAGGAAAGCTAACAAGAAAACAAAGTGACTCATTTAGAGGAAACAGAGAGGACACTAAGAATTGTCCAGTCATAGAACTAAGGTTCACCTAAGTAAGGTGCATTTCATGTAAAAACTTGAGTTTAGCTCAGCTTGAGGTCAAAACTTGAGAACTCAGCAACTTAAATGTTAGGTACTTACTGAAACACCCATGTGGTCTGTCCTGTGATAAAAGCTGGAGACCTCACATCCACATAAACAGAGGCAACAAGGACAAGAAGTGAACCAATATAACATTTTTACAGTCACTTATAAACAAAGGCAACAAGAATTGTCATGATGTAACATTTTTACAGTCACACAGAACAAACTATCTTCCAAAGGCAACAAAATGCTTTCAGAGCCGCTGATTTCCCTGGGCACTGGGTTCAGTCTGTGCTTTCGGTGAGTTCAGTTCAAAGCTCTACCCTTTCTTTTCTGTTCCATCCCAACTCTGGCACATCCCATTGCATACCCAGAGATGCATTTTCCAGTGGTTGCTGTAAATCACTCTTTCTGATCATTTGGGGCACCTGTTTTAAAACTTCCCCTTCCTTCTTCTAAAGATTCAGAAAGGTTGGTTCACATGCCTTGTGGCTTACAACAGACAGCAAGACTGAAAGATGTGGGTAGTTTCTAAAGAAATCTGGAACGCCTACATGCATTTTTAATTATATAGCTATGTGCACACTTAATTTAATTAAAAAACAATTACCACAATTTATGATATGAGTACAACTCTTTAGCAAACCAGAATTGCAGCTGAGTTTGCTTTTCGACTCTTCTTTTTGTTGTTGTTTTTGATTGTGTGTAAGTGATCCTGACTGATGTTTCTCCTTATGAAATAATAAGGGTTTGTTAGGGTAGGTGCTCTGGCTGCTAATTTCTGAAGTGGCATTAGCCTTTTTCTCTTCCTGAGGCAGGTTGGACAGAGGTGGCAATTTGTTTATTGGACTTAAATGATGTTGAATTGAAGAACAGAAGGCTACAAGAAGCTATGATGAACACGATGCTGTAAATGAGAGTCTCTTACTGTGCAGAGCAGTACAGCAGGACAGATCCCTGCAGGGAATGCAAGCTCATGCTACACTACTAAATTCCTTGATATTCATTCATAGAAATGAATGTGCATTAATTAGGAAAGGCAAGTATTTCACTAGTGCAGATATGCTATCCTCTCTTTGAAGAAAGCAACACAAAGGTGTATGTATTTGCTGAAAATATTCTATAAATTCATGTTTTGCAAAGTATTTTCTCACCTCCTTTTGTTTAACAGAATTGCCCACAACAAGGGTCTTCTTCATGAAGAAGTGAAAATAACTATAAATAACACCCATGGACTTGAAGGTTGTTGCAAAATCTCAAAAAACATCTCAGCTCATGCTGTTGTAACAGTGGTGGGCAGAGGTGCAGGGCTTCTGCCTCTCCCCACATACCTCATGCTAAACTATGGGGAGGTGCCTTCCTTGGGGTTTGCTGCCTGGAAGAGACCCCTTGATGCATTATCTGCCTGATGTTGTCACCATTGATTCTGTCAGTTTGGCTGGCAATAACTCCAGTTTATCTGTCAAATTAGACATTGAAAATCTGCATCTAAATCCAGTGCCATGAAAGAACTGAGAAAAGCTTCTGGCACATGTGAAAATTTGGGGCATTCAGGACAAAGCTGAATAATACTGTGAGGACTGAATTTCTGCTGCTCAAAGAAAATGAGCAGACCACCCTCTGTTACCCTGCTATTTGACCAACCTTCTGAACAGGAAGCTTGTTGAAGTATTCAACTTAGCAGCCACAGTCCAAGCAATGAAGCTGATCACAGGCTTACAGAAATATTAGCTGAGAAGGACCTTTGGAGGTCATCCAGCTCAACCTCCCACTTGGAGAAGGGTTTTTGCCAACATTGGATCCGGTCAGCTGTGGCTTTGTCTAGACCAGTGCAAAGGACCTCCAAGGGTGGAGCTACCACAGTGCCTCTGGTTATTCTATTTCAGGGCTGTAGCACCCTCCCAGGGAAGAAATTTTCCTGAAGTTTAATTTGAGACTCCAAAAGTGCAGCTTGATTTTATCATCCACTGGTGTATTATCTGCTGCTACTCAGATGAGTTGATCCCTGCTAGTTTTGTAACTCCCCCACCAAGTAGTTGTGGACCCCTAGGCCTTCTCTTCTCTAGATTGAAATATCCCAGCTCTTTCTACCTCTTCTTGTAGCCATGTCCCCCAGGCCCAGGATCATCCTGACTACCCTTCACCAGACCTTATTTCCTCAGCCTTCTTTCTGAACCACGGGATCTCAAACCACACCTCACATGGTATTACCAATGTTGATAAGCTCTTCTGCAGCTTCTTTCCCAAAAAATTATAAGATGGTGTTGAAAGCCTCCTTGAAGCCAAGCATCCACTGTTACTTCCCTCCCAGGCTCCACAGAAGGCATTTCATCACAGAAGGGAATTTTGCTGGTCAGGCCAAGTTGGATTTCATGAATTTTTCATGACCATTCCCTAGTGCCTTCCTGCCCTATTACACATTTGGAGTGGTCTCAAGAGGCTGCACCTCCTACACCTCTACAGGATTCGAGAAAAGGCTGACTGTACCCTGTTCTCCACCTCAAAGACAGGTACAACACTGGCCCAGTCCCCAAGGCCTTCTCTGAGTCACTGAATGATTCCCAGCTGAATCTGTCCATCACTATCAGCTCCTTAGGGTGAATCCCATCCAGCTGTATGGATCTGCACATCAGCCTCCCTGAGCAGTCCCTGATGCTGGCTGCCTGCCTCCATCCCAAGCTTTTGGGGCACACCCTGAGCTCTGGGGCAGGCAGAGAAGAGTACACATCAGCATTTCCTCATCTCTCCTGCCACTTGGTTGTCTCCCTCGCTTTCAGACCTACAGTGGCTCATCATCATCTATGGGCTGCCTCATCTGGGAACACCACACATGATGCTGCCTTGTGAACCTGATAGATCCCCAGGGCTGAGAGAAGGAAGCCCAGGGACATGAGTCTTCTAGCCTTGAAGAGGGGAAGAGTCTGGGAGCAGAGCAGCTCCCATGGCAGCCTTGACAGTTGGCTGCAGATCTGAAACAGGCAAGTGGCAAATCTGCAGAGCCCTGGGCAGCTCAGAGACATTGACGTGGGAGAGTTGGGACTCATTTGACTACATAAGCAAGGAGCTGAGGACCAAGCAGAACTAAACCTCATTCATTATTGCAACCCCAGAGGGTTTCTGAACTCCTTTCTGTGCTGCTGATGAACAGAGCCTGCAAGACACACTAAGAGCAGCATAGTCACCAAACTGCTTGTACCTCTAGTTACCTCTGAAGCAATTACCTTCAGAAAACATACTTCAATTAAGGCTGCTGCTTCTCTGTATCGCTGTGCAGAGAAATTGAAAATGTGCCAGATATATCTGCTGTTTGTGGCTCATAAATCCTTAACCCTTGTGCTGTCAGCCACATGTGATCTTACCAGCAGGTCCTGTCCATTCCATCCAGAAG
The DNA here is from genome assembly GCF_001522545.3 of Parus major. Taxonomy (NCBI): domain Eukaryota; kingdom Metazoa; phylum Chordata; class Aves; order Passeriformes; family Paridae; genus Parus; species Parus major. Next base: position 9,537,088 of record NC_031799.1, read on the forward strand.
ACAGAATTTAAAATTTAAAAAAAAGGATGCTTCAGTACAATCAAAAGACAGCTTTGTCTCCTCTTAAAAAAGCTCTTACGAGCTGGTTCAAATGTCTATAAATGCTGTGTGCAAATTTCTTTGCATATCAGTACTGCTTGTACATTCTGATGTTTTTGGCTGAGCATCTCAGATTTGGGTATATTAAAATGTGTGCAAATCTTCAGCTGGATCTCAGAAGAAAGCTCTCAATAGCTAGAGCCTAACATCAAGCAACATCCTTGCAGCAAGGCATCTACTAATGCAAGAAATTTAGCTCCATTTCCTGTTTGCAATGTATCCAACAAACAGACTCCAGTTGTTTTTATGTGTTTATAATTGCATTTTATTTCAGGCCTGTTTTATTTGTACATATTCCAGCTTGAGGAAGGTCACACACACTCCCTTGTTTCAAGCAGAGCCGCTCGCCCACGTGACGTGGTGCTTTCCGGGCTGAGCGGGACCTTTGTGAGCAGTGGCTGCTCCCTCCCACGCAGGAACCCCAGACACATCTGCAGCGTGTTCACTGGTGGGCACGAGCCAGATTCTCACTGCACAGCTCCCCCACCTCCTCTGCTGCACCCAAGGGATAAATCCCCAGCCCCAGAGGTGTCACTGGCACACAGGGTGGGACTGCTGGGAGAGCAGGCTCCAGGGGAGGATGCTCAGGCCTGCCATGGATATGAAGCTCATGGCCTGCCTGGACTGACACCAGCTCCCACAGCACTTGAGAGGCACCAAATGTTCCCGGCCTCTGGTCCATGGCCAGCGCCAATGGCACTGAAGAGAAATTAATCACAGAATCACTGGGGTGGACGAGACCTCCAAGATCATCGAGTCCAACCAATGCCCTAACACCTCAACTAAACCATGGCACTGAGTGCCATATCCAGACTTTTTTTAAACACATCCAGGGATGTGTTTAAAAAAAGTTAAAACCACCTCCTCAGGCAGACCATTCCAGTATTTTACCTTTCCATGAAGAACTTTTTCCTAACGTCCAACCTAAATTTCCCTTGGAGCAGCTTAAGGCTGTGTCCTCTCGTTCTGTCAGCAGTTGCCTGGTGGAAGAGACTGACCCCCACCTTTGAGGTTGTAGAGAGTGATGAGGTCACCTCTGAGTCTCCTTTTCTCCAGGCTAAACAACCCCAGCTCCCTCAGCTGTTCCTCACAGGAACACAAACTGTTCCCAGCCCCTCACCAGCCTCCTCTGGACGTGCTCAAGAGTCTCAATGTCCTTCCTGAACTGAGGGGCCAGAACTGGACACAGAACTCAAGGTGCAGCCTCAGCCATGCCAAGTACAGGGGGAGAATGACCTCCCTGCTCCTGCTGGCCATGCTATTCCTGATACAGGCCAGGATGCCCTTGGCCTTCTTGGCCACCAGGGCACACTGCTGGCTCATGTTCAGCCGGTTTGTACCCATGCAAGGTCTTCATTAGGAACACTGAGAAAGACCAGATGAATCCTAAATCTTTAGAGGACAAGAACCTCCCTTGGACCAGTTTTTGTTCAGGCACCAGTGTGACTCTTCTTCCAAGAACTCTGCTTACTGCCACTACTGAGGCGAGTTACCCTAAGATTCCTGCTCAGAAAAACAACCTGGCTTTGATAAATTTCTTCTGCAATTTCCTGAAAACACAAGGTCTGACATTTTCAGTAGTGTGTAGATATTGTTATGTTTAGCACTGCAAAACCTATTCATGACTTAATTAAATTGCATTTTTCAGAAGTACCTGAAATCCTGAGGAGCTTAAGGAGTCAAAGCAGGATTTTAAAAGCTGGTTGAGACATGATTTGGCTTCATTTGAACAGTCAGGAAACAAAGAAGGACCTATAAAGACGCCCTGGCAGTAGCAAAGAAAGCTTATAAAACTGCCTGTCATTGCACTTTACAACCACCAAACTTTTCTCTAACATCTACCTTCAAGATCAATCCCATGTCAAAGGGAGAAAAAAAGGCAAGATTTGAACAAATGTTTATAAAGAAATGGGGCAGCAGAATACAAATCTTGAAGGATTAGTGCATTTGATGATGGCAAACCCTTTCTGAGCAGACATCAGATGTACTAGATGAGAATTAACTGAATGATGAATTGGTAATCAAGAAAACAAATGAAAGACCAAAACATTTTACTACATTGTGCCATGAAAATGGCTTTTTCAGCCACACTGCAAGTCAAACTATACATTTTTCTTCTCCCATTCATCCCTTTTAATCACAAAACATACATGTAAAGAAACCTTGTAAATTATGTGTGTCTACACCTTTGGAAAAATAGCCAAACAGAGCTGCTTCTTTGAGCTGCAATACAAACTCAACACTTTTAACAAGCAAAGCCCAAAAGAGAAAATCACTCTTGTGTAGAATACTCACACTATAGATAAAGCTTGAGTGAGAGATAGCAAGTCCTTGAAGCACTGGCTCACAAGATCTACTTACATTAGAAAAATAGTAAAATCATCACCTTCAGCTGCAAGTTCTCCCTGCTGCATGGAAAATAACTTGCTTTAGAAGCTGGCAGACAAGTTTCAAAGTAAAATAGCACCAGGTTTTGTTCACCTTAACAAACCAGGTGTTAGGAGTTGTAGCAGGCCACCAACAGCTTCAGTTCAGCCATCAAGGCAAATACTTTTGACAAACCCATTTGCTGAAAAAGAGGTTTCTTGAGGCTTTGATGGGGAGTCAAATCAGAGGACAAAGTGCTTTAATCAAACACCACCTAAAACACCAGACTAAATGCTGCATCCAGTTGTTTCCTAAACACTTCCAGGAATGGTGGTGACTCCACCACCTCCCTGAGCAGCCCATTTCAGTGTTTAACCACCCTTTCAATGAAAAATTCTTCCTCAGGTCCAACCTGAACCTCCTGTGGCACAACTTGAAGCCATTTCCCCTTGTCCTGTCACTTGTTCTCTGGGAGAAGAACCTGGCCCCCACCTAGCTACACCCTCCTTTCAGGGAGTTGTAGAGAGTGACAAGGTCCCCCTGAGCCTCTTTTTCTCTAGGATAAATATCCCCAGCTCCCTTAGCTGCTCCTCAAGAGAATTTATGTTCCAGACTCTTTCCCAGCTGTGTTCCTCTTCTCTGGACACACTCCAGCACCTCAAACGTCCCCACTGAATTAAGGGGCCCAGAGCTGGACACAGAACTTCAGGTGTGACCTCACCAGTGCTGAGAACAGCAGGAAAATCACAACCCTGGTCCTTCTGGCCACACCATTGCTGAAGTCACCAAGCAACAAGACAAGAAACAGAGAAAACTAGAGCTCAAAGTCAGGGGAGAAAAAAAGTTGAAACAGCAAATTGTCTGGAAGTACAGAAAGGTGGAGGTTAGGGGGAAAAGCAAAGGTACTATTTATCAGCATTTCTTTCCCTTTTTTTGTCTGCTGTCCTGGGACCCAGGTTTTCCTGTTTCTACAGCAGCTTTCTCCTGGGTCAGAAGGCATTTCTTACCATCAGCTTTCCACAGGCCTCATGCTGCTGCTCTGTGGGCAGGAGGAAGTGAGACTCACTGTGAGGAAATTCCAGATCTTATTCAGAGATTAACAAGGACAGCACCTTTGACGAGGCTTCTTCCCCAAACACTGCCCCAAGGCAGCCACCCCATACACACACTTGAGATCCCACTTTGTATTTAACACTTACAAAGCACTTGACACAGCATCTCATTTCCTACGTAATTAAATTGTTAAATGCATTAAGCATTTCCACAGAATAAACCTACTTTTTCAAAATTTCTTTCCAAAAATAAATTACTTTTAAAAAATTCATACTTCTCTGAAGCTGGAAATCCCCCTCCACAGAGAAACAATAGGGATAATTGGGACATAACAGACTTTGGCTGCTCGAAGTGCTTGAAGCCCAGCTGAGGCAGAGCTAAGGCTAATGAAAACCTTAATAAAAAAGTCCTGTTTCTCAAACTGGTGAATAATGCAGCCTGATGAAAAATTGGAATTGAGCAAATGAAAACAATATCCTTTAGGTATAGCATGCATATGATACGCAGTAACCACCTGCAGCTGATAGCATGAAAGAGTGCTTTATTTTGTTACAGTACAGATTCAGTCCAGTTCACAGAGAACACATCAGTTAATATGTATCTTCACTTTGTAGCAATGGGCATGAACACAGAAGCACTGTCAGCAGCCTTTTTCTGCCACTTACGCAAATTTTGCCTCAAAAGCATCATTTATGGTACACACGTTTCACCACCTGTCCATGTAACAGCACTGTAACACCAGCTCTCGAAACACAGGAGAGGAGGATGTCAATCTCAAGGACTGTGAAAATGTGTGTGTATACATATATATATATATATATATATATATATATGTGTGTGTGTGTGTGTGTGTATATATATATATATATACACACACACACTGCTTGGTGATCTTCAAAATCCTAGTTTTGACTTGAAAGTTTGTTTTAAAAGAATGTGTCCTTGAATAATAAATGTTGTTCCTTGAGGCACATGTTCAAGTTCAGGCTTTGGATAAGTGTCTTCACTTGAAGCAGCCAGTGAGAGCCGAGGGTTTGGAGCAGACAGAACTTTCTGGAAACCAGATAGGTCTCCGTGAGCTGCAGTAGCAGCCCACAAGTAGAAGGGTACCTGATTCTCATCAATGCAGTCTCCCATGTTTAACCATTTTTTTAAAATCTGAAATAACAATGAAGGTAATGTCAGCCAAATCAGTTCCTGCTAACCTATCAAACTTACCTTCCTGGAGGCTTTGGGCTTTTTGAAGCACAATTTTAGGACTCATCTATTTCCCCTGCACATCCAGGTTTACACCAGGTGGTCCAGCAAAAGACACTGTTGCTCTTCCCAAACCCTTCCTAACTTATATCCAATTTCTTTGACATGTCCAGCACACACTCTCCCCATCACGGTCAGAGTGGTGATGGGGAGAGTGTCAGAGGCTTAGAGTCCTATCTAAGCAAAATAAAGCTGATAAAATACTGTGTGTCGTTATCTTCTGTGTGGGAAAAAAAAACCCAACAAACAAACAAAAAAAATCTCCAAATCATCTTTCAAGGGAGGATTAAAAAAGGATGACTTCTTCTAAAGCATGCAGGCTGGAAGTGATAAAACTCCAATATTCCCCACAACCAAACATGAAACCAGCAGGAAAATGGAAAACACAGAATGAAGTAGAGAGGCCAGAAAAAGGCCTGCAAAAGATACTTTCAGTCTGAAGCATGCTTCAAGTAGCTTAGATTTTCAGAGCCATTTTAAAAGTTTTGTGCACATAACTTGCTCTTGCATACTCCACCATTTTTCTGACCTTTCTGCCTAATTACTTTTTCCTCCTTTCAAAGAGCAATACAAAATGAGAAAACAAATCACGAGAGAGACAATGAAAGCTGTGAGCTGCATCTACTACCGAGTATGCAGAAAGTATTCCATAAGCTGTCAAATATAAAAGCAACACAGCAATTTTCATTTTTCTTCCACTTAAAAGCAATCACAGCTTGAAATGTTTAAAAGACAATGTCCCAAGTTCATGCCCAAGCCCCTCAAATTTTCAACACAGCATCTTACAAGTGAGAGAACACTGTTTGTCTTTTTTATTTGTAAACCAGAGTTTGAAATACTTTACAATATACTTTTAATTTCATTTGTCTAAAGAAATACCATTAAGAACTGAAAGAACAGTGTGCCATTAAATGTTAAGGACTGTATTTTAAAAAACCTTTCTTAAAAAAGGTTATAGAGGTACGATGAATTTAAGTTGTATTTTAAAGTCAACTACTTAAGCATCTCAATGATTGAAAATGAAGTGCAAAATTGGAAGTCCAGTCACAGATGAGGCTGTGGAGCCGTGCTCACGACTGAAGAGGTCTATCTAGGGCAGGCACAGCTGCACACTCCCCAAGTTAACTCAGCCATGAATCCTGCAGATCCAAGTGATACTACTGATTAAGTCAGTTTGAACTACTTAATATAAATTCTCCCATTCTAGTAAGAAGTATATTAACTAAAGCTTTCAGTTAGGTAACAAAACCTTTCTAATTAGCAACAAAAAAGTAAAAGTGACATGCTTACTCTGTTTCAGGCACTTTCAAGATCATAGTTTATTTACTGTAGGTAAAAAGCTAGTATACAGATTAAGGGATCTCTTAAATCTCAACTCTACAGTTATACACCATCTAGTATTCTTGCTCTGAATATTAACCAAAAGGTTTCTAAACACCTGTAAGCCCCACTATAAATCTGCATTGTTATGATGAAAGAAAGTATAGAAATCAATGCTTAATTTTTTCAATGCATAATATTTACACTGTGAAACCAATGGGAAATAACAAGCAGTGGCAAAGAGGCAATAAATTTTAAAAAGCCAGAGTTTTATATAGGTTTTGGGTTTTTTTACAGTAGTGTGCTAATTAGCATAATTGTATATATAAAAATTAAAATATAGCAGAGCATTGCATTACAGAAATTTGAATTGTCTGAACTGCTGCCATTACTTGCTAACCATTTACATGCAACACCTGCTACGATTGACTTTTTGTTTTTGAAGTGTAAAATAGTTCAAGGTTTAAGAGACAAACATTAAATGGTGTACAAAACTGAAAAGTGCACTCAAGAACTGTACTGGTCATGAGTCTCTTCCATACAGAAAAGGAGGGAAAGAAACAATGATAAAAATGATAGAAAGCAGTCTCTTTCCATTCACTAATTTTCAAAGGCAATGCATAGACTGAGAATACCTGGATGGCAAACTCCATAGACCCTGGAAACAAACAGCTTTCACACACATGCCTCTGCAGGAGGCCTTTCTTTGCATCAGATGGCAATGGCTGATAGCAAATAAGGGGCACCAGGTGTACAATTAAGTAGATTTTGCAAAATACTAAGATGGGGCAGTTGTTAATATACAATTTGAACTATATATACAATATAATGGAATGTATCCCCGCCCAAAACTGGTATATGAAACAATTGGACCTTTTTGTACTAGCCTTATGACTCAGCTATCATTCTAATGAAAATATAAGTACACAAGAGACTTGCATGAAAATTAAAATTTATGGGGCATTTTATAGGAACTATTGACAAAGCTGCTTAATGGCATTTCTGCTTTTTAAGTAATTTTGTTAGATATAATTGAAAACATCTGTGTATAAAATGTCCTGACACACAGTTCAACATGGAGCTTTGGTGACACACCACTGCAATAACAATTAGGTGAAAAATTAAAGTATTTAAGGTAACTCAAAATGAATAGGAAATGGAATGCCAATATGGCAGTTAACCCTTTTTCTGTTGTTTTAAACAGGAAAGTCTCTTGTACCAGCAGAATCCTGTATACAGATAGAGAAGTAGGGAATACACCACTTATAATTCCCATTTAACAAAAGCCAATTCATTGTGTGAGGAGGTACAAATTACAGAAAACATGAATAGTCAATAAAAGAGAAACAAATGGTTTACATGAAAGAAGAGAGAACACTTCAGTCTGAATGCAGTTACTTTGTGAAAGCTGCTACTACAGCCCACAGAACCTCATTCGTGTTGGTTTTCATACATTCAACCTCAGGGTCTAAATCCAGGAGCTGCCGCACTCTCTTGGTGGCTAAATCATATTGCTCATCCAGGAGGGGAGCAAAAGCGTTCTCCAGGACATCTGAGGCGTGGGCTAAATACACGAGCGCCAGCAAGCGCTTGTCCATGCGGTGGGGGTCATTCACCCACTTGTCAAGAACTGCCTCCTGAACCTTCTTGATGAGGCGCTGTTTGATGTTGTTGTTGGTGAGAGGGTGTGTAGTCATGTCAAAAAGAAGGAAGTTCTGTTTCTCTGTTGTCAGTACACCTTTTTCCACTAGATTTTTAGCCAACCGCTCACGGACATTTCGTAGCTGGTAGTGCAACTTCAGTGGGTTCCATGTTTCACCTAAAACAACAAGAAAACCACATAGCAGTGAGACTAAGTTTAAGCTGTACTGCTGCAGTGATTTTTTTTTTTCCCCTCTGTGGCGCAGAATGAGCTGTCAAAATCATAGAGCAGACTACAAGACACTGTGCTCCTGTCAGCATTTCTCTGATCCCTGGCATGGAGGCAGAGATCAGCAGAATCTCCTTAGAGGAGCTCTGGGGTACGTTGAAAGTTCGGATGAAAAGATAGCTAAGCCATGTCTTGATTACAAATATGAAAAATAAGTAGCAATCTTGTATTGTAAAACAAAAAACGAACCTGTTTTGCAGAATGAATTGACTTCTAGTAACAATAAAAATCAAGAAAAATCCAGCACCTTCTACAGTCTTTGTGCATTTTTCTGAGTCCAGCTTTTTATCATGTCAGAGCCTGGAAGAAGTGTTACTGCATTTCTTCCATCACAGAGACAAGCTAATGCACACCTACCTGCTGCACATCTTTATTTCTGCAGGTTTCCACTGTTCTCCCCCTTCCTGCCACCACCAGACGAAACAGTGACCATGCACTGTGAGAGTGTGTGTGGAACAGATGTGCACCCATGAAGCACGCATTGGGCAGAGTGTTTAATTCTTCTATATAAATTATTTCTAATACCTGTTTTTAAGGCAGAGGAACTGGGCCCTTCAGAGTATGTGACTGTGTGTGCACAGAGGAAATTGACAAGGCACAAAATTGGCATCAACAGCTCCAACTAAAACTGTTTAGCAGTGAAAATTCTACCTTTGCTTAAGAGCTTACTTAACAGGCTGAAATTTTTAATTCCAGCTTACTTATCGTAATCCCCTCCTGATATAAAAGACTATCTTTTAAGGGGCAAGAAAAGGAACAGCATCAAGTATTTCTTACACAGATGGAGGCTTTCCATAAATTACATGAGTATTTCTGTACCAAACTTCTGAAAAATTTATTGGTTAGCATAAAATAATAACAACAACAACAGTAAGCCACAGGTGACTTTGAGGTTTCTCCCACCGTGATGGAGGGTGACAAACACTGCATCTAAGTAACAGAAGCAAGGTAAGTAAACAAATGAGGTGACTCCAACCGCAGAGTGAAAGGCAGAAAATCCAAACAGGCCTTAACTACAGAAGTCTAACTACACATCACTGAATGCAATTCCACAGTTTGATTATTAATGGAACTATCATACAAACACAAGAAAGTGGTTTCCTTACTATCTTTCACAGGGCAAAAGGCTATTTCCTAGATTTTTTACAGCTGCCATGTGGCTGAAAGTCACACGTTGTGGGGCTGTGGTGACACCTTGTGACGAAGCTCGTCAATTACACTGACTCTTGCAGACAGAGATGTTTGCTACATCTCCAGGGAACCTGACATTTTAATCCAAACTTCTATATTTGCTACCCCTGCTTTCCTTAGGGGCTACCTTATAAACATCAGCCTGGCAAACATCACCTTACACATTATTATACTTATTTACATGATGGCTTTTAACTCACATGTACTGTAATTCCAGGAGGCATCTCTGCATCTCCAACCTGGTCCCCAAAGCAAAATTCTAACAGAGTTTATGAATTTATTAAATGAAACAAAACAAAGCAAAATCAACCAACCAATAAAAATAAAACCCCCTGCCAAGACCCACTGAAATATTTTTCTTCAGAAGGACAGATCTCTAAACCATGGGAAATACAAAGAACACTAACACCATCCAAGAATTAGTAATTAATAAACATATGTTAGTAAAAATGATTGATTCAAGCCTTAGCCACAGCCCTGCTGATAATTATCTTCCCAGAGCCCAAAGCTCAGCAGGGTCAGGAAAGCCTTAGCTTAGCTCAAAGAAAACCTACAATACTAGTTCATTCATTAGCCTTTTTTGAGCCAGTCCTAACTTGATGTACATTGCGCTGGGAGAGGAGGTGAAATGTCAGCACAAATTATGTATTTGGGACAAGAAAAATGAATTGTTTTTACTGGCTGTAAGAAGGAAGGGGAGCTGAGTGAGAACTGAACTGCACAGCTCTGCAGCAGCCATGCATCTCCTGACATAGGCTGGTTTGCAGTCCAGTCTGCCCCAGGCTTGACAGCCAAGGAGAAGGGGAAGGATGGCAAGGACCTGAGAATGAACTGTTGTGCAAGGCAGGCTGTTTAATGTGGTGCTGAATGAATGAGAAGAACAAAGGAAACAGGAAATTAGAGAAAGGTGAAGAGATTTTGCTAATTTTTGCAGCTCATCACTCGTAAGACGTAGCAGATTTTACATAGGCAACTTCCAAATCTCATTACTCCCAACCTCTCAGTCACCGTGTTGACATAACAGGTTTTTCCTGCACTGTTTGCACAACTGAAATATATCTCTGATCTGCTCCAAGGAAGCTGCATTTATGTGCTTTGTGGAAACAGATGAATGCTGTTCTGTCTGCAGATCAGCCTGGAAAGGAGAAGGCTCTAAGGAAACCTTGCTGCAGCCTTTCACTACTTACAGGGAGAAAGATGGGGTCAGACATTTTAGCAGGGCCTGGAACATGGAGTAATGGTTTCAACATGAGGAGTTGGCTGAGATTAGGTATCAGGAAGAAGTTTTTCACAATGAGACACCAGAATGGATTGCCCAGAGAGGTGGTGGATTCCCTGTCTCTGGAAACATCCAATGTCAGGTGGGATGGTCCTCTGATTATCGTCAGTGGAAGGTGTCCCTGCTGACTGCAGAGGGGCTGACAAGATGGCCAGTAAAAGTCCCTTCCAACCAAATTTACTCATTATTCTAAGATATATTCATAATTCTGTGATAATTAACATTTCATTATTTCTCAGCTATTTACAAGCTTTACAGGGAGAGCTGTGTGCAAAGTACTCATCTTGAAGACTTTCTTTGATCGACAAGAAGTATCTAACATTTTAAAATATTTATTACATTTTTTAAGCTAATGAAAAATAAAACTCTTAAAGCTTTATTTTTTCTTTATGATTAATAGCCAAATCACCCTCAAGTTTTATGTGTGAGCTATGAGCTCTTCACCTCCTTTCTTTATTGAAGGATCTGAATATTCTGTGCAACACTCAGGCTCCAAACTTCCACCAACCCTCATTTCCAAACACGGAGAAAGGCAGTTACATCTCCAGGGTGCAGTCCTGATTTATTTCAGTCAGCGGAAGGCACCTCTTCCACCGAGCTGAGATGTCCTCTGACACTTCCATACAGATCCTTTCTGTACCAAGTTAAGTCAAAAGCAACAGTTACTTATATTTGATTAAAGGCAACAATCAACACGAGACTACCCTAGAGGACAGACTAATTAACTTTTTTGCATATTTTTTCTCAAAAAACCTTGCAATATAAATCTCTAGTGATGCCAGATAATTAGCTTTATTTGGATAAAAAAAGCAAATACGTTATGTGCAAGGCTTACCACTAAGCAGTTCAATCCAATTTTGTACTGTTTCAGGAGGCTGAGTTTCTTTTATGTGTTTCAGAGCTTCATCAAGCAGAACATCCCCTGTAGGAGCATCTGACTTGCAAATCACCTAAGAATGAATAAAACACAGTCAATATTTTGACATAATTCATATATGACAAACACACCCACCAATAAAAAAAACCTACCTGTTATAAAAACCGAAGGATTTTTTTTAAAAATAACGAACTCTCTCTTAATATGCAACTTTCAAAGACCCAAACCTTTGTTTTTAGAAAAATAAAACTATCTGCCTTAATTCAAAATATGTTAAATCTGTGAGGTTATCTGTAAATTAAATAAACCTTAATAGGCTAAAATTATAGTACTAATAACAAACTTAAAGCCTATTTTTTTTTAAGGAAAATAACTCACCCAGCCAGGTCCTGTGATACCTCCCCAAAACAAAGTACACTACACTAAATGAGTCTCTGAATGCAGTCTAGTTTACTGCTCCCAGTCAATTTATTCAAAAATCTTGAGTTAAACCATCAAGTTTAAAATAAATAAAAAGGTACAAAAACTAATGTTATTCAATGTACTAATGGTTAAAAATAGGTTCATGACAACATCTGCAAGTTTTGCAGCTCTGAAGAACATACTGCCAGGTAACAGAGTTTCACTTAATTAAACCACACATATTAGGAAAAATACACATTTACTAATAAATCCCTTAACATGCAACAATAAATGTAAAACTATTTAAGTCTGTTATTTAATGACTTCTAAAATTATTTGAGTTCTTCACTCAGTACAGCACAAAAAAATGATTCAGAGTAACATAATAAAATTCAAAAATTTGAGTAACTGCTTGTTTACCAGTATAAGTATTTATAGAACCATCCACAAATATAATTTTTTTCTGGAGAGAAAATCAATAGCACCAAATGAAAACTTACAGGTTGAACTAGTTCAAGTCAGTATATTTAAATAAAATTTTTCTTTATTAACAGAAGAATTACTACAGTTGTTAAAAATAATAGTAATAGTTGTCATTATTGTTATCATTGTTATTATTATATCTGGCAATTTAAATAGTTTACAAGTTAGCATTTTATAAGCATCAGGTAAGGTAGCAGCAGATTGACAGAAAAATGAATACATCAACACAATTCCATATATAAATGTATGTGTATATATAAATAGACATAGATATATGTATGAAAAACTTGAACTGAAAGCTCCTACTTTTCCTAACACTTCAGAGTACTTAGAAAGGTGCTCTGGAAATGTCATACTGACATTTCCCAAGTTTATTTCTGTTCCATAGTTCTAATAATCCTTATTACTAACAATAGAATGCAATGCATTTTCACAGGGTCTGTTGATTACACTGAATTGAGCTGCAATAAGACACCTTCAACCCCAGTAAGATATCCCCAGCGGGTGTGCAAAAGTGTCCAAAATCTATGAGATTAAAATTGCTCAAGAGATCTTTGTGAGTACCTAACAGGTCATAGCTGGAATGATACTTCCAATTCAGATGGTCTATATAAAGCACAGAAACTAAGATTTTCAATAAAAGTCAGCAAGAATGAACTGGTCCACAATGGTCTAAAAAGAACAAAGTATTTTTAGATCTAGAAAGTGAGATATTTTTAAAAAGAGGGTAATAAACAGTAGTCTAAAGTGCTTACTGTGGAAAATATAAAATATACCAACTTAGTCTGGAAACACAGAAGACATCAACAGACAAATTAAACACCCAGGGAGCTGCTGAACTACATACAGTAGAGAATTTTAAGATTAAACATCTACCAGAGAGGTATCAGAGGAATCTCACTACCTATCTCACTATCAAGATAAGATGGTCTCTTGAGATACCTTCTTTCTTGATATTCCCTTCTTTCCAAAACTGATGTTCATGTGGTATTTTAGTTCCTTTCAAGTGCCCCATGTTTAGTTTCACTGTAACCTCATTTATACTGGATCACTCCAGCCTGCTGCAGTTGGTACCTGGTACTCACCATCTCCCTTTAGCAGGCAATATGTAAGATGGGAAGTCATCTTTTTAACCTGATGTATTATTAAAAACAAACAAACTGAACAAACCTCACCAAGGAGATCACAAATGCTTTTAAATCTAGGATGTAAGTAAAGAGGCTTCTAAGTTTAGAAAATAGCTTTCCTTGCTTATTTGTGGTTAAAATACCTTTTTTTTTTCCTGCCAGTGCAAAGACATTTAAGAACCTAGCATGAATACAACACACCACAACAGTACCAGCCTAAACATACAGGCATTTAGAGGAACAGAGCACAGAGGCCTCAATTCAACTCAGTGAGGACTCATAAGCTCTTGTGGGGCCACAGTGCACAGTGGTTTCACTCCCAAGCTTACCTCTCTGTGCAGCCAGCAATACTGCACTGTTTTTCCACTTCTCTGCTACACTGAATATCCAAGGCACTGTTTCCTCAGTCAAGATTTTCTTTTCCCTCAAATGAGCATATGTTGGTTCACACTTCCATAACACTTCTCTCCCATCTCCTTCCCTGCACATGGAGAGAGGACCAGCAGAAGCCCAGCCATCTCCCAGTTCTCAGAGATCTGCTCTTTCTTGAAGAACTTAGTGATGAATGTCTCTTGGCTAACTCTGAAGAGAGTGGGAAATTGGCTGGGTTTGGGATCTCATGAATTGAATCACCACAGAAGATTAAGCATTCAGAAGGGGGACAATTTTCCTCTCCAACAGAGGGACTAAGGTAGGAAAAGGAGTGAATATATAGTTCTATAACCTTTTCTTCTCTGGTTCTTCAGAGATGCTGGTCCTTAGTCTGACAGCAAAAAAAATATTCTTTATTCCAATTTTTCAGTGATTAATCAGGTACTAGATTTGCTTGGTACTTATCAACCAAGGAAATTTCAATTATACAGAATATTTAATTTGCATTTTTCACAACACAGCTCTGCAATTAAGCAAACCTAAAGATTAAGCATGCATTTTTAAGTCAACTTTATTTTCTAGTTTTACTACAAAAACTTACTTTTGCATGAACTGCTCAGAATTGTTTGCAATAAAATACTGAAGTAAATCTGCCAAAGATTTGTTTGGATTCCTTTTGCTTTTAATAAATATCTACTTGGTTTGCTCTCTGAGCCTGTAAGGTAATGTAGAGTACCATCTTCTATTCTCAATAACCACTTGCAAACCTCAACATTCATTTCTTTGCTTCTAATATTGATCCCAGTAGACAGAACTCCAAAATGGTGCAACATGTACATACCCTTAAGCCACATTTACAAGGATGTTGCAATGTGTAACACATCATATCCACTTACAAAGTTTAACTAAGGTCCATCAAGTCCTTGTCCACTCTTCTCTCAGTCACATTTGACTCTCTATGGCATTCAATCATAGATTTAATGTGTCTCGATCCATTCGGAAGTACAACATACTATCAGCAGAGCTCAACCTGATTTAAGGCTTTAAGTGGAAATCATTGTAGCTATCATTCTTTCAAGTTAAGTATATGATCAAAGCCACAATTAGCTGGCTTTAAATTTGTGCTACTGCCCAAAAAACTTGTTCTACCCTCTTCTTGTCCTCACCTTATCACTCGTGTCCCACCTGATGACAAGATCAAGGGAGTGGTTCCAGTAAAAACTGAACTGATCAAAGCAAATTACTTTTTGCCCCTGAATCACAGCCTTGGATGTATTATTAGACAGCTCTTTCCACTTATTAGGGACAGTATTTATTTCACAGTCAAAGCTAAGGGCATGGGGAGCAAAGCCTGTAGAAGCAGGACAAGGAGGACACTTGACAGAGTAGTGTAAGAGTAGAGACACTTAAATCTGGCCAACACAGAAACAAGAGTGAAATTTAATGTTAATGGAAAACTTCAGATAAGGAGCAAAACAACAGAAGTCATTCACAAGAATGATTTCTAAATTGATGGATGTGGTGCAGTTAGGGATTTTATTTGCAGGAAAGTACTTAAGCAGAAAACAGCCTTCATTTAAATTTTAAATCAATGCCTATTTTTATAGAACCCGCCTGCCTAAAAACTGAAAAGTAACTCAAATATCTTACAACAGCAGACACATTGTGCAGATTTTAGATCACCTTAAACAAATACATCTACCCAATCTCAAAACCACATTTGGAAAATGGTAACCACATTTTACCAATGGTAAAATTTAACAAAAAACTCCCAGTCACAATCAAACAAAAACCGATCACAGCTAGACCAATAATTTTGCTTGTATTCTTAAGTGAATGTACATACAGGTTATTTTTCCATTTTCCTTAAAAAAACCAGCAACCTCACAGTTAATATTTCAAGTAGATAGAACTGACAAGGTTTTCACAGAATGAAAATAACTCCTGACTGAATGCCTAAGAAGATTACTGAATGCCTAAGAAGCCAAAAGCTCTGGAGAAAAAAAAAATGTGCGAACTAATCAATGCTGAATATGCTTAAATGAGGCTAAAAGAAGTAGAGACTGTTTGTTGGAACAGAGGTTCGATTTTTCTGAAGTGAAGGGAGCTGGGAGAAGGTTGGGGAATTCACAAGCTTGCCTTAAAATTTAGTAAAAGATAATATTGACAGGGAAATGTGCAAGAAGAAAATTTATTTGTGGTGGACAGACAACATTTGACCACGTTTTCAATAGGCTTATTTTACAAGTATCCTCTAATGCTGATGAAGCAAAAATTCTTCCAAGAGTATGACTTTGCACATCTTGAACAAAGGGAAAATTCAGTGGTAAAAGTAAAAAATAAAGGCCTCAAATCTTCAGCCTAGTTCTATAAAGGACAGTAGAGATTTGGCTGTCTTGAAGGTCAGAGAACACAACCAATTTAACACACTAGCCTCATGCTTGAACTAGATAGTTTTGTGGTCTCAGGGGCCCCAAGAACAAGGATAGTTTCTCTACCATGCAATGGAAGCACGAATTGCAGCATTGTGTACACCAGAAGCAAACTGGTGGCTTGCAGGACGCATCTGGCATCTGGCAGTTATCCCTTCCTTTCCACTTCAGCCCACGTCCCACCAGCATTGCAAAAGCCAGTTCCTTCGGCAGATTACAGCTGCTGCCACTGCACCCCAGCCAGAGCCACTGCCAACAGCTGGCTGGCAACAGTACCAGCAACACATCCAGAGAATAAACATGGGCACAGAACAGGTACTAGAGATGTTCCAAGGCACTTCATCTCACCACCAAAAAGCTTCCCAAATTTGCATATCCGCTTTAGGTCATTACTCAGAATCATCATCCTCATGTTAAAAAAAAAAACAAAAACCAAACATCCTTTTTAATAGACCCAGTTGTAATTTATAGCTCCTGCATTGTGTGAATCATGACAAGTAAATGTGATCTTTTTCCTGCACTTACCTTTCTAGTTAGCAGGCTTTTGCGCCTCATTCCACAGGCCTCCAGCTGGAGACGCCCCCGCAATGCCAGTTCAATTAACATACAGCCACGCAATCCCGAGGAGATGCAATCGTTCCAGAACGATGTGTAACCCTGTGAAGAATGAAAGATAGTAAAATATCTTCCATCTCCACCTGAAAGGGAACAGAAAAAGGGCCTTGCTGTGTGTTCTCCTAGCAGTTCTCCGGCTTTCACACTTTTGAAGTGACATCACTAGTCACTATCATTCCTGCCCTTGAAAACATGAAAGAAAAACACTCTCATCCTCTGCTAGTTTTGACAGTCTCTGCCTTGTGAAGAACTGGGAATCCTCAGGAAAATGATACAGAATGAAAGAGGGAGATAACAAGAGCTGTGAGGTATAAAGTGTAGTCTTATACACAGTCAAAATAGACTTATGATATTTTTAAGAAATCAAGCATTTGGTATTACTGACATCACATGGCCTTATGAGTGAACGAGAAACATTAACACGAGTTTTTTACATGCATAAACAACACTGAGAAAGCAATAATAAACTAAAAATGGATATTAAGTCAACTATGGATTATACTGGAAAACACAAATGTGGCAATCAGCACAAAGCACAGAACAGATTTTTTTTGGCTTGAACATAGTTAATTAAAAGACAAAAGTTTTCAAAGAAATACTTATAACAGCTACTATTTCCTCATTTAAATCCTTTGAAAATATGTGGTCTTACAGCTTGAAGCATAGTTCTTATACAAACTGCAAAACTGCAAGCCACATTTATTCTACAAAGCACACCACACCTACCGTGATTTATCTCTATTTCTGCATTGACAGCTATCTGCTTAAATGGCAGAACAGACCACTTGACACAATACATTTCCTCATCACTAGCTAGAAACACAACTATTAATTTTTGTACTCCATTGTTCAACAGTTATGACCAAAAAAATATCTTACAAAAAGAATTCTCTTTTATATGGAGTAGCCAACAATGTTCTTGCATATTTTTTTAATGTTTGAGTATCTAAGACAAAGCAAAATCATTGAGAAATGTTGTGAGAAATGTTTGATACGATTCATAAAGATCTTTCCAAAGTCCTCTAGTGAAGTGCTTCTGAAAACACCAACTTTGGGATACTTCAGAGAAAGGAGCTGTACAAAAGACAAGGCAGGGAAAGAGCAGAAGAAAGTTCCACTTTTCATAAATTTGTCTTAACCAATAACCAAGACTAGCTTAAATCAAGAACAAGTCCATTTTATTGCTTTTGCAGATGAAAGCTGCCAATGTATAAAGACATAAGATGCACATACTCTAAGTCCACTAAATTTATAAACCAGTCTCTAACTAATGCCATCAATTACAGATTCCCAGGAATGTGAGAATACTTGCTTCAATTTTGCGCTTAGCTATTTTAAAGAGCTATATTATTTAGTTGACCAATACTTCTGAAAAGTCTACAAAAGCCCTGAATCTCTAAGGTAATTACTGAAATAGATCCCATATACTTATTTAAAACATTATAAATATAAGTTTGGAAAGACATTTGAGAAGTTATCTAATCAGCCTTCTACTCTAGAGCTGATACTTCGCAAGTATCAGCTACTCCTATAATGCCATTCTGTAATTAAGATTTTGGTTGGCACCAGACATTTTTTGCCAGATAACACACACAATAATGTGCAGTATTTGCTTGAGTGTGAAGAGATACGACTCCCATATTCTTTTTCCAATCAGTCTCTTTACATAATGATTTCTGAAGTCAGACAATACATCCACAAACTAAACAATACTGCACAATGAATTTACACTTGTTTATATACATAAAAAAATTCATATTATTATGCCAACAATTAAAGTGCTGAGCTTTTTCCCGTTTTTTAGCAATGAAGGCTGAATTTATTTTTAAAATTACTATTTTTCAATGAAGTGACATTAACTATACCACTCCCAGCACCAATTAGCAGATGCAAACTGCTCTGTTCCAGTAGTTAACATGGATGGCCATAGGCTAAGGGTTGCAGAGAAACACAGGCTTGTAAAATAATTCAGGTTGAAAGTGACCACATGAGTCTCTAGTCCAACCTCCTGCTGCAAGCACATTCAGTTATGAAGTTAGGTCAAGTTGCTCAGGGCTCTATTCAAGCATGTCTTGCTCTTCCAAGGATGGAGACTGCACAACCACCCAACAGTTTTTAACCAACTAATCCTGAAAGACAACTCAAAAAGATTACATCCTTCATAAACTGAGCTGCTTGTTTTGGTGGGTTAAATTACAGTGAAGTCATGAGAATGTATCCTGTTGCCACCACCATCTCATTTCCCTTCTGCCCCCCAGGTTCAAAGTTCACAGCTGATCCTCTAGAGAAGGAACATTATATTTCCACACACATAAATTGCACAGCTATTAAGAGAGTTAGGAAAGAAATTCTTTTCAATCCACTAAGCTGATCTTTCCAGATTGTTCTTGTAGATGAATTGGTCAGTTTTGACACCTACTGCAAAGATATCAGACAACTGAAGGAACCTTCACAGAATATCAGTTTAGCACACAACAGTCTAACTAAATCATCCTTTAAATAAATTCCATCTTCCTGGAGTAACTAGAATCGAATGGGAGATGCTTATTTTTGGCATTCCAAACATTATATACCTTAAATGGTATACAGCATAACTAGAAAAGGTGCACAAAAAAGAAACAAAGGGGTGGAGAGTAGTAATTTATGAAGAGGTGGAATGGCAATATAGAATAATGCACTGTTTGTAAAGGAAATGAGCTAAAAGATAGCTCACAGGTTAGCTAGCTCACAGGTTAGGAGTCAGTAGTCAATTTCTTTTCTGTTTTTGCATGCAATTTTTTTAACAGGAAGGCAGAAGTTTTTAAAAAATCTTTTAAAAGAACAAGATCACTAATGAATGGAGTTTGACAGACAGCAATTGATCTGTAAACTACACATGGACTAGGATGAAGTCAATGTTCACTGGGGGAACTGTCATCCTGATCCCACCGTCTCCCTGAATGTGACTTGGCCACTGCTCATTACAGCACATGGAACAAAACAGGGATATGGCTTTCAAAACTTCATTTATTCCAAATTCCTAGCAGTCTCAAAACACTTGACTGAAGATCAAACACCACCATTCAGAAATGCAATTCATTCTGTATTTAATATGAGCACCAGTTTTCTTACAAACACAATACCAAGTATTTTTACTTTATTCATCTTCCTGCAAGTCTTACAGCTTTGTAAACTTTCTAACTCAAAGAAATACTTATTCCATTGAAGTTGTTAAGCAGAAGGGGGTATGACTTACAAAGCAGGAGATTATTTTTATCTGACAGCAATCACACTTCAAGGTATGAATAGCTTGCAAGACAAAATTTTAAATCTACAATGACTCAAAGATCAAAAGACTGTTTACAACTGTCATGTTTATTTACACAAACACAGCACAAAAGCATTTTTCGTCAGACCTGACCTAGAAACTTTCAGCTAAAAACTAGTTTTGCTAGACAAGCATAAAAGGAAATAAGAATAAAGTTTACACCAAATACTTGTTACCATACTAACTTTAAAAGCTCAGACTTTCCACCCAGGTATGGCAAAGCACAGAGCTGAGACTACGATCCTCTTTCCACTTAAAGAATAAGTTATTTAAAATCCATGTTCATTAGGCCATTTCTTTCCCATCAGCTCCTGGCATTCATTCTCTTTCTCCTATTCCCTTGCCTTTTACCCACTTCCAGCTCACACAGGTATTCCTGTTCAGTTATTCATTAATCACTTGAAACTCCCACCTGTTAAATAGTCTATCGTATAACAAAGGCCAATTACCAAAACTACCTTACCTTCCACTTCCTGCTTCTACTTAGTCTCTCTTTAGAGCCATTAAGTTAGTTGAGAGACTTTAAAATTCTAAAGGTTGTTTGTAGTTTATTTTTTTTTAAAAAAAAGACTGCTAATACCTTATCTCTGATCCAACATGACACTGCAGCCACAACTATAATTTCGTAAGTATGTATAAAAAAATCAGAGGAAGAAGACAAGCATGATCAGATGTGCCTGAAGATACTTGGTGCCAAGTATGTTAATCATTTCTACAGACTTAAGACTGGTTTAAGACTTGAAAAAAACTTCAGAATCATTTCACCTAAACACACACAGCAAACCTTCACAGATCAATGACTCTCCAGGCTACAGTCACACTAACTCCATTTGAAACAAATGAACAAAAAATAACTAAAAGAAACCAGAAAGACCCCACTGAAAGAACACGACTATTTTCTGTTCCCATGTGCAATTTAAAGTTACCCAGCAGTAACACTGCAAAAGTGCAATTAAGTTGCAGATGTCATCTTAAATTCATGTAGACAGAGAAGTAACTCCTAATGGATTACAAATTTTTTAAAAAGAAAAAAAGAAAAAAAAAACTTTCTCAATAAAATACAGAACAAAAGACTCAGAAAAGACTGGGTAATCTTTTACTCAATAATACTTTGTTATACATGTCAGAGTTGCTAAAAATATCTTCCCACTACAGAAATATACATTCTCTCTCCACTTCTTCAGTTAACTCAGAATAGGTGAACAGCAGTTCTACTATACCTGGCACAACCAAGAAAGAAGGGCAGAGTCGTGAAAATACTGCAGATTCAAGAGAAAGAAGAGAAAAATGCTTGCAGAGTTATAACTCTGAGGCTACAAAATACACATATGATAATATAAATAAATACTACGTGTTTAACTCATGCGGTTAAGGGCAGCTGTTTACAGAACACAGACTGTAGCTGCCAATGCATTCTAATCCAAAGAGTTTCAAGCTATTGCAGATTACTTTGCAGATCACAGAGCCATTGCCATTGGAAATCAGCTTGTTTCAAATGAGCACAATAAAGTCATGTAATGGTATGTGAAGAGAACTTGTAGGTTCCTGATGCCTACTTGCCAAAAAAATTGTTTCTTTATTTTAGCATGACAGGCCCCTCAGGCCCATCCTCAGACCCACACAGCCTCATATTTAGTATCACAGGTCAGTGTTAGGTTAAAGTTTTGGCCCTGACTCAGACTCAATTTATATTTATGAGGAAGCACAACAGAAGTTTCTCTGGGATAATGCACATAACATTGCTCAGTCTATGCTTCTCTTATTAAAAGCCTTTTCATTTTACATTCAAACTTAATAGTACTCCTTAGACCCTCACTTAGCACAACAGCACAACTCTACAAAAACACAAAACAAAAACATCTATAGTAAACAAATGAAATAAACCAAACAATCAAAGGGAACCTTCTAAAGGAAAAACATCACTACAGCTACCCAAACTCCTGAATTTCTGTTCTCACGAAATTCCAAATTTTTCATGAAAGACACAAACAAAAGGACTTTGAAACTTGGTAAATAACTCAATTTCTGAAATTTCATGTACAGACAAAACAAAATGTTAGTTAAACTCTTTCCAGACATGGCAGCTCAATCAGAAGGAAGCTGGCCAACTAACAGAAAGCAGAAGTGAACAATTACAACTCCTGCAGAATTTGGGAATACCAGCTCTGAGGTAATACACCTTAGAGTCTTGACAGAAGACATCAGATCCTCAGCTTCTGGGTTTCTCAGCTAGGAGGCACAATCCAGGTTAAAGAAAGCTTTCACATTAGTGAACAGTAAATTCTGGATTTCCTGATACTCTGTTCTCTATCAGAATAGTATTTAAGGGAAAAAAAATTGCAACAAACTCTACCTAGACAATGAAAAATAAGAAAAATTAGACTTCCCAAACCTACTGGAGTTTGCTGCTACTTTCATTACTTCTGCATAGATGGCACTCGAACACTCTGTTGAGGGTAGCAACATAAAAGCTCTGAGACACCAAACTGTTGGTTTGTTTATATACAAACAAGAGCTTTCCCAAACAGGTGTTTTTTTTCCTTTTTCCTGTCTATTCTTTCCAGTGTGTGGCAGACTGTGTATATGTTCTCACAAATCACAGTTGACAAACACAGTGGACAATACTTCATGCTTGCTGGCATCAGGAAAGTTACTGGTGACAATTATCTGCAGGTCCAATTAGGGGCCCTTGCCAAATACACGCGCCAGAATAACAAATACACAGTTAGGAGACACATAAAACACACAACATCCATTTCTACTGTAAAAGGAGCATAAGAGGAAACAGCTGTCAAGAGATCTAAGTCTGAGATGGACTGACTAAAGTGAATGTGAAACTTGGAAAAAAAAGACTTTTCAAAGTCAGTTCAGATCACCTGTAGGACTGGACATGGTAAACTGAGTCGTTTGCCGGTATAAATTATGTATGAGCTGCTTTTCATTTTGGATTGCATAATTAGCAAAGAGTCTACTTACATCTAGCACTTACACAGCAGTGTCAGAGGAAAACTGTACCTGCATGCTCACTGTGTCTAGCTAATTCTGAGAAAGACTCAGGTTCTCTACGTACACAAATTCAGATTTCTTTTCTTTTTCTTTTCTTAGGCAAATGTACTAAGAGTGGCAAAGACAGACACCAGGGGGAAAACAGCAGGAAAAGAAACAGGACAAAATGACACCGCGGCGCTCAATTACTTTCCCAGCACAAGCAGCCCTTGTGAATCACCACTTTTTACCTTGGAGATATTCATTTCAGTTTAACTGACCTTTCAAATCAGTGTCACCACATCTCATTTTAGCCTTGCACAAAACCTTGCATGTAATTGGAGAAAGTACATCCTTCCCCATATCTTCATCTCTAGCCATTTGAGGACTAAACCCAAGGAAGCAGTCTAAAGCCTGAACTGCTGCTGAAGACAAAGTATTACTTTAGTCAATGGAAGCACATTGCTGTTCTCTCTCCTGAGCCCACAGCAGCATTTCTGTAATCAGCCAGATGAGCAAGTGGTCTTTCTGAGAGCTAATGACCACTTTCCTCACCTGATTCATGTGAATGCAGGTGCACAAATTTCAGAGACAGTGTGGAAAAGGAAAGGAATATGGTTGGGACAGATAGCAAAATGTAACAGCATCCCATTCCTTGACAATCCACACCTCAACAGATAAACTGCATTCAAACCCTGAATAGTTTTTATGACCTGAATAGTTTCACCTACCACTTAGTCTCTGGGACAAAGAACTGGGGGGAAAAAATGTACATTATTGGGATACCTGTGCTGAAGTCATTCATGACCAAAATATATTCAGGAAAGACAAAAAGCATAAAGCTTAAGGTATCACGCACTATTCATCATTACCTTCAGCTCCCCATTTCGGACTTCAGCAATGACTACTCTGATGACCATAAATTAGAAGTTATACTATTTAAATCTGACAAGGAAGCAATAGCATCCCTTTCTATTCTCTGAAGCAACAGCAAGTTTTTCCAGCTTTCTTACTAGCCTATTATTAGCCTACACAAAGCACAGAAAGAACATAATAATATAAAATCATCATCTGTCACCCATTTGAAACCTACTGCAAAAGACAAGCAGAGAGAACTTATCCTGAAATAGAGGCAGTGGCAAGTTGTACTTCATAATGGACTTAATCACAATTGTGACAGAACTGTTGCTTTTTTAGTCAATGAGTTCCTCCCTGAAGAAGCAGTTTTGTGATGAAGAGAAAGACAGCTGGGGAGAATAGAAGGGAAAGGATTAAGAGCATGCACCTGCTCTGCAGCAGGTGAAGAGTTATTCGGAACTTTGGTCTGCCACAGTTTTCATGTCAAAGACATCTGCTTCCTTCCCCCTGCATCCTATCTCCAATGTTGGAATTGGTCACAAGCAACTTTACAACTTTAATCTGCTTCACAGCTGATTGCTCATGAAACAAATACTGCCTAAAAGTATTTTGATTTTAATGAAGAGTACAAATGGAATGAAAGACATTGGACTATCATATTTTCAAAAAAGACAAACAGAACCTTAATACACTCCTTATGCAGTCTCTCTACAACTACTAACATTACTCTGAATTTCTGAAAGCACTTACATGACCTGAAGAATTTTTACAACATGTCTCCTTAAAGCTACTCCCAAATCCAAATAGGCAAAGTACAGAATAGAAGCAGAATATATAGAGAAAGGATAACAAAAGTACTTGGTTTACTATAAATAGTGTTTTAATGTAGAATTTCAATTCATTCTATTGAACCAAAAGCCTAATTTTAAGTATTCCAAATGCATCTGTCACCAGCATCCACCTACCACCAAAACACTACATCCTCTTGGATTAAATGGAGATACCAGCTGACAGCACTAGGAGAGGACAAAGAACAGTATGGAGCATTGTCTTCTAACACCTGTACATGATTCTGTTCCTATCCTTTCTAGCTGAAGATGAAACTGCTGATTGGAATTGCTGACTCCAGAAAGATAAATGCTCTGACACAGCTGCAGTAAGTAAACCTCTTCTTTCTGATAACACAACTACAAGCAAATATCTCAGACAAATCAAAGTCAGTAACTGAGTTACTAGGCAATAAAACAGCAATAAGTTTATGGATTCTTTAGATATGAAAAGCTGTTAAATGTTACTAATTTATTTAGGAACATCATCGCTCTATAAGGAACAACTAATACACTTTTGCATCTCTTGAACAGGGTCTGAGTCAGCAAGACTGATTCTATAGATGCTTAATTTAATACTGAGAGTGTTTTGTAACGTACTTGTTCAACAAATCTGCCATCTGACTTTTTCAGTCAAAAACTTAAATTACATAATTTTTAGATTATCCCTTAGAACTAAGGAACCCTATTTAAAAAAAAAAAAAAAAAAAAAGGAAGTCTTGCCAGCATACTGTTACAAGAAGCTTCACAGCATAATAGCAGGCAAACTGGTCTTGTAACACAAAAACACAAAATTCAAAGAAGTTCATAAACCTTCGAAGTTTTCAATGACAAACAGAAATGCTGGTCAATACTAGAACTCCTCTTCTGCAGCCAGCCATCATCTGCAACACCTCAGCTAGGTCATTATACAGACTTCTGTGAACCCCTGATTCAGCTTCAGTAGCCTTAGACAGACTAAACATATAAAGCACCTTGAAGTCCAGGGAGAACCAATTAAAAGTCTTTCTGCCAGCCTAACTAAACATACTCATAAGAATGTGGGGAAAATGCAAACAGAAGACAATTACAGAAAACAAGGAAAAGCTATTGCAGCATTCATTGAAGAGGGGCTGGAATGTCCAAAATATATTGAATTCTTAAGGTAAAAGTAGGCTGCTCTCACCAGAGGTATCTTATATGTACTGATCCATTTTCATCTTCAGGGAACCAAAAAAATCAGTTCTTTTCTTTCCAATGCAGGTCACTGTAATTTATATCATCCTGAATGTAATCACAGCACAAGCTGCAGCAGGCAGTAAGTCTCAAAAAAGACAAGCTGACATAGTCAAATTATGCATATGCTTGAACGACCCAGCAATTTTTACTTTCCAATATACATTCAATATATATATTTCCGTTTATTAGCTCTTAATAGCTATCAGCTTATTACCTTCTAACAAAATCTCATACTCGATGACACTACAGTACTGCACAATGCTAGACAGAATTAAACAAAAAAAAAAAGTCCAGCTTCTCTGGCAGCATTCTTTGGCAAGTCCCAAATCAATTTCTTTTGGCAAGGAAATATGTAGCCTTAGCCCAATCTGAAAATAAAATGTTCAGGGTTAAGGTGTCCTGCTTGAATAACTCTTCAGTAATAGTTTCAATCTTTTCCCCTGTCAATGGACTTATCAAACAAGAGAGACAAAAACCTCCACAATTCTGGAATACAAGAATGATGGTTAAGCTGAGAACACATTCAATTTTTTTCCTCATGTTCAGATTCCAAGACACCAAACAATCCTGAAACACAAAACTGAATTTTGGTTCAGTCAACAACATGATTCAATAAAATTATTAATAATTAGCAAATTACTAAACCACAAACCCTCCATTTTCCTTACTAAATGGTTTTCACACATACTGTCATGTATTGATTTTCACTCCTTCTACAGACCAACCTGTTTTAAAAATTCTGGTTAAAGACATGACCCAGCTCCACTTGACAAGAGTGCATTCATAGAAGGCTATTTTCTATGTATCCTATAGACAAACAATAGATTTAATAACCAAAAGTGGGAGTTTCACTTTTCAGATATCTCTAAAATAGGTAACAGAGGAATTTCAGATGCAGTAAAAGAAATAGATGGATAAAATATTTTGAAGACATTCTGAAGACAAAAAAATTTTAGGAGACATTCATCCCTCTTACCAGTCATCCCTCAGAAATCATAGAATCATAACCTATCATATTCTGTAACCATAACCTCTGGTAGAAGGGAACCACAAGGATCATCAAGCCCAACTCCTGGCCCTGCACAGGACACTCCAAACAATCCCTTCCTGTGCCTGAGGCATCTTTAGAATCTCACTCCCCCCACAACCAGGGGATGCCCCATTCCAACTGCAGAATCTGGCACTTTCCCTTGTTAAACTTCATACAGTTGGTGATGTCCAGCCCCCTGATTTGTCAAGGTCTCTCTGCTGGGCTTCTGTGACTTCAAGAAGACAACAGCCCCTCTCAAGTTGATGCCATCAGGAAACATAGTAATAATACTAAACAGATAAAAACAAGATGCCCAAAAATAGTAAATGCTAAAAAAATATTAAAGTAGAATACTGTTACAGGAATACTCTGGATTTTCTCATGTGTCAAAGGAAAAATATTCAAACTTCAATCACATGCAGTTTAAATAAACTGGATTCCTTTTCACATTAGATTAAGTCTTTTTCAACCTATACCTAGACAGCTCCTTCCTGCAAATCTCACCTTTCAAGTAAGCCACCACATTCTCAACCCAGAAACTTGCAGAAACATCTAATGATACATCCTAACCTATGAAACTTTTGAAAATTGAGAAGAAAAAGTAAAGCCAGAGTGCAGGAGTGTTTATTATTGGAATATTACACGGCAAGAACTTTGATGTTTGACTCCAGTCCCTCTTGATTTCCTCTTTCCATGCAAATGAAATCATTAGCCGTTTTACTGGAACATAAATTGTACTTCAGTTATAAACAGAAAATAAGTTAGTGGGGGAAATCTCTGAAATGTTCTGACAGTCAAACATAGGAATACTTTAGGAAAGTACATATTACATATTCTACAAAGCACAGAACTCTTGACAAGGAACTTGTCAGGTATTTGATTAACCTGCCACTGCATTTAGGAATAAATAACACACAGCAACTGATGTCAGAAACTGAAAGCACTAAAGCCAAATGTTGCTGCCCATGTTTTCAATGCCCATGTGCCCATGTACACATGCATATGTTACACAGGAATATCTTTCATTAAAATGAAGATAATAAAAATCCCTTAATTTTCTAAAGAGGAGGCAACTAGCACACACACACCATTGAAACCTTATGAGACCTCTGATTATAAATCAACATTTAAGAGTCTGACTGCTCATTTAGAAATGAAAAGTCAAACTTAGAATCCTAACTTTCTTCATGATTAACTGTATACACAAGTAGACAATGACTTCAAATATTTGCATGACTCTTGCAAAGCCACCTTCTATCAGTGTCCAATCTCTATTCTCCATATTGGTGCAAAATTAAGATGTAATTAGTTTGTTCAATAATCTTTGATTTCAACAAATTGATTTCTACTCTACCTCCTATTGTCACTGAATGTAAAATCTGACATTTATATGAAAGAAATGTTTAATTAGAATTTAGTGTCCCCTAGGGCTGGATTGAGCCTGGGTGGCAGCTAAATCCCACATAACTGTCCCCTCAGTCACTCTGAGCATGGGACATGGGGCATGGGGGGAGAGAAAAGGAAAACCCTAATTGAAAAAACAAGTTATGCCAAACACTTGCTTACCACCTCCCACAAGCAGACTGATGCCCAGGTGGTCCCCTGGCTATGACTGCCTATCCCACTCTCTCCACTCTCTTTTTATTGCTGACCATGGCACTGCACAGTCCAGGGTACCCCTCTGACGAGTTGGGGTCTGCTGTCCTGGCTATCCCCCTCCCCCAGCTGAAGGGGTGGGCAGAGTGAGAAACAGAGGTGGCCTTGATGCTGTACAAACATTGCTCATCAACAGAAAGCACAGGGTGTGTGTTATCACCTCTGTTTTGTGTTATCAACATTGTTTGGTCAAAAATAAAAAACATGGCACCATACTGGCTGCTATGACGAAAATGGACTCTATCCCAGACAGGTCCAATACGTTATTCTTAAAAACAATAGGAAAAGACTGAATCTAATATGTCTTTCTAATACAGACAAAGCAGGCCCAGGTGCAAACAATTTTCAAGACAGTATCTCATAATAATGCCATGTCAACATCTTTGTTATGAGGTTAAATAAGAAGTCTACCCACTGCACTGTTCTCAAATTGAAAGGAACAAGTTCCTCCATTTAGTATTTAACATACACTAACTGTAAACTGAAAGTCATAGCCATAGTTTGCAGAAGCTGCTAAAGCAGGAGTTCCATTTAAACATCCAGCTCAGGCAATGTAGTTGCAGTGAGCCCTTCCTGAGTGATCAGTACAGACAGAACATCCACCTGACATTTACCTAAAGCTGCGCAATGAGTGTCATATACTGCAGGTCACTGTGCCCTGCAGAAGACAGAATACTGAAATTACAACACAATACACACAGAATGCTTCTCTCATGGTAGACACTGCCCAGTGTGGAAGTTCCACAGTAAAATCAGGTGTCTACTGAAACAAAAAAAAAATGGAAGTGCAATGTGCTCTGCAGGAATGACAAGCTCAATACAAACCACCTTGTAAAAACCACATACAAAAGATAGTCTGTCACTTAAGGACTCTAAATAACACAACTACCTGATGCTATCTAGTAAGATGATAAAGGCAGATGACTAGAAAGCATATAGCAAAAAGCAGCTTACAAGTGCTTAAAAGAGTATCAGCAACAGAAAGATATGCAAAAAGCCTGACAATTAATTTCCCAGTGTGATGAATAAATCCTGTAACATCCACAAATAAAAAGAGCTTTGACTATAACACCTCTCCCATTATAAGGATCCTAGCTTATAGGGTGTATTATCTCGATGGTCCATCACAAACACGGGAAGAAAAAGGGAAGCAAAAATGGATGAAATGCAGCAGTTTAGCATAGGTTGTACAGAGGGTGGTGGGAAAGACTTGGCATGCACCATGCTGTTTCACACTCAGACCAACAGCACAGTGATTTTGTGCTGCTATGCATCTGTGCTCCTACTCATCCAGGTTTACATACTTCAAGGAAGAGAGCAGTTGAGAACTATTTTATGTGCAAACCCATAATTCTTATGTCTGAAAAGTGCAAGTGAAACCATTCTGCAGTAACATTTTATCAATGTTTCTGAGAGAAAGCAAGTTACTGAAATTTATCTAAGATCTGTTTGCAAGCCAGAAATAAAACAAAACCAAACCAGTTAAAAGTGGTGCATGGCTAGTTAACTAATTATTTTCTACTTTTACTAAAACTTATGAAAAAAATGACTGAGAATGTTGTGCAGAGAAAACCAGGCAACACATTTAATCCAAACTACCTTCCCCTCTTCCCAGTAATGCAAGAGAGATGAGTATGCACTGTAGTAATTATTTGATCTGTAAGAAAGCAATCTTAAATATACTGTCTGCAGTATTTAGTCAGGTCAATTTACCCTTGCAAAGAAGTCCATTACATGGACCTTGACTAATTATAAATACTATCTACATAGCAATAAATGTTATCTACATTAGGATCAAAGAACACCTGAAAAAACATTATATTAATATTATAATTAATATAAAACATTATTTTCAGTTTCATGATTATTTCTTCTAGCAGTTAAGACCAAAGTTTTTTTTACATATATACTTCATCCAAAATGTTTAATAAAGGAAACTTGCTAAAGGGAGAGGAAGAAGAGTTATGGCACATTTTAAAGAGCACTCAAGTTAAAGCTTTGTTAAAGAGTACTTAAAAAACTGGAAAGCACTACTAAAAAGGCTCTGACAATGTTTTTGTCTTTGCCCTACACCAAACAGCTTGCCATAAAAAAGGGATTTTGCTGCACTCCAAGTTATCCACAGAAAAATAATATAGATTACAGATTAACCATTCTATGAAAGCAGGGATAACCACACTAAATGCATGCAAATGATTCAAAATCAGCATATCCTCAAGAGAGGCAAAAAGCAGGATTTACCCTGCAGCACAGTAAAGAGAACTGGGGAACTCCTCCTCCCACACCTCCTATCTTCTCCTAGTCTAGGATCTAGTAATTTAAATATAGACATGAAATAAAAAAATATAAAAGACCAGAAAGGTAGGCAATTATGAAAGAAATAATTTTTCACCACAGACATTACACACTTTGTTGTTATTAGACCCTGAACATTTGAGAAAAAGCATGTCTTTGTCCAGGTTTCAACACATTCATACATCACTCTTCAACTGCAATGTGAATGAATTCCCAGTAGACGCCTCTTCAAGTTACACTTGTTTGTCTCAGAAATTTTCCAGCAAAACTTGGGCGCTCCCAAGTTGACATTCAGGCTCTTGCTGAAACTTCTCATGAGGCAAAAAAAAAGACTAAAAGGATACAAAGACAACTTTTCAAAATGTGTTAATTTCTTACAAATACAAATCCCATCAAGATTATGTATCATAGTATCCGTTTCACTAAGTCAAATCTTAAGAGCAGGAAAAACACTACCCACATTTTAAATGTTTTCAAAATTCCTGTGTCACCTTCCACACAAGTACCTTTAAGATTAAAGTAAAAAATGCATAAATCAACTGAGACACTAATATTTTTAAGAATAAAGAAATTACATTTTAATACTAATCTGATCAATACAAAATAGCCCATCTGAAGCAGGCACACTAATTCTCTAATAGCTTACTTCAATACAATAAAAAATACAAGCTGGAGACCTTCATGTGACCTATCTGGACACAAGGCTATGCTGCAAAACCATATTTTCAGCAATAAATGAAATTTTTGAAGGCCAAGCATAAGCAACAAAGAACCAAGATAATTTCTGTACCTAATGAAGTGATTTAACATTACTTTACTCCCACAAGTGACATTTTAGTCTTCAGCTAAGAAAGTGTAAAAAAAATCTAAGAAATAGTTAATGTTGCAGTAGACTGCAGTAGCCAGGTATTTTTCAGCGTACTTTACATGAGTACATTCTTTCAGTAAGCAAGGAATAAGTTACAGATCAAATACATATTTTATCTTGGTGGGCACCAGGTCTCTCTAGCTGCTTCAATTTGTTTAGCTGTGGCAATTGTATAGAGGATAAAAGCACCTGAGTGCATGGCTATATTTGAATAGGCTCCCAACAAATACGAAAATTTCAAAAAAGAGAGAAAAAAAAAAAACAAATAAAACCCAAACCCACAACCAGAAGAAACCCTACAAGGATGAAATTCAGTGGAGCAAGTTACACAGCAGGACCACCTCACAAACCTCTCCATTTTTATGGGACTGAATTACAAGATGCCAGGAGGACCTGTAATGAAACAGCTACCCTGGGCTCATCTCTTAGCTGTCATTTTAAAATAAGTTAGAATGTAACTTCCAATATTTATCACTCCCTTCTTTTGCTTCAGTAGTTCTACACCATAACTCCCTTTTACTGTGGCTTTGACCTATCCTATCACAATACCAGTATTTTACCCAATACAGCACTGGTTTACCTCAGCTTTTCATTCCTACAGCAACTGGCTATTGGTCTGCCTTGAATGGGTGAACCCGACTCTTTTTTTCCAGACATGTTTCTGGATTTCCAAATACATGCAGGTATTGTGATGACTCCCTGAAAAATTTTAGCAATATATTTTCTTCCAGTCTATTATTACCTGCTCCTCCAAGGGCACCACATCTGTCATGTTATGCAAGCACGCACATATTTCAGCACATATCCCTTATAACCGGTCTTGACTTTGGAATAAACAAATAGTTATGTGTACACAGAAAATACAGATTGAAGAAAAACTGCTGGTGGAAAAGAGCAACCAGAACACATACATTAGGTACAACTTAATTAGGCCAAACTGGTGGAGGACACAACATTAACAAACAAAGAGGCCATGTACAAGAAGCATGTACAAAGGCAATTAATTGTGCTCAGACATCAGGAATAGAACTGAGAAGTGGTGTGATTGTTTCACAGCTGCCAGAAATTCCCATCACCGAATCCATACTGCAGCAGCAACCAGACAACCACTCAGAAGTCTTGCTCTGGTTGTTTACAACCATCGCACCACCCTGTAAACAGGATTCACACAAGTATCTAACCATCTCCTGGAAACACTGAACTCATCAACACACTAAATGGATCTTCCTGAAGAAATGTGTCCAAATAGCAAGACTCTTCAATGTACACTTAGAAATTATACAGGTAGCTCCATACATGTGAGATATTTTGTATACAATTTACATTAAGTTAAGCCACATCCACTAGTGTTTAAAATTACCTAAAAATCTGATAGCTATGTTATCAATTAATGTATCAATGAGTGTTCTGAGAAAGCAGCTATTTTTAGGCAAACATGTTATTTGGCCAAAACAGAGTCCTTGTTTTTATATTTTTTATTTCTATGTTCTTTGGCCAATCCAGTACATTTTTTGTATTTTTTTTTTATTTTAAAGTAAACATCAAGTTGTTTTATCCTGTTGGAATAAACAGGAAGGATATTCTCAGCTTTAAATTTACAGGCTTTCAATCAAGCCTGTGTCTCATAAATTTGCCTTTGCCTGTCCCTTAGACTTCAGAGTTTCACAATTACACTTTACAAACCCTATATTGCTCTTCTTTGCTTGCTCTCTTGAGAAAGTGTCACTCAAATGCTACAGTAAATCAGTTCTATTGGAAGTAAAGACTTAGAAAAAAAAACATTTCCAGATGTGTAAAGTAAGTTTTACTTATTGTTAGAACAACACAGAACAAAAAATATTCATACTGGAAAATAAGCCTATAGTTTTATTTCCAGATTTGGAAGGAAAATGCATGACAAATGGTTTAAATCATGTGCCCTGTACACAGGGGCACAAGCAGGCCCAAAACCAAAGTCCAAATCCCAATGCTTCATGTCTAACAAAGCCCACAAAGAGGGTATGCTACAGCTCCTGCATTTAAGCCCCCTGCCCTAGAGATGACAATTATTTCTGTCTGATGGCTCCACTGCAAAATCCCAAGGGAGTTATGGATATCCACGCCACTGTAACCATTCAGTTCCTTTTACTATACAAAGGAATATTAGATCATCTACAATGTATGTCACTGCTGTGCTTAGCAAAATCAGATAATTTATAACTTTGATGCACACCACTGAAAAGGTAGACTTTTAGACCCAATGTTATTACAATGCTATTGTCTCTTGATACACCATGAAGATTTGTGCCACATATTCCTCCTGGGCAGACACAATGCCCCCCACCTTAAAATCTTTACAGCATAATTCCAACCTATTCGACTCACTCCTGGTTAAAAAACAGGCTGAAAGATCACCCAGTTAATACCACCTTCCTCAAGGTAAGGTATCCTTAGCCAATCCTGTCAGCAATCTCTCTTGCCACTCCTTACTTTGCCCCAGCTATTCAGGTGTGCAGAAAGAGAAATGCTCATATGCATTCAATTCAACAAGCCTTCAATTTCACATGTCGAAGCAGAGATCATTATCTCCTGAGGTTATCAGGATGCCATGGCAAGGCCTACCTGAAAAAATGGCACTACAAGAATATGCCCTGAAACACACAGTCTGAGACAGAAACAAAATGCTATTGTAGCAGGTATATACACAGATCAGAGAGTCACAGAATAAGCTGGGTTGGAAGGGACCCACAAGGATCACTGAGTCCAACTCCTGGCCTTGCACAGCATCATCCCCAAGAGTCACACTAAGTGCCCAAACACTGCTTGAACTCAGTCAGGCTTGGTGCTGTGACAAGTGTTAGAAAGCAAATGTTCACCAAGAAAATCACTCTTTGTTCACTATCAACCAGTAAATTTATTTTAGATGTAATGCTCTGTCAAAGAACATATAACTTACCAGCTTCCTTCCCATATTACCTTGTCCTCCTGAACAGGCATAGTTTCAAGAGCCTTCCATTCAAATCAATGAACTGGATTAAATTATTTACTTGTCACACAAATTAAAAAACAAAAGCAAGTTTACTTGACAAAAAAAGAAAAGCTGGTTCCCTAATCAAATCCATACTATATTTCGTACCTAAAATAAGGATGCATTACGCTTCAATCATATGCCATATCAAACTAAACTGCTTCCCTGATAGAACTCTCATTCTGCAGTGTGTATGCTTTCTATACCGACTGCCCTTTTTCAAATGAAAAAAAAAAATCCAACACACTGGTGGAAGTACACCTTTCTCAATGACTTACTCACAGTATCATGGCAAACTATTAAGCACTGAAATCAGTAAAAATACAGAATTACATAATAATGCCATTTCTTCATTTTGATCCTCTTCTCATTACTCACAGCCCATTTTTGTCACATAACCCTCCCCTTAATTTTAAGATATTTTTCATATTAATTACTCTGCAAAATCTTAGTATAAAAGGGCTGCTCAGCATCCTAGAGCACTTGAGGACCTCGTAAGTACCAGAGTTCTGTCTCAAAACAAAACCAACGTGAGTAGAGGGGTCTCCCACATTAGAGCAATAGATAAGCCAAAGGAGGATAAATGTGCTAGGTTCACCCAGGCCTTCAAGTCCAACGCTGGCCCTGGCCCCCATATCCAGGTCCCTATCTTGCCCCAGGCCCTCATCTTGCCCCAGGCCCTCTATATTATCTCTAGTATGTATTCATGACAGCCTCTCTGTCAACCCCGCAGCCAAAGGGCAGCGCTACAAACTCTGCCGGGTTCCCCCCCCCAAAAATCTGTGCACCTTTTCCCCACCTCCTCCAAAACACCAAACCTGTTCCAGCCACATCATGTCCCCATTCCCTCTGCCCCCAAACCCACAGCCACACTCATTCTGCAGCGCCCTTGACCATCATCAGGTTTCCCTTCCGCACAGCACCCCCCACAAAGCGGTGTCCCCTCAGGCAACCCCTGCCCAGCGCCCCCGGCCGCACCTCACGGTCCTTGAGGCCCAGGAGCAGCACCTCCTCCATAAGGGTGAGCCGCGTTTCCTTAGAATCGCCCTTCTCGTCGTCACCGGAGTCGTCCCGGCGCCCTTCATCCTCGGGGCCGCCGCCGGCGCCCCGCTCCTTATCGGCGGCGGCGGCGCTGCGGGAGGCCTCGGTCCGGCGCTGCACCAGCCCGGAGCTGCGCTGGGTCAGGGAAGTCATGGTGGCGGAGAGAGAGAGAGCGGGGCTCGGCGGCGGCTCGGGGAGGGGACGGGCCGGGCTGGAGCCGCTCCGCCCTACGCGCCCCGGCCGGGGGCAGTCATGGGGAGCGGGCCGGTCCCGGGCGGCCGCGCTGGCGGCGGCGGCGGCTCAATATGGCGGCGCGGGCTGATGTCAGCGGAGGATGTGGCAGCGCCGGGCGGGGCGGCGCCGGAAAGGGACCCGCGGCTGAGGGAGCGCGGCCGTGACCCGAGGCGGGCGCTGCGCTGTTTTGGGGCGTAGGGGTGCGCTTCCACAAGTGCCTCGTTTACACAGCCGCAAGTCCGATTGGTTTCATACAATCGTTAAAGTTGGAAGGGACATTCGAGACAATCCAGTACAACCGTCCGCCCAGAACTGCCCCTGTAACCCCTAAACCACATCACCCAGCGCCGGATCCAGGACGGCTCTTTGACCTCCAGGGATAGTGACTCCAGCATGTCCCTGGGCAGCCTGTTGCAATGACTGACCATTCGAGTTCGGCCACAAAACCGTGTCCGTCTGCTGGTGCAGCCGCCCAGTCCCTTTCCCCTCACACTGAAAGCGTTCGAGGCCGGGTGGATGTGGGGATGAGCAGCCGGGGCTGGTGGAAGGTGTGTGGCCCCAGGACCAGGGCAGTGACCATAACCTTGTGTTCGGCACTGGTAAGGCCGCACCTCGAGTGTCCTCACGAGACACTGAGGTGCGAGTCCAGACAACTGCAAGGGAATTGAGGAAGGCTCTGGAGCACAAGTGTCATGAGGAGCAGCTGGGGAATCTGGGGGCGTTTGGAGAAGGCTCAAGGGAGAACCTTACCACTATTCACAACTCCCTGAAAGGAGGGTGTAGCCAGGTGGGGGTCTTCATCTTGTCTTGACAGGACTAGAGCTTCTCCAGCTGTGCCAGAGAAAGTTCAGGATGAACATTAGGAAGCGTTTCTTCACAGAAAGGCTGATTGGACTGGACTGTCAAGGGAGACAGTGGAGTCACCATCCCAGGAAAAACTGGATGTGGCACTCACTGCCATGGTCTGGTTGACACAATGGTGTTCTGTCACAGGTTGGACTCAAAGGCCTCAGAGATCTTTTCCACCCTGGTTGATTCTGGGATTCTATGTCCCTTTCCATGACAGAGGGTTTTAAATAGATGGTCTTTAAGGTCTCTTCCAACCCAAATTCTGTGATCCCGTGATTCTATGTATAAATACATGTATGTACCCGTCAGGTGAAGTCAGGTTAGTTCTCAACAGTTTTCACTTCAGATTTCAGAGATGGAGTCCCTCAGCTCTGCTTTGATGGGCATCTTTTCAAATCTTGATCCCTTTTGTATGTGGAACAACAAAAACTCAAAAAAAACTCCAATCAAGGCTAAATCCCATATAAGTTTTCAGGCAGTGTAATTTATTACAGAATAAAGGTGTTTATGGTCTAGGCAAGGATGACTTACACTTTTTAGTTCACAGTTAGAATACTGCATTTAACTGTATTGAGATACATAAATACAAATATATGTAAAATAGGTACTTAATATATAAATAAAATATGTGAATAAATAGAGGGCTGTTTTAGTGAGTTGTTTGTTTGGTGTTTTAATTTGTTTCTGGGTTTGTGGTTTTTTTTAAACTGGACCCTGTTTACCAAGAGCTCTGAGTCAGTCTGGAAGTGACTAGTTTTCATTATTTTCCACACCCCCAGTTCTTGCATCCCCTGCTATTGTGATTTGGTGACAATTTGGTGCAGCATAAGGAAGAATAGCAGATGGACAATCCTGATCCCCAGAGGATCTGGATCACTCACACAAGTGTTCACTGATTGTTCCTCTTCTGGTTTTGAGGCCCGCTGATTATTCACAGTTCACTTACTGTGCAATGTTCTGATTGTTTTTTTAATCTGTCTCGGTTTTTTGTTAATTAAAATGTCCTGCTGGACCAGCTCAAATGCCAAACCAAAGCTGAAGGAAGTGTCACTGTTATTTCTATCAAATTAACGTTTGCTCAAAGAGATACCACAATAGCTCTATAAGATATGTTTCCTGGAAATGTAATTTCTGAGTTGTAACTAAACTCAAACATTTTTTTAAATTAGTCCTATCTGAGAAACTTGGATATTTTCTTGAGGATTACAGTCCAGATGACAAGCAGTCATATAATTAACCTGGGTCATTCCCTTTCCCTTCTTTTAACATAGTTACTGTATTAGCTTTCTTCCTGTTCTTTGGAGTTCTCAAGGTTTATTGAGAGTCATATTTAGTGATCAAAAAGAAGTTCCAAAAATCTGTTTCAAAAACCTGTATGCAAGCTATCCTGGGTTACTGGTAAAAACTACTTAGCTGTAGTGCTGCTGCTAAAAATTTTTTCAAATACTGTTACTGGAAATAATTTTATCTTTGTCAAGCCTGATAATATTTACCTATTTTCCCAGAATGCAAAGCTATTTTTTGAATCTATTTTCTGACAGGACTTTAAACAATTCTTATATTTCACTTTAGTAATATCATTGATATAATTTGCTTTGTACCTACATTCAATTCACATTCAAGCACAACTTACATTTTCTCTAATTCCTATCTTAAAGCAATTTTATCATCTCCATTTTTATCAATAGAATGCACTCTTTGGTCTATTACAATTATTTACACTTTCCCACTAGATTACTGTGGCATATAAGTACATTTTCGTTTGTCCTGATTGCATTTTAAAGGTTAATTAATGGAATGTCCATTATCAGCTCATAATTTTTTCTTTTGGGTTTTTTTTTTTTCAATCCTTTCCTGAAGGCCTCAAAGGACTCATCATTATTTCAGTTTTGTAAAAATCAGTCTTTAAAAATATTTGCTAATTCTATTATTGATTTGCCCCCTATGCTGTATTTTGTTACAAAAGTTAACAAATTAGGATCACTTAATATTTTTTTAATAATTAATCATTTTTTGTTGATCAATTTCATTTTTATCATGATGAAGAATCCTTATACTTAACAGTCACATTTTTGACTTAGAAACTCAGGTGTTTGCACAAATTGAATGATGTCATTTCAGACAAATGTATTTCTTCATTATTAATTGCAGTTATGACGCCTTACCTGATGAATGTAAACTAAGAAGTTCAGTGTGAATCAAATTAAAAAATTGAATTTTGGGCCAATTAAATTGTATTTTTTTTTAACAGCATTGCAGCACTGATACACAAAAACAAAATCTGAATGAAAGGGGTGGCAAACAAGATGTGTTTCAGCACATGATTTTATTGTTGATCCTTTCTACAAAGCTGAGAGCTGGTGTGCCAGAGAGGAGCACTGTCTGGACACTCACCTAGGAGATCCTTTGTCATGACCTTCATAACTGCAATTTCTTTCACAGTGCCAAGCAGTATCTGAAAAATATTTTTGAGTCCTGCATGGCTTTATCAGGGGTTCAGAAGGCTGTAGCCCCCAACACTGCAATGTGTGGTTTATGTTGTTTGGGTTGTCACTGGGCATCTTGTTGGGTACAGACTCCCTCCCCCATCCCAATGCCAGTGGTATCCAGAGAGCTGAGGCCCAAAATCTTCAAAATGCTTTGTTAAGAAGTAATAACACAAAAGCATAGGCTGTGGTCTATAGATAGTTCATCTTGCAGTAAATTGACCTTGTAATGCATCACAGTTCATCCTTAAGCCCATCTCTGGCAGAATGCAGCAGTCTTCTGGAGTAGCTAGGGTATTTTTAATTTGTTGCTGGGAGGTTGAAATAAAAAGGAATAGAGCAAAGGTATGAATCTGAGTCTTACTTTCTGTTGTGCTTGTTGCAGTTGCCATAATTTGCTTCTCCATGGGAGCAGGGATTACGTCAGTGATGTCAGCAGGAAAAGTGAGTGGCAAACTGATTGCAAGTGTGTGTTGGGACAGCAGGTCAGGAAAAGAATAACTTTATTTAACAGCTGAGGTAGGAGCTCACGTTCTTGTAACTACGAACAAGTGTTTCACAACTTGAACATCAGGAGTGTGACACAGAGCTGATTGAAGTGAGAAATTGCAGATGCCTCAGCCAAACAGATGTGCCAGGCTCTGGAACTTCAGACAAAAAAGGATGAATCCTACTGCTCCTGTCAAAGCATCATCACAAATGATGCTTTGGCAAATTTTCTCCCAAAGAAGTTAGATTTATAAGATGTGCATGTTTTGAAGCTGACAGCAAGAAAACAGGAGCTGTTTTCCAGAAGAAGGCTGCTGGCTCTGTTATGGCTCCACTATCCAGCAGTCTCACCAGTCAAGCTTGTTTGCATTCCTCCTGCCTGTGTCTTCCATTCCCTCCCAGTGAAAGTTTGACACTCCCAATTAGGAGACCAAAAACAAGTGTCAGGTAGAGCCGTGGCCTGAATCCCTGTGAGGATTTGACTTAAAAACAAGTGAAGAAAAAGACCATGTTCCTCTGTATGGTTTCAGGGATCTATTGACAGAGCAGTCTCACATATAGGCACAGGATTGTTACACAGGAAGGAGCACTGTGCTGGAGTACAAAGTATGGAAACCCAAGGACCAAATAGCAACAGGAATTCCTTAAGGCCAAAAAGTCTTCAATGCTGTGCTGATTACAGACATGCTGCTTGAGTGCTAGACTAGACATTAATGCCAGCAAAGAACTGGAAACAAACTGTTGTGAGATTTGTTCTATCCAATATTATCAGTGTGATCTCCAAGAACAGGATTTTCACTTCCCAGAAAAATCAAGATGCTGAAAGGTACAGAGTGATGAAAGAAGGAGAAAATCAGAGATAAGAGACAAGTGAGTGGGCTTGTGTGTGATACTGTATGTGGGAAGAAACCAGAGTCAATGATCAACTGACCTTAGAAGTTGTGTCTGGTACACAGTGATCATGTAATACTGTCTCTTTCAGTTTCAGCTGCACCTGTTTTACCCATGCTGCTGTTTTGGTTACTAAATAAATCCTTCACTAGCCAGTGCAGACCAGCTGGGTTTTTCTTCTTGGTTTTAGGAATGGATTTTCCAACACTAACTTCAAAATATTCTAAGATAGAAACCACTTACGGATGACTCTTCCTAGCTGTACAACAAACTCTCCTTTGGCTTTTAATGCCTAACTGTTTGGACATTGTTTAAATTGTCAATTTATAAAGACAAAAATTACCAATGTACTTTTTCTAATAGCCATTTTTTAAGCTTCTCCCTTAGGATGATTCAAGGACAATGTACTAGGCTTCTCAAAAATTTGTGTATTTAATTACTACTTTCAGCAGCACAAATTCAAGTGTTTAACACTAAGCTCATATAAAATCAGATGCAGCCACTTAGTAAGAAAATTTATCTTCAAGGGACTTTGACTTAAAAACCAGCTCATGCTACTTTTAAGTTTTGTATCTACAAATACTATAAATTGTGAACTTTTAGAAAAAAAGTGACTGGCATTTTAGGAAGACCAAATGCAGACATGAGAAAGTGCTGTGCACATTTGCTCATTTAAAAAGCATTTTTTTATCTTGACTATTTCCAGATACTCTTATTTTCTTATCTCCAGGAGAGTTCAAATGACTGCTAGTTCCTGAAATTTTTGTATTGTAATAGCATCTTTATCCTCGTATCTGAGTGAAATTCTTCAGCAGCAATGATCTGTACTGGTTATTTTTATACTACAATTACAGTACTGAAATCATAAGGACAGAATTATCAAAGTGCTGTTTGTAATTGAGATGTCTTTTCATTTCTACACAGGGGTCCTGTTCAACCAGCATTCCTAGGAAAAATGTGCAGTTTTCTTGACAGATGTTCATTGTACAAAATGAGTCCCATGAAACCTTCACCAAAACTGTCTTTGGTATTTCGGCAAAATTTAAAATGTTTAATGCAGTGAATTTTTTACAAGTTCAGCTTTGAAAAGTCTTTACTTCAAGTCCTAATGTAACAAATGCTTTACTATCTTTTCCTTGTAACGTATAAAAATACTCATCAACTGATTAAAAAATACATCAAGCCAGATGGTGCAAAGAAAATGTTTCCACAGGGTTGTAATTTACAAGATAAATAGTGATTAGAGCAGCATTCATGTTGTCTAAATAGAGAGTACTTGTGTGCATTCGGAGTGTGTGTAGAATAAATGTCAAATACTCTTGGTAAGTTTACACCATCTTGTTATGACCAAAGACCCATGCAGAGAGAATGAAATAATGAGTGGTAATTTTAGAACTGTAAATATGAGGCAAACAGAGGCATGGCGTCACTGAGGGAGAAAAGTACAGATTCCAGGAACTAATAGTCACATGAACTTGGAAAACGTGTGTGAGCAGCTGGGAAATGGAGGGAAAATCTAGAAGCATTTGGTAGCAGCCATCGCTGAGCCTCTATAAAAATTTCTGTAAGGGAGATAAAGCTGCATTTGCAAGTTACCTTGCTCCTGAGAAATCAGCCAAGTGGGTTGCACTCCCTGTGCTGCTCCTGGCAGAGGTGGCACACCCTGCTTGTGCAGGGTGATTTGTACTCCTGATGGCAGACAGGAGGTAGTGATCACAGGGAATGCCAGAAGGTTTTTAAGTCTGGCATGGATGTCAATGCCTTCCATAGTACCTTCTACCCAGGGAGCAAAAAACACTGATAAACATTTGTAGATTAAATCTACTGGCATCTCTGGAAGCATGTCTAATTATTAGTTTGCTGAAGTTAGCTTTGAAAACATGGATGAATGCAATCCAAGTCAAGTTCTAGGGAGCACTCTGTCTCACTGTCTTGCTATGAACTGCCTTGCATTGTTGACTTTGAAAATGGGAGAAAATTCCAGATACTTTTTGGGGAGGATGTAATTGCCCTTAGCTGGGGAAGTTCAGAAGTGAGACTCAGCTAGTCTCACAGTGTGACCATCTGTAAGAGATGCTTTTGGGATGCTGGGCAGTCTGAGACATGGCAGAGACTTCTATAGTCGAGTTAGATGTTAGTAGTTTATTTCAGGGTGTGGGAGAGACAACCCTGCTAGGAGCCAGCAGATGCAGCTCAAAGCAGGCTCAGAGGGAACAATAAAAAAGGGAGTAAAATATGAATACATGATTTCAAGACTTAAGATTGCTAAGAAAGAGACTAACAGAACAGAAGTGAGAGAGACGGGGGAAAAGGATAAAGAGCAGGAAAGAGCAGGAAAAAGAGCAGCAAGAGAACGTAGTAAGAGAGATAAGAGAAAACAAGAGAAACGAGAGACCAAGAGAGCGTAGCAAGAGAGCGAGCTCTCCTTTACAATTACTTATATAACCTATACATTTGAATATTCTATTCCTTTACTCACCAATCTTCATAAATATACTAATACAGTAACATTAGAAATCGTGCTTTTGCATATTTTTAGTTATCTCAGGGTCCTTCAGACCTTTCCTTATAAGGCTAGGATGAGGGGTCTCAGCTTGGTTTTATTGCAGGAAAGAATGTGTTCTGGCATACCAGCCCGGTTTCTTTGAATTATTCAAACTGTGCTATCATCTGTATTTCTTCCTTAGCCTTTCTGGCTACAGAGTCATATTTATAATTTCTTTCTAATTCTACCTTCCCAACAACCATCTTTCTACACTGACCTGTAATTCAGGTGCCTCTGTTGACTGCACGGCAGAGAGCTTCAGAGTATTATCCC
Organism: Parus major; assembly: GCF_001522545.3. NCBI lineage: Eukaryota > Metazoa > Chordata > Aves > Passeriformes > Paridae > Parus > Parus major. The sequence continues at coordinate 9,580,751 of NC_031799.1, forward strand.
GTGAACTGGTCCCCAAAGGACTAAACTCAAGTCAAATTTGGATTGATATTTTAGAGGGTTAATTCTGCACTGGATCATATCTGTGAAAAAAACATCTATCTTCTGTATTGTAAAATGGTATTATTGCTGTATCATTATATGAGATGGCTTTTAAAGCAATTTCACTGGCAAGCACTTTACCAGCTATGCAAGTATATAAATTGGCTGCAAAAGAGCTGCTATTCAAACAGAAATCTCTTCATAGGGGTTCTGGAAAGAATTTTTTAAGTGAATCTACACTGTAGACCAAATTCCTAATTAAAATTGGCATGATAATTTGAATGGTTGGGACAAAGGCTGTTTAGGACATTAACCACATAATAGGGATTGATTAGCATTTTAGTATTGTTTCAAAGGTTAGCCAGCTATTAAAAAATTATCACTGTCCAGTTGAATAAGTACATTTTCGTAAGTCCAGATTGCATTTAAGATTTCATTAATGAGCTACAAATGTGTAAGAACTCCTGCTATCTACTAATATCGTGCCAAACATAAGGCTACATGTACAGAACTAAGTAAAGATCACAGAATATTCTATGTTGGAAGGGACCCACAAGGATCATCAAGTGAATGCCCCATATGGAGATCAAACCCACAACCTTGGTATTATTAGCACCATGGTCTAACCAGCTGAGCTCATCTCATGCTTGAGAAGTACAATATTTAACTGTGAGACACAGAACGAGGTGATTCTAGAATATCTGTTTTTTAAGATTAGTAGTTGTAGCTATCACAGTGATTGCAAACAGAGCAGAAACCTGACTAGTAGTCAGGGACAGTCAGAAAACTCAGAAAAAAGGGTAATTTTACCATCAGCCTTGTAGCTCTATAGCATGCTGATGTTTCTGCCTGTAAGTGTATATTTTTCTCTCTCTGAAAGCTAGATTGAGGAAGAAGATGGGGGATTTGAAACTTCACTGCTGAAGGCAAAGAGAGCTAAAACAACACCAGAAATACACTTCAGAGCTGGAAGGGTTTCAGGATTCTTTTTCTAGGGATGCTGGCATGGGGAAGGATGACTCCCTATCCAGAAACCTCGCTGGCTGCAGAGTGAGCTGGCAGCTTGGTGCATTTCCCTGCATGCCCAGACATGCAGCAGCAGTGAGACTGGCAAGAACAGTGTTGAAAAACCTGGCAAGAGAATGGTTCCCCAAAACTCTTTTCTGTATCTGTGAGGAAAAGGAAAGTGTGAAAGAGCGCTTGCATCTCTTGTTCAGTTTGGTGTCTCGATGAGAGACACTTACTTCTGCACTATTGTATTTATTTTTTTCTAAAGATACCAAGTTCCTGCAAATGTTTCCTTGATCTGGAGAGAAGAAGCTTTCCTTTCATCTTGAATCCACTTCCATTAAAACTCCAAGCCAGAACAATGGTATCTGTCTTCCTCAGAGCCTCAGGCTTAGAGCAGCAGCAGCGTGTGGCAGGTGACCCTCAGATCACTTTCTGGTGCAGCTCCAGAACTGGCTACACAACACAGCCTCCCAAAAATATGCCTCCCACAGCTCCTGGGGGCAGTGGGATGCTCACAGTAATAAGCTACGTCAGTGAAGCCAGGATTAAACCTTCAGGGCTCAAATTACTTCCCCAGGGAGGAGAGATGGAAAAGGGTTAGCAGCTAAATTATTGCTGGTTGCAAATTAAGATGGAAGTTGGAAACAAGATCTTGGTGGAGAAACTCAGCTTGTAACAGGTAATAAAAATATATCCATCAGCCTCAAAAGGTGTCCCTGGCCTGGTGCAGGAGCCTCCAAACAGCAGGGAGGATACATAAATGAGGGAGGCCCTTGGCTGCAGCAGAGGAATGAGAGGAGCTGCACAGGTATCAGTGTTTTCACTGCATAGGCAGTAAATCAAGACCTCTGCCTGGTTTACAAGGCATCTTTGGAAGGAAAAAAAAAATTAAAAAAAAACAAACTCACTCTGCTCTTGATGAGCAAATGACAAATGACATCTGAGCTTTCCATATTTAACACAGAATATGTCACACTGATGAGTCAGCCGTCTGCACCAAGGTGTCCTACTTTGGTATGTATGGCCTTTTCTCACTAAGTGCTTTCCCTAATATTTACTTAGGTACCAGCTTAATTCTCTTTGCCACAGGATAAAACAGGGGTTTTAATTAGCAGCTATTTACTACACAGTTAAGTCCTTCAGGAAGAAATTTTTAAAAAGCCCCAATCCAAGCAACAAATGCCAAAGCGGACCAAATGCATGAGCAGAAGACACAAGCTTTTACTGGCCTTGATGGTCAAAACACACCTGTGGCTGGAACCCAGCAAGGTGATCTGCCACTGCTCAGAGCAGGAGAGCAGGACCAGGTACTGCACCAAAGCAAAGAAAGTACTCCTTATCCTGGAAGCATGGTCCCACTCTGAAACACTGCTCTGCAAAAAAAAAACCCCAAACCAAACAATCCCAAATTCAAAATCAGGACTGTCCCTCTTCTTTAAATCAAATCTATTCTGCTTCCCTCACTGCAAACTCAGCCCGGAACTGGACAACCAACTTGGCCCTTCATCATCAGCCATAAACTTCCTGCAGCCAAAACCAAAGCATTACTTACATCTGCATGACCCCAAGGTTATAAATTGGCCTCAGATATGAGTGTCACATTTGAATATGTGTCTGTTCATCATTATTAACACAAGGCTAATACAAAGGCTGAGTGTTTCTGACATCGTGTTTTATGACAGGAGCTACTTCTGACACTTTGCAAGGCTGTGCTGCTTTTAGCTATACTACTGCATGGGAAGTAAAACTTCAGTAAATGATTTTTATGAAGGTGTGCTTCAAGCAGACAGTAACTGGGACTTCATTTTGCCATTAACTTCAGGAAATATAGCATAGAATATGAAGGACCAAGGCTGTTTAGGGAAGTAGATGACATTTTTACTGCTTTCTATTGGCATGTTTGTTTAGAAAGATGATGTTACACAGAAATTACTTTAAAATTTGAAAATACATAGGCAGATAAAACTATTTCAAAGCAAACTTTTTACTATGGCTCTTTAGCACAGCTGACAAAAATAAAAAATATCAAGGTTCCTAATTCTGCTTCATCTGCTGGTTTCCCCTCCTCAGGAAGAGATCTTTCTTGATCTGGGCAGTTAGCCAGCTCGGTGACCAATGTTACTCCATTTAAGAATAAAGCATCTTTGATGCAGTTTGGTTTATTTACAAAAATGTAAGAAGCCCTGCTGCTTTGAGCACAGGATAAATCAAACAGCTGGGGACAGCTTCTTTAGCACAGCTCTTTGAGCCAGCACCTGACCCAAGCACCATTCTGCAAGGCTTCTCCTCTACCAGTTCTCCACAGAGCAGTTCTTCACTTCATGCTCCTCACCCCCATCAAACACATCTCAAAAATCTGATGGAATTGGCCCACCAAAGTGGCCAGTGAGTGGAGGCACAGCTACTCGCTGCCCCATGTGAGACAGACTGCTTAGACTGCCACAGCTCAGCAGTGAGGATTTGGTGGTGGCCAGATGGTTATTAATGCAACATGTACCTTCTCCTAGCAGGCCCAGGGAGACGTTCAGGAGGCTTGGGAGATAAGAATCAGTGGGTGATTCTCACTAAACAAGATCATCCTGCAGGTGTGGCTGCCTGGATGACCCCTACTGGCAGAGCAGTAGTTAAACGAATTGAACAGAGGCTGGCAGAGGCACATGAAATATGTTGCCTGGCTGCTCCAGCGTGGGCTCACAGGTCCTGCCAGGAGCCTGCTCCAGCACGGGCTTCCCACGGCGTCACAGCCTCCTTCAAGCACATCCACCTGCTCCAGTGTGGGATTTTCCCTGGGGTGCAGGTGGATCTCTGCTCCCCTGTGGAGCTCCAGGGGCTGCAGGGACACAGCCAGCCAGTGGGTTTTTCCTCCACCTGCCCATGGAAAGAGTTAATTCTTTTTTCCTCTCTTCAGTTCAAGTGTTTTAAAGAATTCCTTTTCAGCCCTATGGTTAAATTTACTTTTTTTCAACTTCATTTGTCACACTCAGGTATTATTTTACTGACTAAATGTAACTTTTCAAAAGAAATTTCTTGGCAGGGAGCAGCCATTTACAATGCTCCTCTGACAAATGAAAAGATGTCAGTCAACTTTTCCCTCTGTGTGTTGCAGCTGGGGAGACATTTGCTTTCTGAGGCTGGAGCTGGAAGGCAGAGATGGAAAACATTCAAGGAGAAGGGTGTCCATCAGCCTAGACAGAATATTAATGTCAACAACCAGCACAAGGAGGGCTATTACTACTTTAATAAGACCCAAAGATTAGAAAAAAGTTTATGTTCAGTCATTTGCTGCTCCTTGAATTGTTCTGGGTCCCTGGTAATTGTATTTCAGCTGTTTCTAGCATTCATTATTGCCTGCAGGACTCCAGAGGTTTGCCATATTCATGCAGCCTCTACTTAATACTATGCCATTGAGTAATGGTTTTACTATCACTGTATTTCATTTCACTAACTTGCCCTTTTTGTCATAATTTCTGCCAGCCAGCTATTTAGCTGCAATTTGAAACATAAAAAGGAACATTGCTTTCAGAACAACATTAGGTAGACAAATTTTCATGGAAAATTAGAGAAAGTACTAGATTCTACACCTGAGAGAGATAATAAGCAGATTATAGACAGAGCAGATCACCTGCATTAAATCTAAATACAAATGAGAAGTAAGTAAGTAAAATATACTAAAGGAGTGTGGGGGAGTAACCAATCAGCTCACCTTTGTGTGGTTAAAGCTTTGAAGAGAACAGCAGGAACACACCAGGAATCCAAAACCCCTTTCCGAGCAATGGCAGTTTTTAGATTACAAGTCAGAACACGATATTTGCTTTTCAGCAGCTGCCCTCAATCACTGATTACTCACAGCCCAGGCAGCATGATGGTATTTAAGAGTCTGCCAGCCCAACCAAAGTACAGCCTAAGGAACTACAGGCCTGAAGAGCATCAGAATGTATTTTATGACCATAGACTGAGTTCACAGGGTTTGCTCACCTTACTTACCTTCCTGCTGTGGCAAACAGGTCAGATCCTATAAAACTGTACTTTAAATCATCCTGTAAGGCTTCTACAAGCAACCTCCAAACACAACTAGTTTGGATTGTGTTTTTTTTTCTTCCCTGTCTTTTTGTTTTCCCTCAGAAGTGTTAAATGGTGGGAGTTGGCCATGCATGCTATTTTACGGCATTTCAGCTTGCTGCATGTTAGAGGTGGTTCCCAGGATTTATCTCTTTTTCAGCAGCAGAGCAGCTGGAGAGTGACTTTTCCTGCACCTGTATTTCCACCTTTCACCTCATCTGCTCCAACTAGGGGCTGCCAAGTGAGAGGGGCAGCCTCAAACAGGGGCTTCTCTTGTCCCCCTCTGCATCACCACAGGGTCATTTGGATCAGTGGGCTGATCTGATAGAAAGGTAATCCACAAAAGCAAAATACCAATTTCTACAAAATCAGTTGGAAAGCAATAATGGTGTGAGGGCACCACTGGGCAGTGATTGCCAGCAGGACTCCCTCTGGCAGCTCCCTGCATCTGCTGCACACTGGGTGTAACCCAATCCCAAACCTGCTGGGAGAACAGGCCATCGTTCTGCTGTCACTTGTGCTGACACCATCACAACGAAGTGCTGAATCTACAGGGGATATGCTGCTCTAGAAAACACGTTTTGAGATTATCACCCTGCTTTTTCCTTGGTGCAATTTTTGTTTGTGAAAAATTGCTGTGCAGGAGGATTTTACTCTAAATAACAACAGGGTAACTTACAGAACAACCATGCTTTGTATTGGCAGAGAAGTAAGAGACCTTGTAGTTTGAGAACTGTTTAAGTCACCTGTGGTACTTCTTATCCAGCTTTCAAATATTCCCACCATCTCCTGAAACAGGAAAAGCTAAGTATAGCTGGCAGGTATAAAACCAGCCTTTTCTAAAGTTAAATGAACTGCTATCAGAAAAGCAATAAATGTTTTCTAATGGCAAATACACAGTGGAAAGTCTAGGATGGGAAACTGGAAAATACTGGAAGTGGCTTGTGGGAAACAAACTGGGTTGATTTGTATAGTAAACTCAAGGAGGGTGGTGAGGGACATCGTGTTTTGATTTGTGAATTGGGGTCAGAGTGAGAGTGGAAATATATTCTTGCATCACCAAAACATAAAGCAATGAGCACGTATACCCTCTACATAAAATTAGCATCTCTGTCATCACATTCATGCATAAACATACTTTCAATTAACATCTCTAAAAGAAAATAAAATGAGTCCCACTGATTGCAAAGTGAGTCCATGGAGCTCTGACTTTTAAAAGTCTTAAGAAGACTTGAAGGTTTAGACTCTATTAGCAAAACCATACATTAGTACTAGTAGTGTAAGCTGTTCTTAATTGGAATTTTTCTTCAGATAGCAGTAAGATTTGTAGGTTTCAGAACTCACAGAAATATTAACTGGTTTCCAGAAATTCAGTGGTTCCATAGACTGAATTTTGGCTCTTATAGTATAATGAAAATTTTATTTCAAGACCCAGAAATAGACAAAATGCAAGAGAAAACTGGGATACCTAACTTGACTGTAAATTAGCAGATTTTTCTATTTGAAACATTGCTTTTAGCCTGAGAATTGCAGATTAGAATCATGCCTGAGCTGCAGGTACAGAGGCTTCTGTTGCATTCTCCTACCCTGATTTCCTTACTAATGATACAGGGCATCTAATCATTGTTCCATCTACCCACCTGCTTTGAAAACTAGTAAATAATTTTAATGGTATTTGACAAAAAATTATTTCAGAAGCTGCTAGATTCCAACAGGCAATCTGGAGGCTAAATGGCCAGGCCATGCCAAGCCATGAGCACTCACCTGGTCTCCCAGGAACCGAATCACAGAGTTGCAGTTGTCCAGGGAGGCAGCAGCAATGACAAACCTATAAACTGCTGTAACAGCTCATGACTTAGGAACAGGGGGGAGATGGATGGAGACTGAAGATCTTCTGGCATCAGCAAAGACAGGAAATGCCAGAAGAAATGACAAAATTGAGTGGACAGACAAGCCAAAGCCACAGGACGTCAGTCTTCCTAGATCTGCTGTTTACAAAGTAAATTAACAAATGCACTTCCTAGGCATGTCTTATTCACCTGCTTTAGGCATCAAAGGATAACATTAAGGTAAAGTGTCTTTTTCATTTTACTGGGCTGCTGCATAAAAACCAGGGAAACCAAATGCTTGCTGGAATCAGGGTAACATGCTGCAATTGAGCACCAGCATTTACTGTTCTACAGGGCTCCACAGCAGCCAAACCATGGCAGCACTGAGCATCCACTGCCCATCCACACACTTGCCAAGACAGTAGCAGTCCTCGATTACATCTATTATCTTCTCAGCTTCCACAGCACATTTAAAGCTGTGAGCCCAGTCAAACTTACCTCCCAAGCAGAGGGACTCCTCTGGGGCTCAGAACTGTATGGGTAGCCTACCCATTTCCATCTAACACAGGCTGAAGAACCCCATTGCTACTGCCTTTGCGCTCAACATGGTGGTGCCCTCCCCACAGAACTGTCTCTCCAGCTCAAGTTTCAGCTCTTATCTTTTGTGTCCACTCCTCTCCAAGTTAACTCTATTTTCCCACCGAGTTCTTCCATCCTGCAAATGCTAGCAGAAAGCATTTGTCATGTTGACTTTATTACAGACCAAAAAAAAAAAAAAAAGGATGCAAGACCCTAAGAAGGGTTTTGCCCCTTCCATTCCCCACACCTCCCCAGTTCAGTACGGGAATTGGTATTCCATGAGTACATCTATTGTTCTGCACACAGAATACTCTTTTCAGACTCAGCTAAGTTCACTATTCAAATCTTCCTATCCCAGAAAATGAAGTCCTTCACACAATTTTTAAATAGTTTTATGCAAAACCTAGCTCTTTGTGAAGGAGCACTCAGCCGTAAATACTGCATGAGGTCTCCGAGTAGTTTAGAATGAAGGTGACCTGTGCTGTGACAAAATTAATCCATTGTAAGAAATCATCAGCAGAAAGTATTCACCTGCCTCTGGAAGAAGTTATGCTTCTGTGCTTCAAGCACAAATGGAAAAAGCTTTTGCTGGAGCAAAAGATCAGGAGGGCAAGCTGGCTGTAAGCACCTTAATCAAGTACATGTTTGCATTCCATTATGCACATCAACAGCTGAACCTTTTCAATAGTGAATGCAGTCTTAAATCAAAGCCAAGCGGTCAAAGTACAATCACTGGTCCTTAGCAGGTGTGGGTGAGGCAGAGGCACACCTTGTGGTACAACATGACCCACAGCTGTTGCTGTGTGGGGCTTCAAGAAAAAAGGTGGCACAATCTTGTAACATTCATGGGTTTTTAATGTGTGATTTGCACTAGTGCTGCCTTTGACCAGGGACTAGCAACGTGTAGTGTCTTGAAAAAAAATAATTTTTAAATCTGTACTCCACAGCTTTCTGTGGCCACCTTAGTCCATCTCACACATCTGGTTTGAGAAACACCCCCCTGTGGCAATTTCAAGAAGTTGCTTAGTGTAACAATGCAAAAACAAATTTCACCTTGGACATGGGGGAAGCATATTACAAAGACAGAAACAAACATTGTTTAATAACCCCCTCCCCAATACAGACACTCAGCAATTTCTAGCTCACCTTCAACTTCCCACAGCCATCCTATGTCACTGTACTGAACTGTCCTCTCTCCTGCATTGGTGGCATCTCTCCAGAAGTACAGCCAGATCAAAACTGCACAGCTTCCCCACAATGTATCCTGTAAAAATCAGGATATAACCAGAAAAGCCTTGCCACTGCAGATTGTCAAGTCTGCTGTGATTTAGTGCATCACTTGCAAAGTGGACCTTAAACATACATTCTCATTTCAGGATGAATCGTTCAAAGTATACTTTATTGACACTCTTCAAACAGCCCATTAGAGAGAAGTAACAGTATTTAACAAAAAGAAGGAAAAAAAAAAGATAAAAACCTGTAAAACTGCTAGATTGCATTCAGTGTTAAAACTTGGAGGTATAAACAGAAGCCTGGAGTAAAAATATGAAGTCTATTTCCAATCCTTCAGTGCAGAAAACCAGCAATAATGGTATTTACTCTACATTAGAAGTGTCCCCATGTTCAATTCCAGATATATGCCTCTCTTCTATATATATTTCTGATAACTTATGTACAAATAAGATGTCCAACATCTGTTCTTTAATACAAATATGTAATCTTCATGACTGAAATATTACAACAGTTTGATCAAAAGTATAGAAAAATCATTTTAATAGCTTTTTTGTAATGGCAGTGTTTAAAAAAACCCACCTTTGAACCCAAATGACCTTAGAATGACAAGTATTTCTTCACTGCTCATTCAACATGCAAAGTATTATTGCATACATGAGTCACATGAATTACAACTAAGTCTGAAGAAAATGTGCTGTACAGCCCATTCTAGCAAGTGCTAGCTGTAAAGATCATACATATCACAGAAGAACGCATAAGTACTAATGTATTTTTAAATAAAACACTACAAACTCAAGTATTGTCCTCGCACTAAGACTTTAAGGCAATAAAGAGCTGGGAAGCTTCAGTTTGGCATAGCTGCATCAAGCTCTCCCCCTTCCCAGTTATGAGAATTTGTTTTTAGAGGGCTGCTGATGAATTGTTGCTATACATTAATACAACTCAGTATGAAGTGATTAAGTCAGTAACAAAAGTTTAATATCCCCAGTTTCACCGAGCTGATCAAATTTAAGCAACAGTTTATCCACCAGCTAAGTTTTCCAGCATGGATTTCTAAATTGCTATGAGAACAGATAAAATATTCAATGCACAACCTCTCAGTGTAACTGATTTTATGACTTGAATCTGTTCTGGGGGTATTACAGATTTTAAGGGTTCAAAACAGATCTGATAGTCAAATAATATTCAGCTTTACAAAGGATAATTATTTGCAGTAAAAATTTGTATAAACATACACACACAGTAGATCCAAGTTAACAGGCATTTCTTTATGGCTTTTTTCACTGAGGTACTGTTGTAACATCCAGCAACAGGACACAAGTGTTCTATAAACACCACATTCATAAGCTGTACCACCAACTCATGACAAGTGGTAACAGACTGCAAATCCTGCTTTGCAGCAGGACTACAGGGAAAGAGTCTTCTGTGCTATGTGGAGAGTCTCAGTGCAAGCTACAGAAAGCCTTAAAGGCATCTGGCATCAATGGGGGAAAATGAGTCTCACTCTACTTAAAAGGAGAAAAAATACTCATGACAAATTTAAATCTCATTCCTTAAAATTAAGAGCAAACTTAATATTCCAAGGCAGCAAGGGCATATAGCACAGCAGCCATATATTAAAACTTGAAATGTGTCATTAAGCTCTTGCATCTGACCCTTGAGCTACGTGCATGCACAGGCTCCGAGCAGCCAACCTGTGACTGACACCACACAGACCAACACTGACAAAGGGGAAGGGGCAACCACATGACTTCTGTTGATCCAACAGCAGATGGAAAACCCCTGGTGACCATGAGTGTATTCCTCAGCTGTCAAAAGCTGATTTGTGAGTGCACAGTTAGTTGCATCTTTCACTGTTTATGTGTGTGGAGAAAATGCAAATCACAGTACTCCACTCCCAGTACTCTTAGCATAAGGGGAAAGATGTTTTGTTAAGATCGCATGATTGCTGCCATATGCATTTATCATTCCACCTTTACAGCAGAAAGTATTCTTTCACTGTTTTTCTTTTTTTTAACAATGGCCATATGGTTACTTCAGCCAAGACTCCCATTTTTATTACACCTATGCTAAAAATATGTTTCTGCAATAAATATTGTTAGAGTGAAATGGAAGTTCAAAACATGCTAATTGAATTACAGTAAGTAGCTATTTCCAATCAAGGATTTTTAACCCCACAAACCCATTAAACAGGTTGCAGATGCTCAAGTTCCTTAAATGAAGATACAGCACAACATTTAAAACTCAGTGCTTAGTCACATACAATCCATACTGTAATCTATATACATGTTATAACATATCCTCACTTAGATCAACAAATTCATCATCCCTCTTGACCAAGTCATCTTCGTCTTCCAAGTCTTTCCAGGTGCTGGTGGGTAAAGCTGGTTTGACAGACTGTCTCTGCAGTAAAGCAAATGGAAACAAGGACGACAAGCGGGCAGAATTTCTCAGCATGGGAACAGAATGTACATCTCCAGAAACAGCCTGACTGTGTTCTTCATCCATTTTCACCTGCAGGGTTTGCACTTCCTCCATCAAGTCCAAAATCTTGGCAGCTGTAGCTATTGTTCCACCACCATGAAGCTGGGCCTCAGGAATCCATCGTAGGTAACGCTGTGCCCAGACTTTGATCTCAGGACCGTCGATGCGCGGCAACAGAAGGCCGTGGTAGTCAACAGGTTTGCTATGCCAGCTATCATAAAACTCCCTTAAGCTGTTAGGGGCCTCATCTGAAGAATTTATGAACTTGCCAATTCTTTTACCCAGAATGTTTTTAATTAAATGATCTGTTTCTTCCCTGAAAAATCCTCTCTTTGTGGAAGGCTTTGCCGGTGTCAGTGGCAAAGAAAGTTGCCGTTGATGCTTTAAGATTAAAAAAAAAAGGAAAATACTCAGATAAATATTAATGGAATGAGACTTCAGAAAGCAGCTTTAAGAGGAAGAAAAACAAGTTGTATTCAGAAACCTCTTGCAAGCAATAGTCACTTGAACAATATAAAAAGGCAGTATCTGTGTTTAAATCATTATTTTTCAATACATCAACTACTTCACAGACCATACTGAATATTGCTAGCTTCCTTCCTTGCATTAACCAAAAGTAAGACCAATAAAGCAATTTTCTTTGAAAAAGCCAAACCCTTTGCTTACATTCAAGTATTGCAAATGTCCATGTTTAGTTTAAGCGAGTTAGAAATCAGAGAGCACTTTATTTCTATGCTTTTATCCAGTGGTCCCTCACTGCATCTCAGATTAATGCTGTAGATCATACTGGCAAGGTCTCACATGAGAATGCTTTTATACAGGACAGAATTTAACAAATTAATTTCAATTGAAAGAGGCTACTCTACAAATGTTCCCCTGAATTTGTGCTACATGCCAGTAATGAGATGGTCCATCCATAATCCTCCATACTCCAGACAGTTTTTTTGCTCTTGTTGGTCCCCCTCCCACTCCAAGTGAACACACACTCCAGATACACTCAGATAAAATTAGGGAGGCAATCACAAACCTATGTGTTTCAGTCAGGTACTCCATGGAACAACTAAATGAACTCCCTTCAAACATGTAATTGCAACTGACCTGAATATTGAATCTCATGATTTACCAACAGACTTGCACAGAAGGATGAAGAAAAATAATCCCTAACTTCATGGCTATGAACTATAAAAGAGTCATTTACAACTGAGGTGGATGAAAAGTGGGTTCTTCAGATCCAGGCAGGTTTGAGGTATACATGTATTTTGTCAATTAAAAAAAGTCTGCACCAATACTTCCACTGTGAGTACATTTGAAATAAGAGATGTGTGAAATATTTCTAGAATTAAAAAAACAATTTAGCAGCACATATCTTACCTTGAACCGTGCAGTCTTCCGTTGACTTTTATCTGGTTTTGGTTTCTCTGCATAAAGAGGGTTGTTCAGGAAAGCCTGGGCCTTGGGGTCAAACTGCACAGCCCAGTCCCACACAGTAAGGAATCTGAAAGGACCACTTTGTGTCTTGATGCTTTCCCCACTCTGCCAAAACAAACAGGTCACATTTAATACTGCTAGAAGGGATTTCTAACCAAGTCCAGGTGAAGTTAAGAAACTGGTGTTTCAGAAAAAAGGCCACAGAGTTGCAACAACACTTGTGCTTTCTATGTGTTCAATAACTGAACAAAAACAGTGCAATTACATTTTCACAGATGAAATTAAAGTTAAATATTCTCAGAAAAAAAACCAACAAAATGAGACTTAGGAAAGAGACAGACATTTGGATTCTTCAAACACAGAGGGCATATTAGAATTCCAAACACCAAAAGTTGTAACTGCAGTCATGCAGTGCTACTGGTCTAGATTTTGTGATCAACAATTTATTTGTATGAAAGTCAGTAACCTTCACTTTTTCTTTTGGTCTCTGTGCAGCCTTGCAGAGGATACTCCCATTGCTCCCAGCTTTTTAGGCTAGAGAAGAGTATGAACCACATATAAATTAACATTCGGGAGATGTTGATTTTGGAATACAACAGAATATACTATACAGGAATTTCATAGATAACTTATTCTGCCAGACAGCTGGATATTCCTTGTAGGTTAAGGAGTTCCAGTTTCACTGAAGAGCATTAAACATGAAACTACAGCTACATATTATAGGTAATATACTCCTTCTGTCATCATAAACTAAGTCCTGAACTTGACTCCTTACAGCCAAAATTGCATTCACCCTTCAAGGCATTTCAATGAGTAAGAAAAAAGGTGCCATCAGGAATTAGCTTTTTCTGAGTGTTCCTTGTTTCTCCAATACACTTCATCCACAAAATACCAAACCCTTACCTTATTAGTGTCTCTTTGATGTTGAGAGTTGAAGAAGAAAGTGCTAAAAATAGGCACATAGAGGCTGTCTGACAAGACAGTTAAGTAAGTTTCTGTGAACTCAAATGCTGGAGGATACTGTTGTACGAGCTGCCAAACACAATTTAGCAGGAGCAGAAAAACAGGAGCCTAAGTAAAGAAAATATTTCATCAGTTTCAAAGAAAGTTAAAATTGTTCCACAATGCAAACTATTTATTTTACAGTATTTAGTGTCTCCAAATATAATTCTTAAGGCAAGAAGCCTGATTAATTACAGAACTGCTGCACATATATTTGGTTGAAATCTGAAGTAGTATTATCTGAGCTACCCTTGGCAAATTATTGACAGAAGAGATGAGCACTTTCTACTCTGAATTTGGAAGTTGCCACTATGCAGCCTTTTAAAGGTGGCAAAGCAAAACTAGTTCATAGCAATTCTTGATCAGAATGAGTCAGTTTACACCTATTACTTCCATTCAAATAGCAATCTGATCTAGTTCCAAAGCAAGACAGTATAAAGCTGATCTCCATATGTGATGGGAATAGGCAATTAACTTATTTCTATGGATGCTACTACCATTTAACACAGTTTTCAAGGGCACAAGATACATGACTTTCAAAAGACTGCAAGACTGGGAAATTTTACATTTGTTCCCCTTAATAATAAAGCCATTGCTGAGCCCTAAACAGCAAAAACAATGGCACTGTACAAACATCAACCCCTGAAACAAAATGCAAAAGATCCTCAGAGTAACTGGAACTTCTGGACTAACATCTAAATCCCTCTTCATGCTGTGCAAGCTTATAAACTTGTAAGCAAGGAAAGCAATTAAATCTTACCTCCTCTTTCTCACTTTTGTGTAAGTGGTTACAGCGATCCAAAAACCCATGTCCTCCAATCACCCACTCCTTCTGAATAAGGCTCTGAAACCCTGATTTTGTTCTGCTGTGTGAATCCATCATTACTTGAACCAGACTCGAGATTACACAGCACAGATCAGTAGCACTCTCTTCTACAAAGGAAACAGAAACCACTTCCACTACTGAACCATTCTCCAAACTTTGTGTAAGAAGGCAAAGCATGGACATGGTCACATAAATGAAATCATATTTCAGGATCAGAGCAACACAAACATTTTTGCAAGTCAGAGAGAAGTTAATCCATGATTCCAAATTTAAGGTTTACTTACACACTTCTCCTAGGGAAGCACTTTGACAATATAACCTGTAAGGCCCAGCCTTCACTACTCTAACTTGCCTGTGCCCTTCAGTCTCCCACAGGCACACACTGCCCCTCAGCCCAGCTATTTGTCCCTACCCTTCCTATTTTCCATGCCTTTTTCCACGAGGTGTGAAACTGCCTCCTCATGCAACATACATTCTTCACCTTCCCAAAAGGTGACTCAAGAAAACACCTCTTTCCTGTGCTAGGCTTCTCAAATGGCAATATGTGGGAAAAACCCAACTAAATCACCAATCCAGGAGTCATTCAATGGATAACTTTAGGTTTGGTTTTATATGTGGTTACTCAGTCTAGGAAAATAAACGGCTCAACATGTTCACAGTAAGCATATTCTTCAATGTATTTTTAATAAAGAGCCTGCAGAATACCTAGCATGTATTTGGAAAATATAAAGGTTATTTTGCAGTTTTCATATTACTGGTCCTTTGTGTAGATATAGTTCCCCTGCCCCTTAAAGTACAGCAAGGGGTCTTGGAGACTTCAAATAAAATAAACTGGGAAGCAGGAATGTTACCTCTTCTTTATGCAAGACTCTCCTGACAATTTATTAGCAGCTTTTTCATTCATATCCTGGAACTGTGCTTACCATATTTTGTTTAACTACAAGAAGCATTTCCAGGAGAGTGAGAGATTTAGGTGTCTTATTTGAGTGCTGTAGGAATTTTACCAACTCTCTACCATAACTATAAACTTACAGCTTAAGCCACTTCAAAATGAATTTAAACAAATAAAAAAATAGGACTATCTCATGAAAATCTTACCTATGAGGAGAACATTTGTGTGCTGTATTTCCAGACACTCAGCAACTTCTATTGCTTTCTTCAAGACCCTCCTGTTTTGGTACAGGAAAAGTTGAGTGAAGTTTCTTATATTAGTTTCCCCTAGACAGGGTTAGAATGCCATACTTGAAACTTGACTAGTTCTTTAAAACACAAAACCCATGCTTAGTTTGTGTAAATGAAGAACTGCTTAGCTTCAAAAACATTTTATTTGGCCATTAACCATGCATTTGCAGTTGATATGATACAATACTGTATTCTAGATCAATAGTAGCCATCACACACTGAAGGATTACAATTGCTAAAAACCAGATTTTTATGCTGGAGAGAGTCAACATCATCACATTTATGTTCTAATGTACTACATACTACATTTCTTCCAAAATTTGGTTTTAAGAGGCAGAGGGAAGGATGAGCAATCAGGTCTTGTAAACACTCAGACAAAAGTTACGCGGAGAATATTCCTACACAAGGAAGACTGAGTGGAATTACAGATCACATAAAAACAGATTTAACACTGTTGATTTCTAGATCTAAATCTTCCTAAGTTAGTTATTTTTAGCAAAAGCCTGTATATCTTGTAATATCTTAGGTCACTAATAGAAGCTGACAGTTTATTTTTTAAGCGTGGAGTTGTCAGATTTCTTTTTTGTTCTGTCATCTAGAACATGTGAAAAGGCATTTGTATTAATTGCAAGAGCCAAGAACAGGCTGATCCAGGAACCAACTGGATCGAAGTATGGAAATGACCAGTCTCAAGACACTCCAAGGATAGGAACATGGCCTGGCTTTTACTTTAAACTACTTGCGATCTTGGTTATGTCAATGAATTTCTCAACATCTTCACTAGAACCTTTCAAAAAACACACACATTTAAATTCTAGATAAAGGAGTTAATAACAATCAGTAGATACTGATAATTATTAAGACCAGAAGGGACTGGAGCAGACTGCAGAGGCACTCCATGGTGAATTAGCTGATCACAGAATAAACTGACAGACAGAAGAGCTAGCACAAAGCAACACTGAAAACAAAACTCCTCAGCATTCCACTATAACAAGCCTTAAGTTAGCCAACACCATTCCAACACTTACTCACTGTCGACTGCTGAAAGAAGAAAAGACAACTTAAGGAACAATTAGCAAAGCAAGGGGACAAAACTGAGAAGAAAAGTCCTTTTATAAAGTCTTTGGTGGGCTAACATCTTGAACACTGCACTTTATCTCACCCCAAAGGACATTACAGAAGTAGAGTACAGAGAAGAATGGCAAGGCCAGTCAGAGACACAGAATAGCTTCAAACAAGAAACAAACAGGATTCTTGAGTTTGGAAAGAAGGTGGCAGTGCAGGACAGAAATTACTGGATCTGTGTTTTTAACTGGCTCTCTGGAAGAATTGTAAGTGGAATGATCTGCTACTTCTCACATCCTTTAAAGCGGAAGACTTAACACAAGTCTGCACTGTTAAAAACAGTCTCAATTTGCAGACGTAAGATATATAAGTGGGACTATAAGCCTGTCTTAGTATTTTTCCCTACAGGCAATAAAGAACGTAATTCAGTTTCAAGAAAATAGCTAGAAAAAACGCTACAAATGCCATTACCAACAATTTGAAACATAGAAAGCTGAAGGTACAGCAAACCTGATTATTTCTAGCCAGTTTGTGCTCTCCAGTAATGAAAACCATTTCACATCAGTTGCCCAGAAGTCTGTACTGTTATCTGCAAAAGAAGAGGAAAACAAAAAATTGGGTTGTTCACACATGCACAGTGGAGCCATCCACTGAATTACCCTTCAGTCATGAACAGGCACAAAACAACCAATACTAAGGAGGCAGCAAATCTCAATCACTATTAAAGTTGACACCTTATATCTAAGGACATGAAGTAGTCCTACAAACACCAGCAGAGTTTTATAGGCACCACAGCCCTTTAGTAAAAGTATATTGAAGGTTCATGGCAATCAAACCAGGTAAATAAATCTGTTGACAACACGGAAAAGGAATAAAAAAGTTCAATCACAGATGATGATCCACATAAAGCTTAACTTAAAGAGGCTGGATTTTGAAAATCATTACCATCAGACCCAGAAACATCAATGGGTTTTAGAAGTAGATTATAAAAATTTATTGAATATAAGACTACCTGTAAAACATTTTGAACAGTTTTGGTGCAACTAAAAAAAGGCATTAGAATACACAAACAGGGAGGCAAAGTTCAATACCACAAAGTCATTAAATGCCTATGAATTTCACTAGGAGTTTTGTAGGTTTTTTCAAATGCCACCTAAGTGCCCATTGCTTTTATTTCTATCAAAGCCAGCCAACAAATATTGGAAAGCTTTCACAAGCTGATACAGTCAATTAAGACCAGAATAGATTACATTTCCTGCATGAGAGAAACCTTGAAACACAAAACCTACAATTGTTCTACTAGTGAGAAACCAGATACACACACTCCCTCCTCTCCCCTACCCTTTCCACAATAGCCTCAGTTCCACATGTTTCTGTGTAATTATCCACCTCCCAGAGTCTCTCCAAACACTTCCAGTGCTCAATTCCAGCACATTTACAAACACTTCTGACTCTGCTGCATCTTTCACCCCAAATGCACAGGCACATATGTTTTATTCCTGTAGCTGTGCTGCCTCCTTGCCTGTGCACCTCATCTTGTTCATTATACAATTTAAACTTCTCTCCCAATATCTTTGACCCTGGCCACAGAAACTAGCTCTCCACAAAAGTATTAGAATGCATCTTCAAAGCTCTGTTCCATTACACACAGTTCTCACCAAATCCCAGCACCCTCACTGTACAGACTTTTTTCCTAATACCTTATCTAAACATGCTCATTTTCCCTTGTCCTATTATTTCATGCTTTCATCTAAAGTTCCTCTCCAGTTCTCTTGTAGTCCCTTTAGGCACTGAAGGGTTCCATAAGATCTCCCTGGAACCTTCTCTTCTCTAGGCTGAACAATCCTAATTCTCTCAGCCTTTCTTTCTCTCCTTTCATAGGAGAGAAGCTCCATCCCTCTGATCATTTTCAGTGCCCTCCTCTGTGCTGGCTCCAGCAGGTCCCTGTCCCTCCTGTGCAGGGACCCCAGCTCTGGATGCTCCAGCTGGGTCTCAGCAGAGCAGAGCAGAGGGGCAGAATCCCCTCCCTCCCCTGCTGCCCATGGGGCTTCTGGATGCAGCCCAGGACACGTTTGGCTCTCTGGGCTGTGAGTGCCATGGCCAGGACAAGTTGCCCATACCATATTAACTACACACACAAGGGACAGAAGTAATGGTTAATGCATTCAGATTTTAAAAGATGGTGAAAAGGTTTATGGTAAGGTAATAATTTGTGTAAGATGTTAGTACTTCTGCAAAAGGTTATCTGAATGTTTTTCTCAGACTGAAAAATGCATAGTGCTATACTCAGTGAGGTACAGTCTAGTAACAAACCTTATTTAAAAACCTGCAAGAACAAACAAGATTGCAGTTTGAACACATTCCATTTTTCGTGAATGTAAGATGATGCAATTACATCATCAAAATACACAGTATTTCCTGAGACAGATTAAATTACTTAAATTCAAGCTTTGGCCTTTTTCCTACAAAGCATGAGTTACCAGAAATCACATAAAAGGTAATTATTTTTAGCTCTTAAGATTCATTGTGGATTTGACAGTGCATTCTAGACAAAATCCTCAGTGTGAAACTCAAATACCTCATACTAAAAGTGGAGTGCAGCTCTTTTCATCTCAAGAGGTGAGGTCAAAGTGTTTCATGACAGCAAAATAGTTGGAAAGTTTCAGGAGAAAGAAGTCTGAAAGCCTGGAGCATATTTTCACATGGCTCCCATTTTATTTCTTTCTAAAGGAGAGAATTTCAGCAGCTTTGTGTGTTTTGAGATGTGATTAGTGTGTAACAAAACCTAGAGCAAAAATTAATTAGTATTTAGTCTCTACTCTTGACAGAGCCCGAAGACTAAAAGATTGGCCACAGAAGACTGAAAAATCTTCCCCACAAACTTCATTCCAGCTAGTGTATTCCAACTAACACTTAAGACTCCACTCCTTCAAAAGTAATTCTCAGGTACTGTGGCAGCTTAGCAGGAGACGGTTAAGTCAAAGAACTACAAACCTTCATTCACATCCCAGACAGAAGCACAGTCTTCAGTTATATATTTTTAAATCTGTTTTTAACCACCCTCAAAATCAAGACACCAATCAAGAAAATTACTGCACTCAGGAGACACAGCACATCATTGTTACTTTGCTTTAAAGTCTGACTTACCTATCAAAAACAGCTGTTTAAATCTCGTGTATGCAGTCTGGATATCTTGCAGAGATGGAAGGCTGCTTGACAAGTCATCCAGCTTCAGGAGCTCATAGGGAGGTTTGCTAATTGTCTTATAGATTCTAAATAAAACCATCAAGAAATTAAAGCCTTCTGCTTCACAAGTCAAATAATGCATCAACTATTAACACTGAAGACAAAGTTAATAGGCATGATTTGTCGAAGAGTTGTAATACCAGAAGACAGACACTCCCGAAAGCTAGTGACCTCCATAAATTTTTAGGTACTGTCTGGAAGCTTGCCTGCAGGCTTATAACAAGATTTGATGCTTCTAACATGACATAAATAAACTCATACTCGTGCCTATCTGTGCAGTTATGAATATTACAAGCACTAGTTGATTTTCACTACTGTTTCTTTAGTATTTTTTTCACTGGGCACACCAAAATCACTTTACTAGAAGACTGCTAGAGCTGTATCCTGAAAGAAGAGATAAATAGAAACATCCAAACCTCTTAGCTGCCAGGTCTTCATCTAATGAATCACACGACTAAAGGAAACTATTTGGATTAAAACAAGACAATGTATCTTTTGCATTTGTATAATTTCTTTTTAATTTGTATCATTTCCCTATATATCTACTGGTTTTTTTCCTTTGAAGGAGAGGAAAAAATACCAGGCCAGATGGTGCTTTGGCTTGGACCCAGAACATTCCCTCTCATTCAGGTTCCAGAGCTCAGATGAACATCAGCTTAGTAACTAAGTCCACTGTCACATTGGCCTCTTTATTATCAAGACTTGGGAAAAGTTGCTCTGGCTCATATTTCAGAAGTGAGGCCTTGTGGGAACTTTTCCAGGCAGGATAGAGTGTTTTGCTTCCTGCAGGCTGTAGCACAGAAACCTGCTTTAGTTGAGAACTACAGGAGTCCACATCAGAAACACGGGTTACCAGACCTACTGGAAGATGCATCAGATCAGAGCAGTGAGGGAAAGCAATTGCTGGCCAAATACAATACTTCTTCCACACAAAGCAGTGAAGAACTTACACTGGGAGATCAGGCTTGAACAGCTGTTTTAAAAAGATAAGCTGCTAATTGTAAATATCTGCTCTGTGCCCGAGTTCAGACTATTACTATAATGGCACTTTAACACACCCTGATGGCCAATTTGTAGATATACTTCAGACTCCAGAGATTAAACACCAGTACTGCACAGCACTGCCCCAAGTTCAATTGGCCAGAGAGAAGGGATCAAATTATCAGAGAATACTTTGTTACAGCTTACTGCTAGTTTTATTTACTTTCACACCATGAAACAGCATTAAAGACAGTTCTAAGTGACATAATCTTTCCCATTTCAGGGTAGAAATATTAGAGCATCTGCAGGAAAGGCCACAACTCTCCTATGCAAGTATAATTAATTTTATAAACAAAAGCAGTTTTAAGAGTCAAATCAAGTTGTTTTCTGTTACTTCTGTGTGATTAACAGGTCTCCATCTATGAGAAGCAAGGAGCCAATGTTCAATGTACAGACTGTATAATGAGTCTGATCTAACAGGTGGCTTCTGAGAGAGAAGTTCTGCCCAGGACAAACAACAGGTTAAAAAAAAAAAAGCCAAAACAGAAGGGCAAAAAGTCATTGCCACAACAGTCAGACAGCTATCCTCCTACCCTTAAGTTAAACTTGTTATTTTTCAAACTGCTGAGCTAATTCAGCTCACTACCCCATCTGAAAAAGTGCTGTCTGCCTCACATCTGAAGGCTGCAGTACTGAATTGCTTAGGCTGTCTCAGACATTTTAGATCACCTTATCTCAAGCTATTTAAGAACATGAACCTAGCTCTCAAAAGGTAGCAGAGTCTTAAAAACTCAGGTTGTGAATGCAAGTTTAGAGATGGAGTCCACATTTCTCTTACATGCAAAACAATTAAGCCACTAAACCCTACAAGCTTTGCTGCTGCTTTACCTAAATAACACACTGCAGTTTGTACAGATTTCTCAGAAATCTATCTGTATGTATTTCCACAGAAAAAGCCTTCAGTGAAGTTCCAACCCTGCACAAGTGACCAGTGCCATTGGGTCAAGGGCTTAAACACGTTCCACTACAGCAAACTACTTTTAGATATAGTACTTGTTTCCTGATGTGTGAAAGCTTAAAAGATATAGCATATATGGAAAAAGAGAAGCAAGGTCCATACCAAGCAAAGTGTTGTGGACAGAATAGCTATTACTGACCCATCCAAGAAGGCTTTTTGCATTTGTGAAGTGCTGTCATCCTGTTCTTTGGGAAATGCAGACATTTTGAGAAGAGCAGCACCGTTATGGCAAGACCAACACCAAATCTGCAGAAAGACATTTACCAGGTGAGAAAAATTAAAAAATTGCCCTATACGATGTGACAATACATATTCAAGTGATTGAGTGATTTCAAAATTTCTCTGTGCTTTTGCTTCACTGAATTTTTAGTGTATTTAACTACACCATCAATAGAAGCAAACTCCTAC
Organism: Parus major; assembly: GCF_001522545.3. Lineage (NCBI taxonomy): Eukaryota > Metazoa > Chordata > Aves > Passeriformes > Paridae > Parus > Parus major. Next base: position 9,603,141 of record NC_031799.1, read on the forward strand.
ACCTGCACCAGAATTACGTGCCTGAGTATGCTATGTTATCACTTCCAAGTTTTTAAGTTAGGCTTTACACAGGCACAGGGAAATAAAAAAAGTCAGATTATGCCAAAACATTACTTTCTCAGCTTCCCTCACTGGTAAAAAAAATACATTGATCAAAAAGTCTGTGGACAAATTATGTTGGAATATATGCCACAGAAAGATAGAACTTGTAAGTAACTTATATACATATATATATATATATTATCCATCGGTTTCTCCATGGCAGGTTTTTCTAAGAGTTTAGCATTGAGATAACTCACAGCAGATGCACTGATATTCTTCCATTTAAACTATGCATAAAGAGTAATCTAGGCATATGAAATACAGTATTAAACACTCCACAGATGAATCAGATTGCATGACCTCAGTATTTCTTGTGTAAATCAGTCCTCAAAACTTCTCACTTCCCTTTACACATAATTTCCTCATTCAAACTCCTTCAAGCTCTCAAGATGATCTGTAAACTTGCTTTGAAGGAAGGAGTAAGAACCATATTCATCAGGCATATTACACAAATGAAATCAGGAAGCTGAAGTTCTGCTACCAATTTACAGTAACCAAGAAGTGCACCTCAGGATACAGAAACCTCACAATCATCAGGAGTGGAAAAAATTACTATACTGTCCTTCCATTGCCTTCTGAAAACTATTTAATATGTCCCAGCTATCTTGATACTAACTTCACAGACAGTGAATAATTACAAGAGTTCTACAAGGCCTCTGAACAGTGGAGGGCTACAGATGTTGTCATCTATATGGACATCTGTAAGGCCTTTAACATGGTTACCCACAGCATCCTCAAAACTGGGGAGATAGATTTGATGCATGTTGTTCAGGGATGAGGAACTGGTAGAATGGTCACATCCAGAGAGTAGTGCTGAAAGTCCCAACATCCAGATGGAGATTCGTGATGAGTGGTGTCCCTCAGGGGTCTGCATTAGGGCCAGGACTATTAAATACCTTCAACAATGACACAGTCAGTGAGATCAAGTGCACCCTCAGAGAATTCAAGACGACACCAAGCTGAGATGGTTTGACAGGACACCATCCAGAGGGACCTGGACAACCTTGAGGAGCAGCCCATGGGAACATCATGAGGTTGAACAAGGCCAAGTGCTGGTGCTGCACCTGGGTGAGAGCAGCCCCCGGTATCAGCACAGGCTGGGCATGAACAGACCCAGAGCAGCCCTGCCCAGAAGGACCTGGGGGTGTTGTGGGTGAGAGGCTGGACATGCCCCAGCCATGGCACTCACAGCCCAGAGAGCCAAACGTGTCCTGGGCTGCATCCAGAGCCCCGTGGGCAGCAGGGGAGGGAGGGGATTCTGCCCCTCTGCTCTGCTCTGCTGAGACCCAGCTGGAGCATCCAGAGCTGGGGTCCCTGCACAGGAGGGACAGGGACCTGCTGGAGCCAGCACAGAGGAGGGATAAAAAGATGGCCACAGAGCTGGAGCACCTCTCCTGTGAGGATACACTGAAGAGTTGGGATTGCTCAGCCTGGAGAAAGCTTTGGGGAGACCTTTCTGTAGCATTTCATTACTTAAAGGGGGCTTATAAGAAAAATGGGGAAAGACTTTTTAATAGGTCTTGCTGTGACAGGACAAGGGGTAGTGGTTTGAAACTAAAAGAAGGTAGATTTAGAACAACATCTACAGAAAAAAGTTTTTACAAGGAGGGTGATGGAACCCTGGATGGAACAGGATGCTCACAAAGGTGGTACATGCTCCAGAAACATTCAAGGCCAGGTCAGACAGGGCTCTGCACAACCTGATCTAGGAGAAGATGCCTTGGTTCATTCCAGAGAGGGATTAGACCAGATGTTGTTTAAACGTCAAACTATTCTACAGTTCTGTAAACACAACATAGAATAAAAAATCCCAAACGCTTCTGTTTCTATGTAAGAGCCAGTGTAATAGGCCTCTGAGAAAAACTGAGCCAAACTGCTTTGACCTTTAGGCAGGACAGTACAGCCTAATCTCCTCCATGGACTAACTCAAGAGCACAAAATGAACATGCTTTTCCTTGGCAAATTTAATGGACACACAGCAACTAAGTTAAGACCTCACAAGTGGGATTACCTTGCTCCTTTGTTTCCATCTTCTCTGTTTCTTGAACTACAAGGCAGGAAGCCAAATCCAGCTCGCTACAGGCTGCAACCAGTATATTTAACTTCATTTTCTGTTGGTCTTGTAGAACTAGTTTTTCAGTTGAGCTACCTGACTTTGTAAAAACGCTACATTATCACGGTCATAGCACTTAGCAGAACCCAAGCCAGGTAACTGGAGGTGTTCAGCTACACCTTACATGCACCATCTTCACCTCAATACCCTTGAATTACTGAGGATAATATCATTTCAAGGCCTACATCTTGCCCCAGCCAGATGCCACTAGGCACAGTCTGATGAAAAACAGGCTGATGGACACACAGGCTAGTAATATATGTAGGCTGTAAGACATTAGTAAATGGGAACTGTGAAGAGTAAATATAAATTTTGCTGTTATGCTATGTATATATGTCATATATATGTTTTGCTACATGTTACACTGTTCAAGCACTTCTCATTCCAACATCTGTTTCCCTTCTGTAGGTGACCAGGTATACATGTAAACTGTTAAGAACAAGTTCTGAGAACAATATGCACTAACATTTGCAATGTTAATTGAAATTCTGCCACCTCAGTAAGAGTCTTACGCTCAACCACGCACATACTTACAGGAATTCCTCGGCCTTCATACTTCAAGATACTCTCTTCAGAAATGCATATAGGAACAACAAAATACAAAGGCAGCCTAAGACAACAAAGAAGAGTTTTTTGGTCTCAAAAACTGAAAAAAACAACAATCTTCAAGCTCCTTTTAATGATGATGAGTTTTCTAGCTCAAATTCTAATTACATATTCACCTTGCTGCAATAATCTTCTCTACTAGATAATTCTATTCTAAATTATATAATTATATAATTCTAAAATTCTATTGTTCTCAAACCTGTCCCTTTATTTTCAGCTGAATAAGGCTTTTCTCCCAACCCTGAGGTCTTACATATTTTCACTGCAACACTCCCCTGCCTTTGCAAAGATGCAGTTAAGTGTAACCTCTAACATTGATGGCTAAGACCACCTTGGTTCTCTCATGCTTTCTTGTTTCAAAATATACTCTTGAAGTATTAAGTGACCGGTTCTGTTTCCATGCCTGTTTAGCAGTTCACTCCTAACTCAGGAATGTCATTTAATATATCAAGGATTTCCAGCATCAACCAATACTATTTATGTTTAAAACCCAGAGAAGCAATGAAGTTGAGTACTTAAAACTCAATTTGGGTCTCCCAAGACAGAGTTCTAGAATAAGTAGTTAAGACACTGAAATACTAGTTTCCAAGGTCTGTGAAATCTTTCAAGATTTGACTATGAAACAACAGCAGAAGTATACAATGCCTTGTATACATCCTGAGGGCTCACCAATAAATGCTACTCAGCTAATCTGGTGGCCAAGCTCAGCTGAACCTTCCCCTAATGGCAACACAACTTCCACCAGAATATTTTTCAAATTACTTTAAACTGGTTACTTTTTCCCCACCCAGTCCCATCCCAACTGAAACAGTGGAAAATTTCCAGTGCACATAACTTGAAATTTTACCACAGTAAAAGACTGAGAAGGTGTCATCCTAATGAATATGATAATAGTGTAGGACTCAGCCATATATATTTTCTATTCTCCACTCCTAGATACACTTGAAGCTTGATTAGACCAAGCTCTTCAGTAGTTTGAACCTAATGTTGAAGTTAACCCTGCTTGAACTAGGGGCTGTGCAGGATCACCTCCTGAGATTACAAACCAAACTATTCCATAAATAAAAATGGAAACCAAATCTTAAAAAATGTTGTAAAAAAACTTATCATTCCCAGCATCAAAGTTACACTGATTTTCACAAGTCCAAAATTCATTATTAACTAGGGCAAACTTACTTTTCAGAGACTCTGTAGCCTTCATTGGTGGTCACTGCTTTATATTTCACGTTCCCTTTGGTCCGCTCCAACTCATCACGCCAGTCCTCGAGGGTCTCAAACATCACAGTTTGGTTTCTCCCATCTGTCAGACATCAATAATGTGAACTTTCCAGACTGTCAGGGACTCTAACACAAACCTGTTAACCGCTTAAGGCAAGCAAGCAGAACCTCTTGTGTACAGGAAGCCTTGAGTCAAAGACAAAATATCTTTGTACACCACCTGCTTCTGTCTGATCTTTAACAATGGCAATATTCTGTCAAATACTGCTGTGACTAACAACTCCAGGAACAGTTTCTCCTGCAGAAGCTAATTAGTTGTTATAGACCTTCCATACAGTTGGGGCTGTGTTCACATACAGCCTAAAATGCAGGATACTATGCAACAAATATTTTATACTAATGCAGCTGACTGGTATCCAAACCTGTAGTTTAAATGCAGAATTAACAATCATACCAAAAACCCTTCTACAAAAATTTCAGATATTGCATTTCATTTAAGGTTTGTTTTTATCTCATAAATAGTTTTGCATTGAATAAAACATTTCAGGCACTCAGTAAGAGCAATTCAGTCTCAATACTTTCAGCTGAGAGTCTTCCCTGTAATTCTACTTAGCCACCTCAGAAACAGTTAAGCCAGCAGCTTAATTTAGCCTCAAATCTTGTATAACAACCATATAATTTATGGAGTAATGTCAATTGTTTTAAACACACATCCTAATTAAGCAACATTCTACAACTTCTGCTAATACTGAATTACCAAAGAGCACTATAATTTCCATGGAAGATACAATGGCAATTTGAAACTTTCCACTGTAAGAAGATAAGGTAGATGAAAAATTTACAGCTTGGAACAGAACATTATTGATGAGCTCTTGGAGACAAGATTTTAGAGGTATCAGACTGTGAGAGGCCTAAAAAACAATTTCTACAGTCTACATAGCTTAGCCTGTAATAATTTTAAGAATTCTATAAAGAATAGACACCTAGCCACTTAATACTGAAAACAGCTATTAAAACAGGAAGGAATTGTGGGACAGCATTACAATGTCACTTTAAAGAGTGAGCTTCTCTCAGGCTCAGTCTCTGCCTGGAAAAGCTTGCAGTCCTCCCATTGTTTAGAGCTGAAATAGAACACCAGTTTCAGGTGAAGCCTGCAGGAACTACCTGAGCCAGCAACGTGCCTTTCCTTGTAAACAGTGTTTCTGGGCTGCTTCAGCAAAGCCACTGTGTACCAGCTGAGTGAAGCCACCACTGCTCTCAGCTGAAGGACTGTGCCCAGTGCTGGGCTCCCCCGTGAAGGCTCCTGACCTGGCCCAGTAAAGGCCCTCTGTGATCATTAAAGGACCCAAAGCACCTGGTATGAGGAGAGACAGAGCTGGGATCGTTCAGGAAAGAGGGCTCAGCAGGAGCCAATCTCCCTGTGTGGATAAACACGAGGTGGAACAGGGGAGGGCAGTACAGAAGATGGATCCAGAGTCAGTGACTTGAGAAGAAGCAGTTATGCACAAGCTGAACTACAGCAAATCCCACTGTTACACAACAGTAACATTTTTCACTATGAGGAGGGTCAAACAATGAAACTGACTGCCCAGAAAGGCTGTGGAGTCTCAATACTTGAAGATATTCAAAACCCAACTGGACATTACTAAGCTTGATGCAGTTAACCCTACCCTGGGGAGGGGCATATGGACAAGAACATGACTAATTTCCAGAGGCCTCTTCTAACCTCAGCAATCCTGAAATTCCTTGACATATTTTGGTAAGTGTTTAACACCTTGCACACATCAAAACCTCCCTCAGTGAAAGGAATTGGTGTTTCTGGTGCACTAAGGATCAGGTTCCTAATTCAAAACAGCACTATTATTTCAGCTAAGGTCTGAATTATAGAATGCTAGAAAGTGCACTGACAATTTTTTATCCTGAATTTTGTAGCCTAATGTGTTATTTGGCCAATTTTGATCAAGTGGGAAGATTATGTAATAGGTCAGATATAAGAGGAAGTCATATGCTTTGCAAACCTATGCTTTTTTTTGCAATTGCCTGGAAGAAGCATATTGCTTGCAAATAAGAGCAAAAGGGGAAATACTTTCTCATAGGATGCCACTGCAAATGCAGTAATTTCAGAATTAGGAACAGGAAGTCTGGTTCACAGCAGTAATACAGAAAAACCACACTGTTAAAACAAGCAAAGTATTTTTGAGATGAACCACATGAAAAGCATTTGCACATTTTAGTCACAGTAAATTTTCAATCCAGGGATGCTACTCCTGCTTGGAAAATTTCTGTGCAACTTCCTGAAGGACACCAAAACCAACAGGAGACAATTAAGAGGTTTTTAGCAACATGCCAAACAATTTACAACAAAAGAATGATTTTTCCTTTGAGGCTACCTGCCAGCAGGACAGAGCCATAAGCTGAGCACAAACTCAACTATGGACCTCCCAGACTGCTTAATGAACTAACTATTAGACAAACAGATAAAAAAACCCCACATTTACCTGTGTTGTTTGGAGCAGCTGATGCATAAGAGAACAGAAACAAACGTTTAAGCAGCTTAGGAGTCTGGCTATGATGAACTATACCACTGACGATCTAAAAAAGGACCAAAAATTAACACACACAAGACTGTCAGTGAAAAAAAATGCCTTTTTCTTTTTACCAACCCCTCCATCCAAGTTTTAAACAAAACTGATAAATTCTATCTCCAATAGCTGAAACCTGACTTCTAGGAAGGTTCCTCTGTTGTCTGCAAGACACTGTACCTACTTTGTAGTAGTATTATATATAATACTACTAAGTAGTATTGTATATGTTCAACCTCCAGAATTACTCTTATTTAAATAAAGTTAGTTGACTCTTAGTTTGGAGTTCAGACTAACTTGCCAAAGTAACACTATATTGAAGTCTAAAATATAATGAATGACGTGTCACAAACAGCACAGCTTTACAGCTTGCCTGAGCTGGAGCTAATTTACTGTAACACCCCCAAATTCCAGTTTTCTTTAAAAAGACACTGCTATCTTTTAACTGCTATGCAGAATGAAATACTTAATGAAATCAGTCTTTTACTTTGTGTCTTAGCTGGAAATGATCAGGAAACACTTCCAAGTTTCAGGGATATCTCAGAGTGAATTTCATCCTTCTCTCCCTCACAACACCCAACACCCAAATTGGTTAAAAATGGTTAAAAATAGAAAAGCAAATCAAGTTACTATACATACTCTTTTCACTTCCTCTTCTTTTGTGTATCTCAGGCAGAAGTTAAATACTCTAAGGTCTTTACAGTAGATAATTAACTTCTCTGGGTATTTTTTAAGCTGCCCTGTTAGAAGTTTCTTTTTCTCATCATAAACTGCAAAATTAAAAAGCAAAGTAAATATCAAAAAGGTACTTGTATGTTGATAAAGTTGTCCCTGGCTGACTTTCCAGAATCCTCAAGAAACTAATTCAAGCCCAAGTTTTCTCAAGACAAAACAAGCATCCTAAAACACAGGCTAGCACGCTCTTGTGCTGATACTCAACCTTTTCATTTAAAACCCATCAAATTACTTCATACAAGGTAAAGGCAAATTTGCAGCAAACCAGCTGCTCAGTGGTTATATCTGTTCACATTCTGACTGCACACTAAGTTTAAAGTTTCAAGATACATAAAGAACAATTTAGTAGTTTTACCCAAGGGGAAGTCCCCAAACATCTGAGATCATTCTAAGTTCCTTAAAAATATTTTTCTAAATCACCATGAAGTCTCCAAGGCAAACCTCTGCTCATTTCTCTTTGAGGATGTACCATTTCACAATTTCAAGTGCTGCCAGCTGGGCCACTGTACATAAAACTAAAGTGTTTCAATCATCTGCACTGGTCTGTCCCAGTTCACAACTTCACAAATCCACATTACCACATATAAATACTCTGAATACCCACAACTAGTCCAAGAACAGAATTCTCAATAAAGCCTTCCCCTACTGAAAATCATCAGCCCCATTCTAATTTATCTTTTTTAGCAATACTGGCACATCTCTAAGCCCTGATGCAAAGCACTCGAGATTTAGTTGGCAATTAAAACCTCCTTTTCTATCTCCTTTAATAAGCTGAAGACATCATGAATCTCATAAAACAAAGTTCCCTTAGACAAACAAAAAGAATTGTTTGAGAATTTAGTATTTGTACTGCTATTGCACAAATGAAGTGAATACATCCATATTTATAGAAATAGTTGATACACTGGAAGATCCTTGTCTTTTTAATTTAGGGACTTTTCACAGTACACTCTCTGCTTTGAGCCACTGCATTCTGAAGAATCATTTTGTCTGTTCCAGCAGACAATTAATCAAATTAATTTAATAAAATAAATTAACTTAACAAGCTTGAGGGGTAAGACTGAGTTCTGATAAATTTCTTATCTGTCATTTCATCATTAAATATAACTGCAGCTGCTTTTTAAAAATCTAATGTTTTTTGAAAAAAGGATGTACATGTACAAGGAGCACCAGCATTCTAAGACCCTAAGATGTAGAAAGCTGACTTACCTCCATATATTTGATCTACGCATTGCAGAGTTATGTCATTTTCTCCTACGATCTTATTCTTAAATTGTGGCTCCTAGAAACATTAAAAAAAATCGTAGAAATGTCACATTACAGTACCACCTTTTGTAAGTAAAGTAAAGGCTTTCCATACATTCTTTTCATATCAGTATTACTTCTTATTCTTATAAGCTGTGTAAGGCAGGACACAGAAGAACAGTTATTAAAATACAGACAGATGGAAGTTACACACACAGTATAGCTTTATTTAAATCTCAGCCATGCTTGAAATGTGTCCCTTTATAGGACTTTTGTTTTGGGTTCTTTTCCCTTTGAACTGAAGATTGATGAGACGGGAGGCGAGTTTTTTCTCTCGTTCGTTCTCAGTTGTTTATTTTTTCTTATCAGCATTACAAGGTACAAGGAGCTATGTGCACTATGATAGTAAAAGGGTAAAATGGCTAACAAAGATCTTCTTCAAGGTCTTTTATATGTCCATTTACCCAATTAACAGGTGCCAACTAAGTTATTTTTATTAGTGACCCAATGACCCAACACCTTTGTGCTGCACTGCGGCATTTTCTACCCAATCACCTACTACTACCCAAAAACCTCTAGGAAAGAACATGAAGAAGAAAGAAGAAGGACAAGAGACAACACCCTAAATCCTCCATCTTGTCCCCTGCTCTCTAAACTACCTTAAACTCTAAACCTCCACCCATTCACCCAGTGATTCAAGAAACTTTCTAATCTACACATTTACACTTTTCTTATTTAACTTTAGCATTTGTTCTCATGTATCACGATGAAAACATGCCCATGAATTTCATATTATATAAAATTCAGTGTTTCTTTGAATTCTAAAACCAAATATTAAAAACAAGGGCACACACACTGTATCTCAGACTCCAACAGAAATGTAGATACAGTTTTTACTTTTCAAATAGCTTCAAAACATACATTTCTATTGAGAGTCATTTTTCAAACTAGAGTCACTGCTGTAAACAGGAAATACAGTTACTTCATGTAATCCAAGCTCTTTTATGACAAGCTTCCTTGCTATGGGAACCTGGCAGGAAATAAAAAGCCAACAAGTATCTCAAGAACATTCCAACATTAAAGCCGGATTTATCACTGGGTAAAGTGAAGACACACACACAACCCAATTACTTTATCTATTGTGCAGATAAACTTGAAGTGATTTGGAGTTCCCTTCACTTCTACCATTACATGAGTTCAGTTAAAAATGGCATTTTAGTGATACCACAATGAAACACTATTATTTTCAATACCATTACCAAACAGTGGATGTATACTACATTAGGAAATTATATTTTACTGTCAACAGAGTTAGCCTTATTCAAGTTACTTCCAGGTCTGCAGTACTCTGAAGCAGGTAGCTAATACTGAACTTTTTTTAAAAGAAGTATAGTTGACTTGGCATGTTACGAACCCAAGGTACAAAGCCAGCAGGGAACAGAAATTAGCATGGTCATTACCAACTTTCCACAGATCACCTGAGATTTACATCAAAAGATTCTGCAGCTTTGTCTTCATCAGTTCCAGAAGGTCCAATAGTCTTTACTTGACTACAGAAGCCTTAGTTTAGTGTTTAAACTTTGTGAAATTTTACCCCAAGAAACTTCTGACTACAATCAACATTTGTCAAATGATATTATTCTCATTGTCAAGATCACCTTGAACTTGGGAGGCATTAAACTCTCTTTTCACTTCTAACACCTAAATAAACTATTTTAATACTTATGTTTATCAAAAGCACTGTGGCAGTACCACTCTCCTCTGACAGCTCAATTTGAGCACCTAAACCAAAGGAAAAAGATTAAAATAATTTTTAAGATTTGGGGAGTTTTTAGCATTTTCATTGTTTGCAAGCTCAACAGCACTAGGCTTTAAAATCTTTTCAGTAAACACAGGACTTTGAATGAAATAATTCACAGCTTTACTGAGCCACATAATTTTTCAGAGCATTTCCGCTGAGTATTAGCTTACTCAGTCTTGTACAGCCTGAAATGATTCTGCAGATGTAGCCCAAAGTCAAATCAGGCAGATGTTATCCATCATCAGAGACATTCACACTTCCACAAATGCTACCAAGACAAAGAGCCAGAAATCTGCTTTAAACAAACTTTTGATTAGTTTTCAAAACAATGGGTTCTTTTAACTTAAGCTTCACCAACTTACAAAATATAAAAATAGTTATAAACCATGTCTAATGTAAGTGTCCACATAAATGCTTGCATTGCCTTTGCTTAAAATAGTCATTAGAGCTTGAGGAAGGATCAAGCAGATGCAGATTGATTCAAGTTATTCTGCACCCATTAGGAAATTTTATACATTTATGTTCATTCTGCGTCTTTACGTAAGGGAAAGCCATGATTATTTATACAGAGCCTGTTTAGTCATAATTAGAAGACTTGTTTTCTCACATTATCATCTGAAGCAGAATCATCATCAAGGAAAGAAATCTTAAAGTTTGTGCACACGAGTTTCCCATAAGTGCCACGATTTGACCCATCTTCTTGCATATACTTGTACACTGTGCTGGCTTCACAAAGCAGAAGTTCACCTGTAGAGAGGAAACACAGACTTGCAACATTCACTGACATTCACAATTGAATAATTTCAATTGTCATCTCAAACATAGCAATAACTTCCTGACAGTTTCTCAGAACTGTATGCCTAAAGATAGTTCATCACAGTTACACAAAGACACTACAAGGAAGCTCCTGGAATCAGCACATTGAGAGCCTTCCAGGTTAATAACATTATCCCAGAAGGCCTGAACTGCAGATGTTGGGGAGTTCTGTTAACCAGAGGTACGATGCCAGGAGAAGAGCAATCATTTGAGCCTGTACTTGGAAAAAATACAAAATCCAGCAAGAGCCATTTATGTTGTCAGTAAACAAGTTGAAAAATATTCTAACCTTCCTTACTGTTAAACTTTAAGAATGCTGAAACATTGAATTAGTTATTTCAGGTTCAACACAGTTATTTTTTTCATAGCTTTGTGTTAGAACCCTCAGGAACTGAACTTCAAATTTAAGAAAGAAAAGTTTTAACAGATGTGATCAGACATCTTGGTCCTTCCTTAAAGTGTAGGAAACCAAGAAGAAGAATACGAGTTTATAGTAAATTTTTACATATATTTTGTCTTTCCTTATCTTGGAAAATACTTGTAAAAAAAAATTATCGTATATTACAAAAGAAAACTTAAACAGTAAATGAAACATTGGAAGGCCCAAGTAACTCCCAGCAGAGGCAAAAGCCACTAGAAGGTAAATTTCCTCTAGTTCTTATCTTCACTTCCAAACAAACAAAACCCACCCAACTTTAACTTCTAAGAAACAGGGCAAACTCAAGTATTGACAGTTCTCCACATGCAGCTTACCTGAGGACACTGTACTCTGTAAAAAATTTGTTTTTATAGAGGTTTTAATATCCCAAGCAGATGAGATTCTAAAAACATTGTAACCTGCATGGGTTTTTAAACCAAACCATGTATTTTACTACTTGTCACACTGATGTCACAAGAGTGTTTGCTGCAGACATGGAAATATTTAAGTATTGTTCATTAATCACTGATTTTTATTACTTAAGTCTAGTAACATACAACAGTTACCTGGTAATAAGCGAGGATTTACTTCCTTTTCTATGGGTTCCTTTATATGTATTTCCTAAAGAGAGAAAGTCTAATTATTACTTTGCAAAGATCATACCTTCAACACATGCTGTAAAGAACGACACCCTCCCAACTTTAATTCCTCATATTCTGGCAAGTAAAAATTAAAGAGAAAAGCCTCCTAAATGAAAAGAGGCAATTTGATTGCATCTGCAATTTGATCTTTTGACTTAATGTCAGAAATCTATTTGCCAAGTAATTGTTTTGACATCCAGTGTCAGTTACATGCATTTGTGAACACACAAAAAAATGCACCATTTGAGTGACAGAAATAAAACATTACCAATATTTTCTAAGTTCTCTCAACACACCTAAATGGATAAACTTAAGCATAAACTTAGTACTACAGCACCATCTCCCAGCTTGTTCATAAGCTTTTCCATGAATGACTTGATACATGTCTAATGTATCCTCCAATTTTTCAAGTTTCATCCATGACTTCCTGTTTCTGATTTTTTACATGTATTATTTCAAAGTACAAAGTACAAAAGTTTCTTAAACAGCACTAACATGACTATATGGAAATGTATTCCAGGATCTTGGAGCTAAGAGGTAAAACCTGGTGACAGGATATCCTTCAGTTTTGACCCAAATTGCACAAGACAAACATATTAAATTCTGTGTCACTTATTCTAGTCTTTAGCCACTGACAGTCGGCCTAAAATCTCCACCAAAAGACTGTTAAACTAGAGGAGATGCTACACCCTTCCTGCTCAGCCTGTTCAGAACTTCCTCCTCCAAGTCCAAATCACTTTGCATGCATTGGAGTCTTTCTGGAAAGCCATTAGATAACTGGAAACCCCCCCCTGAGTGCACAGCAGTAAGCAAGCTAATTTTAGTTCATCACCAGCATCCAGAGTCAGCTACTGCAATTCAAGGCAAGCAATCAGAAGAAGATATAAGCAATAATAATTTTGCTGGATTAAATACAGAGAAACAAAAGCCCCTGAGAATACAAAAATAAACAGCCTCTGCCATTCATATAAACACTTGCCCTCCACACCCGGAAGATCTAGAACTTAGTTTGAAGGTTGCACAGCAAAGCTAAGACCAGCAGGAAACCACGTCATGAGAACAGCAGAGATGTTTAAGATAGGACAAAAAGAGAAAAAGGTTATAAAATTAAAGTGGTAGCAGTGTGAAGAAAGAAATCCATAACTACAGCTGACAACTAAGAGAGAAAACAAATCCCAGTTTGCTGCCTTTGTCTTCTAAGTGTGGGTGCTGTAGAAGTAATACTTGAAGTTCAGGCTTGTCAGCTAAAAAGTTAGCTAAAATGTTACTATGACTTAAGCTGAGTACTCAGCCATTCAGAGGAGAAATATATACACCTTTTCTTCCCCCAGTGTTGTCTCCTCACCAGTGGCAGCTTTAAGCTAATGTTTGGGTTTACAAGTGTCTTTAACAGCTCTGCCTTACACAGTTACTCTTTGTGTACAACTACATACAATACTTCTCAGAAAACTACATGCCAACAATCACTTCCACAGAACAGTAAAGCAGTTATACTAGCCAGGTGCTTTCCCAGCACCTCTGATTTTGGGAGATGCCATAAAAAATATACTGCCTCTGCACACACACTGTTTGTACTTACTGCCATGAGTACCAGTCTATGCTGGTGTTGGCAGAACCGAACTGAAGAAAAAAAAAAAAAATCGACCCCAAAGAAGTTCTTTGAGCTCACACACATCTGTTAAAATGCAATGAAGCTTTTATAATGGGTTTCAACAGCAAATAATCTTGAACAAGTAGTTAGGGTTTTGGTTACAAGTTAAAATTGGTTATCTTCTGAATGGAGTTAGAAGTTTAATCAAATTGCATCACAGCAAATTAGAGACCACAAAGACTGAGATTACCTCATAAAATCCAGTTTCACTTTGTTGGAAAAAGGCTACAGCCACTGCAGTGTAGTATAGTGTAGGCACTGTAAGTGCTTATGATAGGTAGAATTCCTATAACATTCAACAGATCTCAAGAGTTAAGCCTCCAGAAGAGTTCTATGTGAAATTCAACATTTACATTCCCACAATAAATTAATAAACATATTAAAGATGGTTTTGATACATATATGCTAGAGATAGCTAGACCTCAAGCCATGAGTGCCGCTGAAGAATCCATGACGCTGCACTTACTTTCCTAGGGTGGGCATTAAAAAACATTAGATTTTACATACATTTTGTATGTACTCTTTTCAGTGAGAAGGTAAAGGCCTGCAAAGAAAAATTAACTCACCATGAATTAGTTCAAGTTGTGTAGGAACTCACATGTAAATTCAGCTGCCATCTCCACTCTGTTTCAACTTCGTTTTTATAATATATATAAGTTTTGGGACAACACAGATCTTACCACTAACTGAAGAGCCTGCTGACACTTCAATTCATACTGCTCAATGCCCCTTTAATCAGTCACAAGTTGACAGTCACTCACCCACTACTTTATCCCTGGGTTTGTCTGACAACACAGTGAGGTAATTTGGTTTGTAAAATCAGCTGGGAAGTATGTACTTGTCCTACATTTGGTTTTATTGTTAGTGCCTATTGTTAGCAGAAGTGGCTCATCAACAGGTCAGATGAGCACAGAAACAAAAGAAAGGGAAGAAGCAGAAGTAAGTCTGCCCCCTTCTGCAAGCTACTGAATACATTTGGACCTCAAATCTTCACCCTCTGACAATTTTGAAGCTAAGCATGCAAGTACTTTCCACCTGTGACCACTGGAAGCTATGCAAACCTCTAGACAGACAGTTTTTCATCTGTATCTCTCCCCTCTTCTGAATGCCCCAAGCAGCATTTTGTCACTTCTTAAGATAAAACTTGGGAAGCCCTACTACCAGCCAGGGATTAAAAGCAGTCACCCATAGGGCACCACGCAAATGAGAAAAATTAACTTTGTTTCTGTAATTTCTGAGGCAAGGATTTCAACTCAGCTGAAGGTTTTAGAAACTTCTTTCTAAGTGATGATTCTCACCTGTGCAATTACCTTGTGCTACATTCCTTCTTCCAGGCTCTCAAACCGTGGTAAGAAATATAGCATGCTCTTTAATTATCAGTTTTAACAGAGAGTACCAAATTATGCCAAAACTTCAAGCTAACATGTCACACCAAATTAATTCATAGTACATCCTCCTTCTTGCTAACAGAAAACTAAAAGCTGTCTTCCCTAAGGAAAGTTCTCTTCCTGTTTTTTACCGAAATACAAGGAACAACTGCACAGTTTGCAATATCCAGGGACTACAGTCAGCTCTCCTCCAAAAAAAAAAAAAAGTATTTAAAAGGATTAAAATATTTTCCTCAAGTCTGTCTAGGGAGACAAGTCTTCCCCAGTCGCTGAAGGCCATGAGTGAGGCAACAAAGTTTAGGGCAACAAGGTCAAGTAGGAGCTATGTTATATTAACAGGGTCCTAAGGTTGGAGCAGGAAAGGAATTCCAAATGACTTCTGCTTTGCGTCCTACAGTGTCACCACAACTTGAGAGCAATTCCTCTCACTCCACAGGAGGGTAAACAACTGTGTACTGGAAACATGTAACAAGAGAAAAACATTCCCTTCATGCCAGAATCCAACTCTTGATAGAGAATCTGTCATAACTGACATACAGATACATATACGTGCCTGCTGATACTGCTCATCTCCCCCAGCAGAGACACCATGCATACAGTCTGCTGCTGCAAATTGTAAACTCTAAACCTAGCTTATCCCACAGTAATGCTTCCACTGATCCACAGCTGAACATTTGTGCAACATGTAATTCCAAGAATGAAAAATAAGACTTTTACTAAACATGCTGAGAAAACGTTTGAAAGATTCAAATAAAGAAGGAACAAGTTATCACTTCCAAGGTATCAAGGCTACTGGCTGAAACAGCTGACAGCTTTCAAAGCTGAGAGCAAACAGTGCTGCAAGAACACTGAACACATTGATGTTTTTATATAGTTTTCCACAAGTAAATTCTGTGCAGGGAAGTTCAACATCTTGCTGAAATTTGCTATGAACATCTGTTTTTTTCATATTTACTTCACTAAAAGAGGGGTGAGATAAAGATAAGTGTATACTTAAGAAAGTTATCAGCTGTGAAAGACAAGCTGTGTACTGAAATACTTGCAAATTAGTTGTGGTGCTCCAACAGGTTAATACAGTGCTCCTGAGTAAAATACACTTTTGTGGAACAGTTCCACTGAAATTACATGCTAAAGAGGAAACACCCGCACAAATGCTGAGTATCTACTTTGCATCCAGAAACAAACCACATTATATACCTGCTGCTTTCTGAAGGACTCCTTTCTGGTCAAACAAAAAGCCTAATCCCACATTGTATGCCATACAACCCAGAGCATATACTTACTACACTTTAATAACATTGCTGAGAATAATCTCCTGCTGTTTCTTTTCCTTCCTTTCACAGCTCCATTATCCAGAAGAGTCTATTAGATCATAGCATGTGTTTTCCCTATCCGTTTCATCTCTTATCCCTTCCTCTTTCCTTACATTGTCCTGTCCATCTCCTCTGACATCAATGTCTGTTTTTGACCATGTCAGCCCAGCTGTCCACTTCACCAACTCCTATTCCTTATTCCACCCTTCAACTCCACCACTCCAATTTTGAAGGAGGAACATACTTTTTAAAGACTGATTGCCACAGAACACACAATATCGTACCAAGATTTACAGGCAAGAAGTATTCACGGTGGTTATGAGCTAACAAGAGAGCAGGATCTGAGAGACAAAGCACACAAGGTACGAAAGTTACCCTCAGCAGTTTGTGGAGTATCCCAGATTCCAGAGGCAAGCAGCATGAAGCAGAACAACATCTTCCATAGTTTAAAGGTTAACACAGGAAAAAACATCCCTTAATAATGAGGGATGTTGGAAGGATTTAGCTTTAAAGAATGCATGGAAAAATACCAACTTTAAGCTTGAAATCAAATTTGCAATTTAATTTTTTGTGCAAATTAGGATTTTAGGAAAATACGATCTAGCTTGTTTGACCTGTAAAAAACTTCAGTTTTCAAAGTTTGAAATAGTTAGAAATCAAGAAGTAATTCTCTGGTTCTTGTTTCACTGTTTCCACAGATATATATTCTGTGATCTGAAATGTCAAAACATTGACTTTATACCCTAGTATTCACCCCACTTCCTGCAGTGTAGCCAAGTCTGTCCTGAGGGGAAGTGTGTCATTAATATCAACATCCTACGGTCTCACTCTCAACAGACCACTGATTGATTTGCAGTTCCATAAAGCAGAGCCTAACTAGGTTATATTTAGTCAGATGTTAAAAACGCTGGTTTTCCAGACATTCTGGGGTTTCACAGCAGAAATTAGTTCTGTTCCTTTAATAAACAGCATTTTCTTTTCACTCCTTGCTTCCATCTGGTCATTTAATAACAGGAATAGGGTTCCTGTTTCTTTTCATGTTCAAATTAGCACACACAGCAGCTTAAAGCTGACTTAATTTTATTTTTCAAAATATTGCCTCCTGTGTCCCGCAGGTATCTCTAGACAGACTAAACAAGGTGGGGCCAAATCAAAACTCAGCTCTGCCTGTTAAGTTCCCTACTGCAGGGATCTGCTAACCTGGAAGCAGCAGTTTAAGGCCTGCTTCCTGCTTTAAAACAGCTTCCCAAGCAAACCAGGACAAGACCACAGAAGCTGGAGGCTGCAAGCAAGGGAAGGCAAAGTGAACTCTATTGCTCTGTACGACATAGTGGTTGATTGGAAATCTTGCCTCAGGCTCAAGTATAAAGCCATTCAAGGCAAGGCTCTGCAAATTCATGGAGAAGTCTACCATTAACTCCAATCCTACACAGCTGAAATCTCAAGCTCATGAAATCCCTGAACTGCTCTGTCCCACCTTCTGACATGGCCTGCCAGAGGAAGCATCCCACCTGCTGCCAGTACTTCTTCCTCGAGCACCTGCAAGTTAAAATGCCTGATGTAAGCTCCCAGATGACCAAACTATGTTCCACATAAAAGGAATTAGAATTTCCACTGTTTTATCAGTCTAATTCCTTTTAAAAGTCAACTAGATGAAAGTTAACTTATACAGGAAACCTGTGTTCAGGAAGTTGTTTTTCTTGGGTGCACACAGCTCTGTGAGAGATGCTCACTTCTGCTTACTTTAGGATATTTAAGCAACATGCTTGTTCTAGACACCAAAATGGCCTCAGGTTTCATCACGTATCTAAAATTTTGGTTTTAATCCTCATACAAGCCACTCAAGTGTTCTGTTTCCTGTGTAACCATTAAGGCAGACATAGGCTGTCAACAGCAGAGTCAAGCTTGCTTCACTTGCTAATCACATCAGATCTCAGTTTCACTGTGTCTTTGAAGGTGCGAAAGGTGCCACTCTGTGGCAGAAGTCATATCTATAACACCAAGTTCCTTCTTCAAAAATGCATGAAATTCTTAAATTTAAGTGAAAGACAGTGAGGCTTAAAAGCAGCAAGAGCACATAAAGAGTTAATGACTGCAATGTCTACTTAATCAGGATATTTCATAAAGAACCTCATCTTCCAGTATTAAATACTTTAGTTATTCTTCCTGCAGCCATCAGGATCATATTTGAAGCATTACATCACTGCACTTAAAATCAAATTAAAGTACTCTTTATTATTTGGTGTCTTGTTGCAATATGTATATATTTACTTGAGCTCTTTACAACTAGCTATTTTTTCCAACAAGTTTTAGTCATGCACCACACTCATTTGAACGGTGAAACGTCTTCCAGTAAGTCCAGCAAGTGAAGTTGTTTCTTTCACAAAATCCAGTTCCTTGTATATTTTTACAAGGTACTTTCCAAAGGAGAAAAAGTGACCTCAGACAGGGGTATATTTGCTGATTTCAGGAGTATTTGTACCTATCATTTACATCCGATTTCACTTGGAAATACAAGAAAGAGATAAAACTTTTAAAGTAAACTGATGAAACCACAAGCCAACCAGGACTGAAAAACATATAAAACAAGATTTGCTATCACCAACAAAGGACATAAGTTTTAAATACCACAGCTGATTTTGGCCATAAGAACTGATTGTTCTTTCAGATCTAGTGTAGAACAAAAACAGCAGATTCACCAAGGTCCTATCAGTGACAAAGTCTACACTGACTAACAAGCTTGACAAAAATCTTCTCCTTAAGAAGCTCTCAAGAGAATTAACGATTAAGAAGAATCAGTTTGACACACATTACAAAGAAATAGGAAGGGAAAAAACTCCAGCACTTACGGCTCATATTCATAATTTTTTTTTTTTTCCTGGAAAACAGCTGTTTACCAAGAATAAGAATGATGAAATGCAGAATAACAATACTGACCTAATACCGTGTGTTAACAAAATGACCTCAGTAAACTGAGCCTAAGGTCACTTTGATCAACCCGTCAACATAAGTTTCGATAAATAAGTGAAAGGACAACAGGCAGAACAATACCAAAGACACACACAGAAATAGACACACTGCCAAGAATTCAACATCGAGCTGTTAAGGAAGGATATTTAGGGCTTTCCAGCGGCGGAACTGATAGCAAGGAGCTCACCGACCACAACGCGAAGTGATGCTGTTCGGGGACAATACGAACAACAGGTTCGGAAAGTCCCACCTTATGGGCCGAACAACCACAGCCCGACATCTGGCCGCGGCTTACAGAATATAACTCTGCTGACCAGACAGCTCTGTGTTTTCAGCTCTTTTCCACGCCGCTCACCCTCGGGGCAGCCCAGGCAGGCTGAGCCCCGCAGTGCCCGGCGGCAGCCCTAGTCCCGGCCCCACTCCCCCCAGCCCCGCACAGCGCTCCCCGCGCCCCGAGCCCCCGGCCAGCGTGCCCGGGGCTGCCCCGCCCGGCCCGCCCGGCCCCGCACCTCCGGGCTGATGTAGGACACGAAGGACGGCTTGGCCGCCCTGGCCCCGCCGCCCAACATGGCCCCGGCCCGCGGCGGCGGCGGCGGCGGCGCTTCCCAGCGCTCGTCCCGAGCGGGGAGGCAGCGGAAGGAGCGATCCCGCGGCAGCGCGGCGACGCCGAGCCGCATCACGGAGCCGACACCGCCCATGCCCGCCCCCGGCCACAGCCCCGAGCCCGGCCCCGCTCGGCGCCGGCCATTTCTGCGGCACCGCCTCCCGCCGCGCCCGCCCTCACGGGGCGCGGCCCGCGGCCCTCAGCGCGGGGGGTGCCTCGGCTCCCCGGTGTGTGCCCGGGGAGTGCCCACACCGCTCTGCCCTCCGCCTGCGGCTGGAACCAACGGGGATCTCCCGCCGGTTTCTGTAATTTCGGGGTAACCACGTACCTTTGTGTGTGGCCGCAGGCACCTCCCGCTCCTGGCCTGTTCCTTGATCCAGCCGCCACTTCCACAGAGTCATAAAATCGCAGAGTGGTTCGGGCTGTAAAGGACCTTAAAGCTCATCCGGAGCCAACCCCCTGCCGTGGGCACGGACACCTTCCAGGCTGCTCAGACACCTACCCAGCCTGGCCTTGTGCACTGCCAGGGATGCGGCATCCACAGCTTCTCCGGGCAGCCTGTGCCACTGCCTCACACCCTCACAGTAAAGACTTTCTTCCTAATATCGCATCTGAACTTCGTTTAACTCATGTATTGCATTGTTTCTTACTCGACTGCCAAACCCTATGTATCTGTGCACACTTAGAAGGCAACTCAGGAAAATCTAGTGCAAGAAAAATGACATAAAATGTGCTTTCCATTAAATAATCCTCTAAACCCTCTAAAATGTGACTGCTGATACACCCCGAGAAGTCCTCTCCCTAATGCCTACTTAATGTGTTACAGCCACAGCCTCCCTGGAATGTCGTCTTTGGACACTGTATAATCACAGCTGTAAATATAGACCAGGTTTAACCGGTATGTAGGTTACTTT
This sequence comes from Parus major, assembly GCF_001522545.3. NCBI lineage: Eukaryota > Metazoa > Chordata > Aves > Passeriformes > Paridae > Parus > Parus major. The sequence goes on from NC_031799.1 coordinate 9,624,258, forward strand.
TAAAAGCCTCATTTTTATATGAATACAGAACAATGCAAATATTGTTAACGGCCTGTGGCAATGCGGCAAGACTACCCAGCAATTCAAATGGCAAATGGTAACCCAGGTGACAAGTTGTGCACAAAGTAGACTTTATGGAAATATTTTTACAAAAATAAAACATACTTTAAAAACTTCAGTAGACCATAGGACATGAATATAAACAGCTCATTCAAATATTAGTGATACGCACTTTTCATATAATTTCCCCCTCTTACTGTTTTAATACTTCTCTTTATTTACCTTGTTCCAAAACCAGACCTAGGAGAACTACAGAAGGAAGAAAAAGGATTACATGGAGTTATAAGACAGCATTTATAACAGTTAAATGGAGTGACTGCTTCAATTCAGAAATAAAGCAATTTCCCTGTTTTCAGAGTCAAGGAATGAGAAGTCACCCTAGAACAGAAGTCTTTTGGATTTAATCACCTTCTCTCTGGGAAAAAAAACCCAAAACAACTTAGAGATTAGCTTTCCTTAGTAGTTTTATAACAAAGGCTATTCTGGTATGGGAACCCACGCTGAAGAGCTCTCATGTTTCACTCCACAGCTGCTTCCACATCATTCCTTAAATCACATCTCAGCTGCATAGGTCAAAAGTACACCCCATGGGATTAAACTGGTGCAAATCCAGGGTCAGGGGAAATGTGGGACACCACCTCTGTGCTCCCTAGAGTATTCAAGTACTTTAAGAAAGAGAACAACATATTAAAAAAAAAATCTTTCAAAGTACCTGGATTTAGAATGGGAGTAATGTGAATACCTCATCACACCATGAGGTTTACAGCACACTAAGGCAAAAATCAGCTACTTACTGACATAGCATTTTTCAAAGAGGAAGGGATGTTTTGACATCAGGCCAGAGTCTTAACTCCGATGGGAAGTGCTAAAGCAGCCTTAATTCCCACACAGCACATGGGAATTCAGTTTTCATCTTGTCATCCAACAAAGCGCTACATAAAAATAATCTGAATGTAACTGCTATTCTCCATCAGCAAAATACCCACATGGTGATGAACAGGGAGTACTTCATCCTGGGGTTCACTCTCCAGGATGCAAAATGTGTGGAACTGAACCCATTGCAGAAGAGATTTGGAGCTTTTTTGCTAGAATTTGAGGGCTGGATTTGTATTCCCCCTTAGTCAGTGTGTTCATCTTTTCTGGAACGGAAGAAATAATGCTATCACAAGCAAGTTAACTTACTCCACAGAAGAATATTACCATCTGAAAGGGCCAGCTGCAATCCTGACTCTGTGCCCAACAGATTACCAAGTGCCATGTTCTTCCCTTTCCCCAGGAAGAACGATGTATTCTTACTTTCTCCTCTAAAATCTGGAGCTCTCTGTGGGAAGTACTCGCAAAAGTCAACTTCAGCCTTGCCACCTCGTCTCTGCAGATTCCTGTCTGCAGGAGGGAAACTCAAGGAGCAGTTCTGCTCTTCCTGTAAACAAAGATTACTTTGTTTATAAAATTCACATGCTACCAATTTGAACAGTTCTTCAGGCTGAATTCTCAGCTGTGCCCAGGCTTGGTGGCACAACAGCTGATGGAAGGGAGACACAAAGGGACTGTTTGCAGCTTCTCTATTAATTTTCTTTCAATGATCCTCTTAACTGCAACTTGTATCTCGTATTTTCCTTTGTGGCAGTCCTCCATGTCAGCATTTCCTTGGCTATGGGAAGTAAGTATCCTGGATAAGGGATTATCCTAGGCAGTATCTGGAGCACAGTTGGTGAAGATCTGTGAACACAGCTCTTTGTATCACATTTCAGCTTTTCTGAGCTTTGGCCTTTGTAAATCTCGATGCCTCGGAGAGTGCAAAGGGTGCTTGGATACTCAGTGGGTGCAGGCCACTGTGTTGTGGGTGCTTTGGTATAGGTTGGACAGATGTAATGAGTTCTTAAAGCCATCCATGAGCACTGAGCAAACTAACTAACATTATTATATCTATTTTTTTACTTCCCATTTCCTCCTTCTGAAGAAAATAGGGGGTGTCTTTGCCATGCTGCAGACCTGCAAAGTCACAGGTGTGCATGACTCCCAGAGTAGTAAATCAGAGGCAGGAATCTGCAGCTGTGCTCCCCTTTGAACATTCATCATGGCTGGATCCAGGTCTGGTCACTACTTTTAGTACATGCAACTCCAGTGGTGACACAGGAAAAGAATTTGAAGTAGCAGCTCAGAAGAGGATTTCAAACAATTACCATTTGTCACGGTTCCATGATATTTCTATTCAGAAAATCTACCTGGGTGTACAGTTTGATTTTTCTTATTTTCACATTGTCTGGGCCTTACCAGAACTGCACTTAGGTGTGCAAACATGGGTGTTTCTGTTGCATCCATTCAGTTACTCAGACATTTCACGGAGTATTGCAGGCGCTCATGTGTAACTCAGAGGGGAGGAGCTGTCCCAAAAGTGTTACCCTGAGTATACAGAGATCTCCCATGCATGCTGGGTCTGATACTCCCTATTAATATAGTTCAATTAAGTAACTGAGTTTAGGACTTTAGTATTTCAAACATTTTAAGAAATCAGAAAAAATCAGAAATGAGGAGTATACTGAGATGTCCTCTGGGAAAAGGTCACCAAATCAATCTATAGACAGCCAGCAGCTACCTCTAAGGCTAAGATAATTTTCTGTGAAAAATCATGAATGTTAGCTTTCTGTAAATTACAACAATTCTAAAAAAATAAAACAACAAAAACAAAAGCCATAAAAGGACTCGACTCTAAGATACTACTTCTAATATACTACTTCTAATACTGTATTCACATTGACATTTTCATTCTCCAGTATTTTCAGTGTCCTTCAGGAATCAGTTTCCAAACTTGGTTCAGATTGCAGTCTGTCACCTTTGAGGTGAGCTAATTTTTGAAGTATATGGTCAGAGATTGTGTCTCATGTAAACATTTTATTGTTCATCTTTGTTGCAGTGGCTTTTCTCCACTGATTGTATAGTATGTTTCAATTTTTTCAGCAGTTTTCTACTCCTCATTATGAGAACCTAATCTCTCTGGGTAAAAGGAAAGCAGATCTACTTTAGCTTTCCTCAGCTGGAATATCTGGCTGATTCCTGTTCCATCCCATGTCGCAGTCCTGAGACACTATGTGTCCAGCTCCTCCCCAAAGGTGGTTGAAGAGATGTAATTTTTTTTTCTTGACTAAAGGCACCTGGGATGTCCCACATGGCCGCACATCATGACTCAGATGGCAAACAGCAGTTCCTTCAGGGGTAGCAATACACACCACTGCCATTTTGTGTCCATCCCTTAACTACTGAGTGTTTTTGTTCTGCCAGGGCCTTCCAGAGCTAACCTTCCTAACTCTTCTAACCAGGAAGGTTCATCTGCCATTTGGGACATACAGTTCCAAAACACGCACACAGAAGAGTGCAAGACCAAATTAACAACTACTCCATGAAGAACAGGACAGAGGCATTAACTGCTGAGAACACACCCTGGAGCAGAGTGTTTACTTTGGTCACAGAGATGCAGCTGGGAATTACATGTCTTAAATTTGAGGATGGAAAACAAAATATTACTGTGAGAGTTGTGAAAACTCAGGGAAACTGACATTGAATGGCAAAATCACCTTCTCATAATAGCTACAAGTGGGAGAAGAGGAAGTGAGTAACTTTTTAATGACTCTCCTCACCCAGAAAAAACATGAATACAAGGGCTAGGGAAGTTCCCCACCTTTTCTTAGCTCTTTTGAAGCAAACACAATTACTTGCTTGTGGGCACACACAGACTTCTTTGTCATGGGGTGAACTTCTTTATTTTATTCTCCAAAATACTGTGAACAGAAATTACTTCAGACTGGGTATTCCTTATCCTTAACAGGAACACACAAAGGGTGATCCAAACCCCATCTGTATTGGGAAAAAGCCTACACCATGGCTAGATGTGAGGCACAGTTAAGTCAGGGCTCTCCCCTGACATTGTTTCTTCTAAACATGCAGTCCAAAGAGAGGTCCTAAGGATCATGAGCTTGTAAGTAACAAGGTGGGTAAATCTAAGCGTGGCCCTTCTGATATCAAAGGTTATGAACTGACTCTTTTGTCTTGGAATGACTCCCACAAAAGAAAAAAAGGAAACAACATTCAGCACCCAGTTTGATGACAGTCCCTAAGTTGGGTGGTGGAAAAAATTTGCCAAGGTGTCATTGGGCAGCCCTGATTCTTTCTTCCTAAGTCACTTCTCCAAATGCAGTGTGGATGAAAAGCCCTTGGGAAAGATGTCCAGCCATCTGTCACTAGCTAGGAATCTGCTCCATCTAGTTAAATAGTTGCTCCTGTGCAGGACTCTTCCTGCTGGGCATGAGGAGGGGCAAACCAAAGCTAGTGAGAACCATCCGGTCTTGGAATTACAGGGTGCAGGACGGGTCAGCTCCAGCATATCCATGGACTCCTTATGAGGCCTACACAATAACCTCTTCTCTTTGGGAAGGACATATACTTGAAGATTATGCTGGCTGTGTTGTGGCTCTTCTGTTCTTTCCTTTAGCAGTGAAAATTGTAGCTAGTGCATGACTGCAGTGAAAAAAATGTGCTCGTTTTACTTTGCCCACAAGGCCTTGACTTACTCTTGGCTTTGATTTCCTAAATCAAAATGCATGTGTGTGTCAGTAATCATGGATGTCAGGTAATGAAAGAAGCCATCCAGCTCATGCTGTAATTTCCACCTCCCAAACAACTGCTGCAACTAAAAAATCCAGCCCAGGTAATCTGAGAAACAGACACAAACCTACTCTTTCAGGAAGGCTACATGCTCTTTAGCAGAAGCTCATGGCAAAACACAAACATGATTCTAGAGTCTTGCTTTAGCTTCCCTTTACTGTCCCTGACTTCAAAAAGGCTGTTATCTAAGTGAGGCATGCTTTTATTTGGCCAAGACAAATGAGTCTTTGAAGCAGCGAACTTCATAGAAGCAGCAAATCTTGTAAAAGAAGTTTCATAAATCCATGTGTACTTCCCTGTTAGCAAATGTTTCTGATTTACTAGAATATTTTTCTCTGCAATTACTGTGGTTTTCATCTTCAGGCCCTTGGAAAGAGTTTGACCAAACTTTCTAGAGTTAAAATGCATTTGTGCTAGAATTAAAATATTCATGCTGACATCTGTATGGCAATCTGGCATGCCTGAATGTCAAGACAGGTATTTGGAAACTTTTTTTCTTGAGGGTTTCAGAAGTCACCTGCACTTCCAGAACTCCAGGCTTGTCTAAGAAAATAAGTTATTTTAAATATATTTTTTTCCTGATGTGTGGGTGAAATTTGTATACGGACTTTTCCTCAGGGATAATAGGTAAACCAGCAGAGGACTGGTGGAATTTTATTGCATGGACTTTGTCCTAAACCGTTGGGTTTCAGATCTGTGTTCTCTGAACTCATCACTGCTTCTTGGGAAAGAAGAAAGACTTCAGCCCTGGCTACTCCTGTAACTGGAGCTCTGAACTCATCCCATAGCATGTAAATTGGCTCATCTTATGCGTTTGGATATGCTGGAGAACTTGCTGGGGACATTAGCTAAAGCATCCAGAATCCTGATTTATGATCTACCGCTGTCGTATGGAATGCTTATCCTGAATCTATTGCCCTGAAATCACCCCTGGCAGCAGCTGCAAGAAATTTCGTAAGAAATGGGTACAAGAAAGCAAAACCACACACTACCCTCTCACACAAGACGTTTATCTGAAGTGCCCTTCTCCTCCTGCTGTCAATGATTTGCCAGATACAGTCTTTGACACACATTTTATCTACTCTTTATAACCTCGTTCTCAGCTTGCCTTCCTCAGTGGGAATCCTTACCTTGCAGAATTTCTTTGCAGCCCTCAGTGATTCAGAATTGAATGTCTCTTCCTTCTGCTATGCCTACTCTGATTTGTGTAATTTCTTTACACCCCTAAAGTATTTACTTCTAATTTATTCACAAGATAGGCCTGGCTGTGTTTCTAGCCACTGCTGTCTTATAATTCACTAGACTTTATTTGGGGTTTTGCTGCCATAATAACCTTGGTGCATCGTTAAAGAATTATTTTGAAATTATTTTAAAATGCATTCTTTGGCAATAGATATGAACGCGGTAATAGCTAAAACATCACAGTGTTCCCTTCGTGCTTGTCACAGGAAGGTGAGAATGAACTCAGGTTTTCCAGGGGGAGCTGCTGCTGAGGGCACAGCGCTCTCTGCTGCTGGGAGCGCACAGGGACACTTCAAACACAGCCCTATGGATTTGCTGGATAAAACTCCACTTTTCTTTTTGGCGGTGGAGCATTCATTTAGGTTTCCAAGTGTCTGGGGAAGTGTACTCAGACACTGTAACACTCTCCGTTCACATGCAAGGGAGCAAGGCACAGACTCCAGATGTATTCCTGTCTGTGAAGCAGGAGAGATGCATGAAAAGTCAGTGAAAATCCTTCAGCTTTTCCTTCACCTTTTTCCACAGAGCACTTGCTGTACATGGCATGTAACATATTTTAACACCTCAGATCCACTGACCTAAAACATTTTAAAGTCCTCAGTCACCTGGGAACTTCTTTTTTCTTCTATGTTTTTGTGGAGTGCTGCAGCTGCTCCTTGAGTGGCCAATTGTGCACTGTCTACTCTGTCTGCTAAAACAGAGCTGTTCTCTTTGATTTCCCACATTGTTTCTGGAGTTGACTGTTGTTGAGTATTGATGTAATTTTTTTTTCCTTTTTATTATACCTTTGATTTGTAGCTCTCTAATGGCATTCCCCATCTTATTTCTTGAGTTGGAGCCATTTAATTAGTTCTGTTCTTTCACTTATCATTTCTCTTGGGATTTTTTGTGTTTGTTTTTTTTTTTGTTCCCTCCTCCCCATCCCCCCAATTTCTAATGGAGTGAAATTTACCAAATTCAAATGTGGGATTCTGCACCTGGGATGGGGGAATGGTAGGCACAGGTACAAAGTGGGAGTGGAGTGGCTGGACAGCTGCAGAGGG